>NC_069509.1:5154485-5485401 GCF_027579735.1 Bombina bombina | reverse complement strand
GTGCAGCTGAGGGAGCAGTGCTGTGTGCAGCTGTGGGAGCAGTGCTGTGTGTGTGTATGGTGAGCAGCTGAGGGAGCAGTGCTGTGTGTGACAGCCTCGATGGAGCAGGAGCTGTGTGTGCAGCTGAGTGGAGCAGTGCTGTTGTGTGCAGCTGAGGGAGCGAGGGCTGTGTGTGGCAGCTGAGGGAGCAGTGCTGTGTGTGCAGCTGAGGGAGCAGTGCTGTGTGTGCAGCTGAGGGGCAGTGCTTGTGTGTGCAGCTGAGGCAGAGCAGTGCTGTGTGTGCAGCTGAGGGAGCAGATGCTGTGGGTGCAGCATGAGGGGAGCAGTGCTGTGTGTGCAGCTGAGAGGGAGCAGTGCTGTGTGTTGCAGCTGAGGGAGCAGTGCTGTGTGTGCAGCTGAGGTGCAGGGCTGTGTGTATATAGTGTGCAGCTGAGGGAGCAGTGCTGTGTGTATATAGTGTGCAGCTGAGGGAGCAGGGCTGTGTGTATATAGTGTGCATCCTGAGGAGCAGGGCTGTGTGTTTATAGTGTGCAGCTGAGGGAGCAGTGCTGTGTGTATATAGTGTGCAGCTGAGGGAGCAGTGCTGTGTGTATATAGTGTGCAGCTGAGGGAGCAGTGCTGTGTGTATATAGTGTGCAGCTGAGGGAGCAGGGCTGTGTGTATATAGTGTGCAGCTGAGGGAGCAGTGCTGTGTGTATAGTGTGCAGCTGAGGGAGCAGTGCTGTGTGTATAGTGTGCAGCTGAGGGAGCAGTGCTGTGTGTATATAGTGTGCAGCTGAGGGAGCAGTGCTGTGTGTATATAGTGTGCAGCTGAGGGAGCAGTGCTGTGTGTATATAGTGTGCAGCTGAGGGAGCAGGGCTGTGTGTGTATATAGTGTGCAGCTGAGGGAGCAGTGCTGTGTGTGCAGCTGAGGGAGCAGTGCTGTGTGTATATAGTGTGCAGCTGAGGGAGCAGTGCTGTGTGTATATAGTGTGCAGCTGAGGGAGCAGGGCTGTGTGTATATAGTGTGCAGCTGAGGGAGCAGGGCTGTGTGTATATAGTGTGCAGCTGAGGGAGCAGGGCTGTGTGTATAGTGTGCAGCTGAGGGAGCAGGGCTGTGTGTATATAGTGTGCAGCTGAGGGAGCAGGGCTGTGTGTATATAGTGTGCAGCTGAGGGAGCAGTGCTGTGTGTATAGTGTGCAGCTGAGGGAGCAGTGCTGTGTGTATATAGTGTGCAGCTGAGGGAGCAGTGCTGTGTGTGCAGCTGAGGGAGCAGTGCTGTGTATATAGTGTGCAGCTGAGGGAGCAGTGCTGTGTGTATATAGTGTGCAGCTGAGGGAGCAGTGCTGTGTGTATATAGTGTGCAGCTGAGGGAGCAGTGCTGTGTGTGTATATAGTGTGCAGCTGAGGGAGCAGGGCTGTGTGTGTATAGTGTGCAGCTGAGGGAGCAGGGCTGTGTGTGTATATAGTGTGCAGCTGAGGGAGCAGGGCTGTGTGTATATAGTGTGCAGCTGAGGGAGCAGGGCTGTGTGTGTATAGTGTGTGCAGCTGAGGGAGCAGGGCTGTGTGTATATAGTGTGCAGCTGAGGGAGCAGTGCTGTGTGTGCAGCTGAGGGAGCAGTGCTGTGTGTATATAGTGTGCAGCTGAGGGAGCAGTGCTGTGTGTGTATAGTGTGCAGCTGAGGGAGCAGTGCTGTGTGTGTATAGTGTGCAGCTGAGGGAGCAGTGCTGTGTGTATAGTGTGCAGCTGAGGGAGCAGGGCTGTGTGTGTATAGTGTGTGCAGCTGAGGGAGCAGGGCTGTGTGTATATAGTGTGCAGCTGAGGGAGCAGGGCTGTGTGTGTATAGTGTGTGCAGCTGAGGGAGCAGTGCTGTGTGTATATAGTGTGCAGCTGAGGGAGCAGTGCTGTGTGTGTATATAGTGTGCAGCTGAGGGAGCAGTGCTGTGTGTGCAGCTGAGGGAGCAGTGCTGTGTGTATATAGTGTGCAGCTGAGGGAGCAGTGCTGTGTGTATATAGTGTGCAGCTGAGGGAGCAGGGCTGTGTGTGTATAGTGTGCAGCTGAGGGAGCAGTGCTGTGTGTGCAGCTGAGGGAGCAGTGCTGTGTGTATATAGTGTGCAGCTGAGGGAGCAGGGCTGTGTGTATATAGTGTGCAGCTGAGGGAGCAGTGCTGTGTGTGCAGCTGAGGGAGCAGTGCTGTGTGTATATAGTGTGCAGCTGAGGGAGCAGTGCTGTGTGTGCAGCTGAGGGAGCAGTGCTGTGTGTATATAGTGTGCAGCTGAGGGAGCAGTGCTGTGTGTGCAGCTGAGGGAGCAGTGCTGTGTGTATATAGTGTGCAGCTGAGGGAGCAGGGCTGTGTGTATATAGTGTGCAGCTGAGGGAGCAGGGCTGTGTGTATATAGTGTGCAGCTGAGGGAGCAGGGCTGTGTGTGTATAGTGTGTGCAGCTGAGGGAGCAGGGCTGTGTGTATATAGTGTGCAGCTGAGGGAGCAGGGCTGTGTGTGTATAGTGTGCAGCTGAGGGAGCAGGGCTGTGTGTATATAGTGTGCAGCTGAGGGAGCAGTGCTGTGTGTATATAGTGTGCAGCTGAGGGAGCAGGGCTGTGTGTGTATAGTGTGTGCAGCTGAGGGAGCAGGGCTGTGTGTGTATAGTGTGTGCAGCTGAGGGAGCAGTGCTGTGTGTGTATAGTGTGTGCAGCTGAGGGAGCAGGGCTGTGTGTGTATAGTGTGTGCAGCTGAGGGAGCAGGGCTGTGTGTGTATAGTGTGTGCAGCTGAGGGAGCAGTGCTGTGTGTGTATATAGTGTGCAGCTGAGGGAGCAGGGCTGTGTGTGCAGCTGAGGGAGCAGTGCTGTGTGTATATAGTGTGCAGCTGAGGGAGCAGTGCTGTGTGTATATAGTGTGCAGCTGAGGGAGCAGGGCTGTGTGTGCAGCTGAGGGAGCAGGGCTGTGTGTGTATAGTGTGCAGCTGAGGGAGCAGGGCTGTGTGTATATAGTGTGCAGCTGAGGGAGCAGGGCTGTGTGTATAGTGTGTGCAGCTGAGGGAGCAGTGCTGTGTGTGCAGCTGAGGGAGCAGTGCTGTGTGTATAGTGTGTGCAGCTGAGGGAGCAGTGCTGTGTGTATAGTGTGTGCAGCTGAGGGAGCAGTGCTGTGTGTATAGTGTGTGCAGCTGAGGGAGCAGTGCTGTGTGTGTGCAGCTGAGGGAGCAGTGCTGTGTGTATATAGTGTGCAGCTGAGGGAGCAGTGCTGTGTGTATATAGTGTGCAGCTGAGGGAGCAGTGCTGTGTGTATATAGTGTGCAGCTGAGGGAGCAGTGCTGTGTGTGTATATAGTGTGCAGCTGAGGGAGCAGGGCTGTGTGTATATAGTGTGCAGCTGAGGGAGCAGGGCTGTGTGTATATAGTGTGCAGCTGAGGGAGCAGTGCTGTGTGTGCAGCTGAGGGAGCAGTGCTGTGTGTGCAGCTGAGGGAGCAGGGCTGTGTGTGCAGCTGAGGGAGCAGGGCTGTGTGTATATAGTGTGCAGCTGAGGGAGCAGGGCTGTGTGTGTATAGTGTGTGCAGCTGAGGGAGCAGGGCTGTGTGTATATAGTGTGCAGCTGAGGGAGCAGTGCTGTGTGTATATAGTGTGCAGCTGAGGGAGCAGGGCTGTGTGTATATAGTGTGCAGCTGAGGGAGCAGGGCTGTGTGTGTATAGTGTGTGCAGCTGAGGGAGCAGTGCTGTGTGTGTATAGTGTGTGCAGCTGAGGGAGCAGGGCTGTGTGTATAGTGTGTGCAGCTGAGGGAGCAGGGCTGTGTGTATAGTGTGTGCAGCTGAGGGAGCAGTGCTGTGTGTATAGTGTGTGCAGCTGAGGGAGCAGTGCTGTGTGTGTGTATAGTGTGCAGCTGAGGGAGCAGGGCTGTGTGTGCAGCTGAGGGAGCAGTGCTGTGTGTGCAGCTGAGGGAGCAGGGCTGTGTATATAGTGTGCAGCTGAGGGAGCAGTGCTGTGTGTGCAGCTGAGGGAGCAGGGCTGTGTATATAGTGTGCAGCTGAGGGAGCAGGGCTGTGTGTATATAGTGTGCAGCTGAGGGAGCAGTGCTGTGTGTGCAGCTGAGGGAGCAGGGCTGTGTATATAGTGTGCAGCTGAGGGAGCAGTGCTGTGTGTGCAGCTGAGGGAGCAGGGCTGTGTATATAGTGTGCAGCTGAGGGAGCAGGGCTGTGTGTATATAGTGTGCAGCTGAGGGAGCAGTGCTGTGTGTGCAGCTGAGGGAGCAGTGCTGTGTGTGCAGCTGAGGGAGCAGTGCTGTGTGTGCAGCTGAGGGAGCAGTGCTGTGTGTGCAGCTGAGGGAGCAGGGCTGTGTGTGTGCAGCTGAGGGAGCAGGGCTGTGTGTGTGCAGCTGAGGGAGCAGTGCTGTGTGTATATAGTGTGCAGCTGAGGGAGCAGTGCTGTGTGTATATAGTGTGCAGCTGAGGGAGCAGTGCTGTGTGTGCAGCTGAGGGAGCAGTGCTGTGTGTGCAGCTGAGGGAGCAGTGCTGTGTGTGCAGCTGAGGGAGCAGTGCTGTGTGTGCAGCTGAGGGAGCAGGGCTGTGTGTGTGCAGCTGAGGGAGCAGTGCTGTGTGTATATAGTGTGCAGCTGAGGGAGCAGTGCTGTGTGTATATAGTGTGCAGCTGAGGGAGCAGGGCTGTGTGTATATAGTGTGCAGCTGAGGGAGCAGGGCTGTGTGTATATAGTGTGCAGCTGAGGGAGCAGTGCTGTGTGTGCAGCTGAGGGAGCAGGGCTGTGTGTGCAGCTGAGGGAGCAGGGCTGTGTGTATAGTGTGTGTATATAGTGTGCAGCTGAGGGAGCAGTGCTGTGTGTGCAGCTGAGGGAGTAGTGCTGTGTGTATATAGTGTGCAGCTGAGGGAGCAGTGCTGTGTGTATATAGTGTGCAGCTGAGGGAGCAGTGCTGTGTGTATATAGTGTGCAGCTGAGGGAGCAGGGCTGTGTGTATATAGTGTGCAGCTGAGGGAGCAGTGCTGTGTGTATATAGTGTGCAGCTGAGGGAGCAGGGCTGTGTGTATAGTGTGTGCAGCTGAGGGAGCAGTGCTGTGTGTGTATAGTGTGTGCAGCTGAGGGAGCAGTGCTGTGTGTGTATATAGTGTGCAGCTGAGGGAGCAGTGCTGTGTGTGCAGCTGAGGGAGCAGTGCTTTGTGTGCAGCTGAGGGAGCAGTGCTGTGTGTATAGTGTGCAGCTGAGGGAGCAGTGCTGTGTGTATAGTGTGCAGCTGAGGGAGCAGTGCTGTGTGTATAGTGTGCAGCTGAGGGAGCAGTGCTGTGTGTATATAGTGTGCAGCTGAGGGAGCAGTGCTGTGTGTGCAGCTGAGGGAGCAGTGCTGTGTGTGCAGCTGAGGGAGCAGTGCTGTGTGTGCAGCTGAGGGAGCAGTGCTGTGTGCATATAGTGTGCAGCTGAGGGAGCAGTGCTGTGTGTATATAGTGTGCAGCTGAGGGAGCAGTGCTGTGTGTATAGTGTGCAGCTGAGGGAGCAGGGCTGTGTGTATATAGTGTGCAGCTGAGGGAGCAGGGCTGTGTGTATATAGTGTGCAGCTGAGGGAGCAGTGCTGTGTGTATATAGTGTGCAGCTGAGGGAGCAGTGCTGTGTGTATATAGTGTGCAGCTGAGGGAGCAGTGCTGTGTGTATATAGTGTGCAGCTGAGGGAGCAGTGCTGTGTGTGTATAGTGTGCAGCTGAGGGAGCAGGGCTGTGTGTATATAGTGTGCAGCTGAGGGAGCAGTGCTGTGTGTATAGTGTGTGCAGCTGAGGGAGCAGGGCTGTGTGTGTATATAGTGTGCAGCTGAGGGAGCAGTGCTGTGTGTACTGCTGAGGGAGCAGTGCTGTGTGCAGCTGAGGGAGCGGGGCTGTGTGTGTGCAGCTGAGGGAGCGGGGCTGTGTGTGTGCAGCTGAGGGAGCAGTGCTGTGTGTGCAGCTGAGGGAGCAGTGCTGTGTGTGTATATAGTGTGCAGCTGAGGGAGCAGTGCTGTGTATATAGTGTGCAGCTGAGGGAGCAGTGCTGTGTGTGCAGCTGAGGGAGCAGTGCTGTGTGTGCAGCTGAGGGAGCAGTGCTGTGTATATAGTGTGCAGCTGAGGGAGCAGTGCTGTGTGTGCAGCTGAGGGAGCAGTGCTGTGTGTGCAGCTGAGGGAGCAGTGCTGTGTGTATAGTGTGTGTGTATAGTGTGCAGCTGAGGGAGCAGTGCTGTGTGTGCAGCTGAGGGAGCAGGGATGTGTGCAGCTGAGGGAGCAGTGCTGTGTGTGCAGCTGAGGGAGCAGTGCTGTGTGTATAGTGTGTATATAGTGTGCAGCTGAGGGAGCAGTGCTGTGTATATAGTGTGCAGCTGAGGGAGCAGTGCTGTGTGTGCAGCTGAGGGAGCAGTGCTGTGTGTGCAGCTGAGGGAGCAGTGCTGTGTGTGCAGCTGAGGGAGCAGTGCTGTGTGTGCAGCTGAGGGAGCAGTGCTGTGTGTGCAGCTGAGGGAGCAGTGCTGTGTGTGCAGCTGAGGGAGCAGTGCTGTGTGTGCAGCTGAGGGAGCAGTGCTGTGTGTGCAGCTGAGGGAGCAGTGCTGTGTGTATATAGTGTGCAGCTGAGGGAGCAGTGCTGTGTGTGCAGCTGAGGGAGCAGTGCTGTGTGTATAGTGTGTGTGTATATAGTGTGCAGCTGAGGGAGCAGTGCTGTGTGTGCAGCTGAGGGAGCAGTGCTGTGTGTATATAGTGTGCAGCTGAGGGAGCAGGGCTGTGTGTATATAGTGTGCAGCTGAGGGAGCAGGGCTGTGTGTATATAGTGTGCAGCTGAGGGAGCAGGGCTGTGTGTATATAGTGTGCAGCTGAGGGAGCAGGGCTGTGTGTATAGTGTGTGCAGCTGAGGGAGCAGGGCTGTGTGTGTATATAGTGTGCAGCTGAGGGAGCAGTGCTGTGTATATAGTGTGCAGCTGAGGGAGCAGGGCTGTGTGTATATAGTGTGCAGCTGAGGGAGCAGTGCTGTGTGTATATAGTGTGCAGCTGAGGGAGCAGGGCTGTGTGTGCAGCTGAGGGAGCAGGGCTGTGTGTGCAGCTGAGGGAGCAGGGCTGTGTGTGCAGCTGAGGGAGCAGGGCTGTGTGTGCATATAGTGTGCAGCTGAGGGAGCAGTGCTGTGTGTGTGCAGCTGAGGGAGCAGTGCTGTGTGTGTGCAGCTGAGGGAGCAGTGCTGTGTGTGTGCAGCTGAGGGAGCAGGGCTGTGTGTGCAGCTGAGGGAGCAGGGCTGTGTGTGCAGCTGAGGGAGCAGGGCTGTGTGTGCATATAGTGTGCAGCTGAGGGAGCAGGGCTGTGTGTATATAGTGTGCAGCTGAGGGAGCAGGGCTGTGTGTATATAGTGTGTGTATTGTGTGCAGCTGAGGGAGCAGTGCTGTGTGTATAGTGTGCAGCTGAGGGAGCAGTGCTGTGTATATAGTGTGCAGCTGAGGGAGCAGGGCTGTGTGTGCAGCTGAGGGAGCAGGGCTGTGTGTATAGTGTGTGCAGCTGAGGGAGCAGTGCTGTGTGTGTATAGTGTGTGTATATAGTGTGCAGCTGAGGGAGCAGGGCTGTGTGTATATAGTGTGCAGCTGAGGGAGCAGGGCTGTGTGTATATAGTGTGCAGCTGAGGGAGCAGGGCTGTGTGTATATAGTGTGCAGCTGAGGGAGCAGGGCTGTGTGTATATAGTGTGCAGCTGAGGGAGCAGGGCTGTGTGTGTATAGTGTGCAGCTGAGGGAGCAGTGCTGTGTGTATAGTGTGCAGCTGAGGGAGCAGGGCTGTGTGTATATAGTGTGCAGCTGAGGGAGCAGTGCTGTGTGTGCAGCTGAGGGAGCAGTGCTGTGTGTGCAGCTGAGGGAGCAGTGCTGTGTGTGCAGCTGAGGGAGCAGTTCTGTGTGTGCAGCTGAGGGAGCAGTGCTGTGTGTGCAGCTGAGGGAGCAGTGCTGTGTGTATAGTGTGTGTATATAGTGTGCAGCTGAGGGAGCAGGGCTGTGTGTATAGTGTGTGTATATAGTGTGCAGCTGAGGGAGCAGTGCTGTGTGTGCAGCTGAGGGAGCAGTGCTGTGTGTATATAGTGTGCAGCTGAGGGAGCAGTGCTGTGTGTGCAGCTGAGGGAGCAGTGCTGTGTGTGCAGCTGAGGGAGCGGGGCTGTGTGTGTGCAGCTGAGGGAGCGGGGCTGTGTGTGTGCAGCTGAGGGAGCGGGGCTGTGTGTGTGCAGCTGAGGGAGCGGGGCTGTGTGTGTGCAGCTGAGGGAGCAGTGCTGTGTGTATAGTGTGTGTATATAGTGTGCAGCTGAGGGAGCAGTGCTGTGTGCAGCTGAGGGAGCAGTGCTGTGTGTGCAGCTGAGGGAGCAGTGCTGTGTGTGCAGCTGAGGGAGCAGTGCTGTGTGTGTGCAGCTGAGGGAGCGGGGCTGTGTGTGTGCAGCTGAGGGAGCGGGGCTGTGTGTGTGCAGCTGAGGGAGCGGGGCTGTGTGTGTGCAGCTGAGGGAGCGGGGCTGTGTGTGTGCAGCTGAGGGAGCGGGGCTGTGTGTGTGCAGCTGAGGGAGCGGGGCTGTGTGTGTGCAGCTGAGGGAGCGGGGCTGTGTGTGTGCAGCTGAGGGAGCGGGGCTGTGTGTGTGCAGCTGAGGGAGCGGGGCTGTGTGTGTGCAGCTGAGGGAGCGGGGCTGTGTGTGTGCAGCTGAGGGAGCGGGGCTGTGTGTGTGCAGCTGAGGGAGCGGGGCTGTGTGTGTGCAGCTGAGGGAGCGGGGCTGTGTGTGTGCAGCTGAGGGAGCGGGGCTGTGTGTGTGCAGCTGAGGGAGCGGGGCTGTGTGTGTGCAGCTGAGGGAGCGGGGCTGTGTGTGTGCAGCTGAGGGAGCGGGGCTGTGTGTGTGCAGCTGAGGGAGCGGGGCTGTGTGTGTGCAGCTGAGGGAGCGGGGCTGTGTGTGTGCAGCTGAGGGAGCGGGGCTGTGTGTGTGCAGCTGAGGGAGCGGGGCTGTGTGTGTGCAGCTGAGGGAGCGGGGCTGTGTGTGTGCAGCTGAGGGAGCGGGGCTGTGTGTGTGCAGCTGAGGGAGCGGGGCTGTGTGTGTGCAGCTGAGGGAGCGGGGCTGTGTGTGTGCAGCTGAGGGAGCGGGGCTGTGTGTGTGTGTGCGTGCGTGCGTGCAGCTGAGGGAGCGAGATCTGTGTGTGTGTGTGCGTGCGTGCGTGCAGCTGAGGGAGCGAGATCTGTGTGTGTGTGTGCGTGCGTGCGTGCAGCTGAGGGAGCGAGATCTGTGTGTGTGTGTGCGTGCGTGCGTGCAGCTGAGGGAGCGAGATCTGTGTGTGTGTGTGCGTGCGTGCAGCTGAGGGAGCGAGATCTGTGTGTGTGTGTGCGTGCGTGCGTGCAGCTGAGGGAGCGAGATCTGTGTGTGTGTGTGCGTGCGTGCGTGCAGCTGAGGGAGCGAGATCTGTGTGTGTGTGTGCGTGCGTGCGTGCAGCTGAGGGAGCGAGATCTGTGTGTGTGTGTGTGCGTGCGTGCGTGCAGCTGAGGGAGCGAGATCTGTGTGTGTGTGTGTGCGTGCGTGCGTGCAGCTGAGGGAGCGAGATCTGTGTGTGCGTGCGTGCGTGCAGCTGAGGGAGCGAGATCTGTGTGTGTGTGTGTGCGTGCGTGCGTGCAGCTGAGGGAGCGAGATCTGTGTATTTATCTGTAATGTGTTTGCACTCTGCTCTCTTCCTGCAGTCGCCGCTTACAAGCCCAGTTCACTACAGAGCGGGACTGGCACAGGTTCCATCAGCCCCGGAGTCTGCTGTTGGCGCTGGTTGGGGAAGTGGGTGAGCTGGCGGAGCTCTTGTGAGTATCATTGTCTGTTCCTTGTGTGTTCCGGCACCACTGCTTGTGTCTAACCTGGGTTTTATTTGCAGTCAGTGGCAGGGGGAGGTCCCTGAAGGTCTCCCTGGTTGGTCCCCGTCCCAGCGTGAAGCTCTCTCTCATGAGTTAAGTGACGTCTTAATTTACCTTCTGGAGCTGGCAGAGAAGTGCCACGTGGACTTGCCACGTGCTGTGCTGGAGAAGATGGAGCTAAATGCCAAGAAATACCCAGCAGGGCGTGTGCAAGGCAGTGCCAAGAAATACACGGAGTACAAGTCCGAGGACGCGTGAGAACGGCAGGGCTTTGGTTAGTTCTTGGCGCTGTTTGCTTCCCATTGGCTCTTGCCCTCCCCAGTTTGCTGGAGATGTTGACTCTTGTTCTCGTTTTAGAGGGTTTGATTTTATTTTGTATAAATGAAGCTTCTGCTCACAGCTTACTTGGCAGCAGGGGGGCGGTGCTGGCATACTGCGGGCACATCTCACAAGTGTACGCTGTTGCTGCGCAGATGCCGGATGCCCTGTGGTCTGACCTACAGGAGATGTGACGTACTTTACTTTTATTTAAATGTTACTTCATGTTTTGTTCTGTTTCTAGACATTTTAGTGTGAAGTTTTGGTCTAAAACAAAGCTATCGGCTTTATAGCCGCCATTAAACATCTTTTTACTCAACCGTTTTGTGTGCGCTCATTTTGTCTTATATCTCTCCTCGGAACAAAATGGCTTTAAACTAATGGCTATTCCCACATGATATTTAAAGGGACAGTCATCAAAATTTTAAACTTTCATGATTCAGATAGGGCATGCAATTTATTATTTTTTTTTTTAAACTACTTTCCAACTTCCTTTTTATAAAATTTGTTTTGTTCTCTTGGCTTTCTTTGAAAGCTAACCGTAGGTAGGCTCATGCTAATTACTAAGTCCTTGAAGGCCGTCTCTTATCTCAGGGTGTTTTTGATTTATTTATTTTTTCTTCACAGCTAGACAGTGCTAATTCACATGTGCCATATACATTTGCTTACTCCTGTGGTTATGAGTCAGCACTGATTGGCTACAATGCAAGTCTGTCAAAAGAACTGATAAGGGGGCAGTTTGCAGAGGCTTAGATACAAAGTAATCGGAGGTAAAAAGTGTATTAATATAACTGTTGGTTATGCAAAACTAGGGAATGGTAATTAAGGGATTATTGTAGACTAGTCCTAAAGGCCATTGTTTGCAGTACAGTGCTTTCTTTCTTTTTCTTTCTTTCTTTTATTTTTTTTCTCTCGCCCCGCCTCTTCACGCGGCAGTCGGCAGATCAGGTAGGGAATCCAAGGCCAGGTGTGTTTGTCCTTGTGCTGTGTCTACTGCGCATGACAGCTTCGGACAAACACACTTGGCCTTTTATAGTCTGCCCCTACCCAATACTTCCTAAAACTGTTTAAATGTACAGTGGGTATTGAAAAGAATCCCCCCCCCCCCCCCCTTGAAAATGATCACATTTTGTTGCTTTGCAGCCTGAAATAGACATTTTTCTTTTTTTTAAGACTTGATGAGTCCACGGATCATCTTAATTACTAATGGGATATTCACCTCCTGGTCAGCAGGAGGAGGCAAAGAGCACCACAGCAGAGCTGTTAAATAGCTCCTCCCCTCCCACCCCAGTCATTCTCTTTGCCTACGTTAGTGCTAGGAAGAGGTAAAGTGAGGTGTTATAGATTCTTCAATCAAGAGTTTATTATTTTTAAAGTAGTGCCAGAGAGTGCTGCTTTTTTCTAGGGTGTAGCCATAGTCCATATCAGTCTCTTCAGTAGAGCTTTGGTGGCTTTAGAGCAATGGGAACTGGTGGGACATAATTCTCACTGCGCCTCCCATGCATTGATGCTGCCCTAATCCTGATAGCCTAAGCAAGAATACTCAGGCTTTATCCTTTTTCCACAAGACTGTGAGGGAGAGGACCTCATAAACCTGCTGAGCTGCCCTGCTGTCGGGCAGAGTTCAAGTTAAGTGCTAACTTTTTATTCTGGGTCTGGGAAGATCTCAGGAGTGGAGCAGTTTATTAAATTTCAGGGGAGGGCTTATATCTATATCAGAGTATAGAGAACTCGGGAGGGATATTTTCTTTCATGTAATTAGCAAGAGTCCCTGAGCTAGTGACGTATGGGATATACATTCCTACCAGGAGGGGCAAAGTTTCCCAAACCTCAAAATGCCTATAAATACACCCCTCACCACACCCACAATTAAGTTTTACAAACTTTGCCTCCTATGGAGGTGGTGAAGTAAGTTTGTGCTAAGATTTCTACGTTGATATGCGCTTCGCAGCATTGTTGAAGCCCGATTCCTCAGAGTACAGCGAATGTCAGAGGGACGTGAAGGGAGTATCACTTATTGAATACGATGATTTCCCTAACGGGGGTCTATTTCAAAGGTTCTCTGTTATCGGTCGTAGAGATTCATCTCCTACCTCCCTTTTCAGATCGACGATATACTCTCAATTTACCATTACCTCTACTGATAGCCAAACCAGTACTGAAACAGTTATCTGCTATATGTGGATGGGTGTCTTTTGGTAAGTATGTTTTTATTACTTAAGACACCTCAGCTATGGTTTGTCACTTTATGTATTTATATAAAGTTCTAAATATATGTATTGTACTTATATTTGCCAT
Organism: Bombina bombina; assembly: GCF_027579735.1. Taxonomy (NCBI): domain Eukaryota; kingdom Metazoa; phylum Chordata; class Amphibia; order Anura; family Bombinatoridae; genus Bombina; species Bombina bombina. The sequence goes on along the minus strand of NC_069509.1, from coordinate 5,472,963 downwards.
GAGTCAGGTTCATGTATTTCCTTCTGCAGACTGTCAGTTTCATATTTGGGAATATTAACTTTTTTTTTTTTAAGAAATAAATTGAAAAAAAAGACTAAACCCCAGGTCAGAATTTTTTTTTTTTTTTTTTTTTTTTTTTTTATATATATATATATAGACTACTTCTTGCAAATTGCGGGCGGTATTAGACCCACGGGTGCGTCAAATGCTAAACTTTATTGCATCCTTGGCGCGAGAATTTTTTTGGCGCGAAAAATACATCTGATGCAACTTCGTCATTTCCGGCATCATAGTTGACGCCATAGCCTTACACACGGTTGCGTCATTAGTGACGCAAGTGTAATTTCCGGTTATTAGACATGTGCGATTCGTTTCGGATTTATTCGGTAAATTCTAAGATTCGGATCGATTCTAATTTCCAAATTTAAAATACATCCGAATCTACCGAATGAATCTGAAATAGCTGCCGTATCTCCGAATAAATCCGAATTAGCTCGCTAAAATTCGGCATTCCCCCCCCCCCCCCATAGGAAACAATGGGGCAGTTTCGGCTGAAAAAAAACCTAACACATGCAAAAAAGCAGCGTTCAGCTCTTAACGCAGCCCCATTGTTTCCTATGGGGAAACACTAAGTCTGCACCTAACAACCTAACATGTACCCCGAGTCTAAACACCCCTAACCTTACACTTATTAACCCCTAATCTGCCGCCCCCGCTATCGCGGACCCCTGCATTCTTATTAACCCCTAATCTGCCACTCCGGACACTGCCGCCACCTACATTATACCTATGTACCCCTAATATGCCCCCCCCCCCCCCAACCCAACTACATTTATTAACCCCTAATCTGCCGACCGGACCTCGCCGCTACTATAATAAATGTATTAAAGGGACAGTCAAGTATAAATTAAACTTTCATTATTCAGATAGGACTTTAAATTTTAATTGACTTTCCAATTTACTTTTATCATCAAATTTGCTTTTTTCTCTTGGTATTCTTAGTTTAAACTAAACCTAGGTAGGCTCATATGCTAATTTCTAAGCCTTTGAGGGCTGCCTCTTATCACATGCTTTTTAAATCTCTTTTCAACACAAAGAGACAAAGTACACGTGGGCCATATAGATAACACTGTGTTCAGGCACAGAAAGTTATTTAAGATTTAGCACAAAACAATGCTAAATTTAACACAATAGATAATAAACAGTCAGTCATGTGATCAGGGGGCTGGAAGAAGGTTCCTAGATACAAGGTAATCACAGAGGTAAAAAGTACATTAATATTACTGTTGGTTATGCAAAACTGGGGAATGAGTAATAAAGGGATTATCTATCTTTTTAAAACTAACAATTCTATGGTTGACTGTCCCTTTAACCCCTAAACCGCCACACTCCCGCCTTGCAAACCCTATAATTTTATTAACCCCTAATCTACCCCCCCAACGTCGCCGCAACCTAACTACAAGTATTAACCCCTAATCTGCCGACCGGATATCGCCGCCACTATAATAAATGTATTAACCCCGCCTCGCAAACACTACAATAAATTTTATTAACCCCCTAACATCGCCGCCACCTACCTACAATTATTAGCCCCTAATTTCCCGCCCCCAACGTCGCCGCTACTATAATAAAGTTATTAACCCCTAAACCTAAGTCTAACCCTAACACCCCCCTAACTTAAATATAATTTAAATAAAACAAAATAAATTTCCTATAATTAAATAAATGAATCCTATTCAAAACTAAATACTTACCTGTAAAATAAACCCTAATATAGCTACAATATAACTAATAGTTACATTGTAGCTATTTTAGGATTTATATTTATTTTACAGGCAACTTTGTATTTATTTTAACTAGGTACAATAGTTATTAAATAGTTAATAACTATTTAATAACTACTTAGCTAAAATAAATACAAATTTACCTGTAAAATAAATCCTAACCTAAGTTACAATTAAACCTAACACTACACTATCATTAAATTAAATAAATTAACTACAAGTACCTACAGTTAAATACAATTAAATAAACTAAAGTACAAAAAAAACACAATTACAAAAAATAAAAAAAATTACAAGAATTTTAAACTAATTACACCTAATCTAAGCCCCCTAATAAAATAACAAAGCCCCCCAAAATAAAAAAATGCCCTACCCTATACTAAATTACAAAAGTTATCAGCTCTATTACCTTACCAGCCCTTAAAAGGGCCTTTTGCGGGGCATGACCCAAAGAAAACGGCTCTTTTGCCTGTAAAAAAACACAAAATACCACCCCCCAACATTACAACCCACCACCCACATACCCCTACTCTAACCCAAACCCCCCTTAAATAAACCTAACACTAAGCCCCTGAAGATCTCCCTACATTGAGTCGTGTTCACCCAGCCGGGCCGAAGTCTTCATCCGATGGGGCAGAAGGACATCCAGACCGGCAGAAGTCTTCATCCAAGCGGGGCAAGAAGAGGTCTTCCAGGCGGCATCTTCTATCTTCATCCATGCGGAGTGGCAGCATCCTGAAGACATCCGACGCGGAGCATCCTCTTTCTTGATTCAAATCAATCCGAACCAAATTTTTTAGCCATGCACGTATCTTATTGGCGCCAAAAAAGTTTTCAGTTACGTTGTGCATCATACTTGGCGCCAATCTTTTCATTATTTCAATAACCCATTGATGTTTGCCTTTTTCTCTATCAGAGGGCTATGCTATTGGCATTTTTTTTCCCATTCCTGAAACTGTCATATAAGGAAATTGATAATTTTGCTTTATATGTGGGTTTTTTTTTTTTTTCTTTTACATTTTGCAAGATGTCTCAATCTGATCCTGCCTCAGAAGTTTCTGCTGGAACATTGCTGCCTGACATTGGTTCTACCAAAGCTAAGTGCATTTGTTGTAAAATTGTGGAAATTATTTCGCTGAATGTCATTTGTAATAGTTATCATGATAAACTTTTACATGCAGATAGTGTGTCCATCAGTAATAGTACATTGCCAGTTGCAGTTCCTTCAACTTCTAATGTACATGATATACCTGTAAATTTTAAAGAATTTGTTTCTGATTCTATCCAGAAGGCTTTGTCTGCATTTCCACCTTCTAATAAACGTAAAAGGTCTTTGAAATTTCATCAACTGAATGAGAAGTTTTAAAATAACCAATAACATAATAATTTATCCTCTTCTGATGAGGATCTATCTGAAACAGAAGATCCTTCCTCAGATATTGACACTGACAAATCTACTTATTTATTTAAAATAGAGTATATGCGTTCTTTATTAAAAGAAGTGTTAATTACTTTGGATATTGAGGTAACCAGTCCTCTTGACGTTCAGTCTAATAAACGTTTAAACCTCCTGTGGTTTCTCCAGGGGTTTTTCTTATTCCTGAGGCTATTTCTGATATGATTTCTAAGGAATGGAATAAGCCAGGTACTTTTATTCCTTCTTCAAGGTTTAAAAAATTGTATCCTTTACCAGCAAATTCTATAGGATTTTGGGGGAAAAAAAACCCAAAGTTGATGGGGCTATTTCTACTCTTGCTAAACGTACCACTATTCCTATGGAAGATAATACTTCCTTTAAGGATCCTTTAGATGCGAAGCTTGACTCTTCTCTAAGGAAGGCCTATTTATATTCAGTCATCTTCTCAGACCTGCAATTTCTTTGGCTGATGTTGCGGCTGCATCAACTTTCTGGTTGGAGAATTTAGCGCAACAAGAATTGGATTCTGACATATCAAGCATTATTCGCTTACTGCAATATGCTAATCATTTTATTTGTGATGCCATGTTTTATATTATCAAAATTGATGTAGATCCATGTCTTTAGCTATATTAGCTAGAAAAGTTTGTGGCTTAAATCTTGGAATGCTGATATGACATCTAAATCTAGATTACTATCTCTTTCTTTCCAACAGCTCCAAGAATATTTTCAAAGGTTCTAGGTGCATTACTCTCTGTAATCAGAGAACAGTGTATTGCGGTGTTTCCTTATTTGGACGATATCTTGGTACTAGCTCAGTCTTTACGTTCTGCAGAATCTCACATGAATCAACTAGTGTTTCTTCCGAAACATGGTTGGAGGATCAATTTACCAAAAAGTTTCTTGATTCCGCAGACAAGGGTCACCTTTTTAGGCTTCCAGATAGACAGTCATGGACACTGAATCTAACAGACAAGAGACGTTTAAAATTGGTTGCAGCCTGCCGGCACCTTCAGTCCAGGTCATTCCCTTCAGTGGCTATGTGCATGGAAGTTTTAGGTCTCATGATTGCAGCATCGGACGCGATCCCCTTTGTTCGTTTTCACATGAGACCTCTCCAGCTTTATATGCTGAACCAATGGTGCAGGGATTATACAAAGATATCACAATTAATATCCTTAAATCCCAATGTACGACACTCTGACGTGGATAGATCACCATCGTTTAGTTCAAGGGGCTTCTTTTGTTTGGCCAACCTGGACTGTGATCACAACAGATGCAAGTCTTTCAGGTTGGGGAGCTGTTTTGAGATTTCCAAACCCCTTGTGCTGTCAGAGATCCCCAGAGGCGAGTGCCAATAAATATTTTAGAACTCCGTGCAATTTTCAGAGCTCTTCAGTTTTGGCCTCTGTTAAAGAGAGAACTGTTCATTTGTTTTCAGACAGACAATATTACAACAGTGGCATATGTCATCAGGGTGGGACTCACAGTCCCCAAGCTATGAAAGAAGTATCTCGGATACTTGCTTGGGTGGAATCCAGCTCCTGTCTAATCTCTGCGGTGCATATCCCAGGTGTAGGCAATTGGGAGGCGGATTATCTCAGCCGTCAGACTTTACATCCAGGGGAGTGGTCTCTCCATCCAGATGTGTTTTCTCAGATTGTTCAGATGTGGGGGCTTCCAGAGATAGCTCTCATGGCCTCTCATCTAAACAAGAAACTTCCCAGATACCTGTCCAGGTCCAGGGATGTTCAGGCGGAAGCTGTGGATGCGCTGACACTTCCTTGGTGTTATCATCCTGCTTACATTTTCCTGCCTCTAGTTCTCCTTCCAAGAGTGATCTCCAAAATCATCATGGAACAATCACTGGTGGCTCCAGCATGGCCACACAGGTTTTGGTATGCGGATCTGGTTCGGATGTCCAGTTGCCAGCCTTGACAACTTCCGTTTAAGGCCAGACCTACTGTTTCAAGGTCCGTTTTTCCATCAGGATCTCAAATCATTAAATTTGAAGGTATGGAAATTGAACGCTTAGTGCTAAGTCATAGAGGTTTCTCTGACTCAGTGATTAATACTATGTTACAAGCTCGTAAATCTGTCTCTAGAAAGATTTATTATCGAGTTTGGAAGACTTACATTTCATGGTGTTCTCATAAATTCTCTTGGCATTCTTTTAGAATTCCTAGAATATTACAGTTTCTTCAGGATGGTTTGGATAAGGGTTTGTCTGCAAATTCCTTGAAGGGACAAATCTCTGCTCTTTCTGTTTTGTACAGGCTTTAGTTCGTATTAAGCCTGCCATTAAATCAATTTCTCCTCCTTGGAGTCTTAATTTGGTTCTGAAGGCTTTACAGGCTCCTCCATTTGAGCCTATGCATTCTTTGGACATTAAACTACTTTCTTGGAAAGTGTTGTTCCTTTTGGCTATCTCTTCTGCTAGAAGAGGTTCTGAGCGATCTGCTCTTTCTTGTGAGTCTCCTTTTTTTCTGATTTTTTTTTTTTTTATCAGGATAAGGCAGTTTTGCGGACTTTTCAATTTTTACCTAAGGTTATGAATTCTAAGGACATTAATAGAGAAATTGTTGTCCCTTCCTTGTGTCCTAATCCTAAGAATTCTTTAAAAAGATCCTTACATTCTTTGGATGTGGTAAGAGCTTTGAAATATTATGTGGAAGCTACTAAAGATTTCTGGAAGACTTCCAGTCTATTTGTTTTATTTTTCTGGTCCTAGTAAAGGTCAGAAGGCTTCTGCTATTTCCTTGGCTTCTTGGTTGAAACTTTTGATTCATCAAGCTTATTTGGAGTCGGGTCAGGCCCCGCCTCAGAATTATAGCTCATTCTACTAGATCAGTCTCCACTTTGTGGGCCTTTAAGAATGAAGCTTCAGTTGATCAGATTTGCAAAGCGGCAACTTGGTCCTCTTTGCATACATTTACTAAATTCTACAGTTTTGATGTATTTGCTTCTTCGGAAGCAGTTTTTGGTAGAAAAGTTCTTCAGGCAGCTGTTTCAGTTTGATTCTTCTGCTTTTGATTTTTAAGGTTTTTTTTTTTATTTTATTTTTTTTCATTTATGAGAATAAACTTATTTTTTTGGGTTGTGGATTAATTTTTTTCTGCGGAAAATTATTTATTTTTTATCCCTTCCTCTCTATTGACTCTTGCGTGGAGTTCCACATCTTGGGTATTGCTATCCCATACGTCACTAGCTCATGGACTCTTGCCAATTACATGACAGAAAACATAATTTATGTAAGAACTTGCCTGATAAATTCATTTCTTTCATATTGGCAAGAGTCCATGAGGCCCACCCTTTTTATGGTGCTTGATTTTTTTTTGTATAAAGCACAATTATTTCCAAATTTCTTTTGTTGATGCTTTCTACTCTTTTTTCTTTATCACCCCACTGCTTGGCAATACGTTAAACTGAATTGTGGGTGTGGTGAGGGGTGTATTTATAGGCATTTTGAGGTTTGGGAAACTTTGCCCCTCCTGGTAAGATTGTATATCCCATATGTCACTAGCTCATGGACTCTTGCCAATATGAAAGAAATGAATTTATCAGGTAAATTCTTACATAAATGATGTTTTGTGGCAGGTTCAGTTGGTTTTACATCCCAATCGGTTTGTCTTTGGGCTAAGATGCTACCTATCAGCGATAGTACTATTTCACTCACATTCTTTATAGAGCCTATGTTTCTCCCGGTAGCTATTCTTAACTGAATATGACATTGGCGACCGGGAGATCGATAGCAGTAATGCCCACAATGGGCAGAGCTTGGTTTGAGCACACGCTACTGCTTTAGTTACATTGCCAGTGTAAAACGGCTAAGTCTGTGAAGACTAGTAAAGGGTCTGATTGCATTGTGCTTCCAGTACACCCAAACAGTTCCCAGCAGCTTCTCTGGTTTCTACTGAGGTGTGCAGGGCTGAGCGTTATACAGTGCATGATACCACGTTTTCAAGCTGAGAGTTTCTGGTATCACGCCCACGGGGGTGGAGCTATGTTTGGCGCTGTTTTGGATGGCACACTTTCTATTTTCCTTCCGATATCGGAAAGGAAGCCTGGTAGCACAGTAGTTTCTGTTGTACCTTATGTGGGACCGGACAGCACCGCTGCTGCGTTCCGGATCAGTTTTGAATATAAATAAGAACCAATGTCTTTATTACTTGTACCGTTTTATAAATAAAGTTTGGGGTTTTATCTGGTTTCACAGACTGATGGACACCTCAGCAATGGTTAGGCTGAGGTGTAGATAGTGCATAACTATATGAGACCCTGTCTTTTACTTTTGCTGCTCTAAAAAATATAAAGTTTCTTTTCAAGTTTTAACCCTTTAAGGACACGGCTTTGTTTGCTCAATTATTTTATGACGGAAAAAGAGGTGAGAGACCGCAACGTGTTTTTTTTTTTTTTTTTTTTATGGTTAACTTTTATTACAAAATTTAACATGTTTATTGGTTTATTTCATCCTTTGTGACTTAGGATGGATCTAGAGCACACAAAAAATAAAGTCTTTTTAAAATTTAAAGAGACAGTAACGACTTTTTTGTGTGTCAATTTTCAGAAAAAAAAAAATTCTGAACCTACTGCTAAGGCGATTGCTGTCTAGGAGTCTGACAATGGTCAATCTATGCCACAAACTTCTCCTATAGTGTCCCTCTAAACTTTATGGCCACATGCAGTGCCCTGCGCTTTCTTTCACACTCCACCCGGCGTTGCTCTGCATTTCATGCATTGTTTTTCCCACGAGGTAGAAAACATAACTAGAGGAATTATTTTCAATCATTTAGAATAGAAGATTGATTCATTCAGTAGTTACTATTCTGAATGGTTCTTCCCTGTTACCTGAAAGAGGAAGATACTTTGGGATTATCTGAGAGAGAATTCTCAAACTCGGATGAAACATTATTTTATTTGATCCTGAGGTTGTTTTTTCTTTCAGTTTTTAGCTTGAACATCTCCATTTGTTACTTTCGGAGGTTTTAGCGACCCTGGGCGACTCCGACATTACCGGTGTAAGCGATCCTAGTGTGTCCAGCAAATTATAAGGAATGGATACCACATTCCTTTTTTAAAAAATTCTATGCGCTTATGTACTGACCATGTATATTAAATCCAGATTGTGATAAAGGATCTTGAGGTTTGTTGGAAAGACCTTTTTAAAGTGTTTAAATTACTATGTTTTTTATATATATATATTATTTTTTTTGTTTGGAATAGTACTAACACATTTTTTTAATATTTTAAATTTTGTGCAAAGAAAAGGATGATTCCCAAACCCCCACAGACTTGAAATATAACACAATGTCAACATTAATTAATTTATGATCCTATTATGTCCAGTCCACTGTAATTGTTCACAAAATATTCAGAGAATGTTAATAAAATGTTCAAAATCCCAATCAAAGGGGATATAGTCGAAGACTCAGAGCACAGTACCTTGGAGTGTACTTCTATGTCTTTAAAGATTTTTCAAAGTGACAGCTGGTATTTTTTTTTTTTTGTTCCTTTCTGGTTGATAGGATACTTCTGAGAGATTTATCTGGAACAGGTATTATTCCATGTTAGAGTGCCTTTTGTAGTGCAGCCTAGCTCCAGCCAGCACTTTCACCGGACTTGGCTCAGATGTGGTAGTACCATAAAACGAGAAGAAAACAGAATTTATGCTTACCTGATAAATTACTTTCTCTTATGGTGTATTCAGTCCACGGATTCATCCTTACTTGTGGGATATTCTCAATCCCTACAGGAAGTGGCAAAGAGAGCACACAGCAAAGCTGTCCATATAGCTCCCCTCAGGCTCCGCCCCCCCAGTCATTTGACCGATGGTTAGGAGAAAAAGGAGAACCATAGGGTGCAGTGGTGACTGTAGTTATTATAAATTAAATTTGAACCTGACTTAAATGTCAGGGCGGGCCCTGGACTGAATACACCGTAAGAGAGTAATTTATCAGGTAAGCATAATCTGTTTTCTCTTACTTGGTGTATTCAGTCCACGGATTCATCCTTACTTGTGGGATACCAATACCAAAGCAATAGGACACGGATGAAGGGAGGGAACAAGTCAGGTAACCTAAACGGAAGGCACCACTGCTTGCAAAACCTTTCTCCCAAAAATAGCCTCCGAAGAAGCAAAAGTATCGAATTTGGCAAATGTATGCAGTGAGACCAAGTCGCAGCCTTACAAATCTGTTCGACAGAAGCCTCATTCTTGAAAGCCATATGGAAGCCACAGCTCTAGTGGAATGAGCTGTAATTCGTTCAGGAGGCTGCTGTCCCGCAGTCTCATAAGCCAAATGGATGATGCTTTTCAGACAAAAGGAAAGAGGTAGCAGACGCTTTCCTACCTCTTCTTACCAGAATAGACAACAAACAAGGATGATGTTTGTCTGAAATCTTTAGTTGCTTTTAAATAGAATTTTAAAGCACGAACCACGTCAAGATTGTGTAAAAGTCGGTCCTTCTTAGAAACTGGATTAGGACACAGAGAAGGAACAATGATTTCCTGGTTAATATTCTTATTAGAAACCACTTTTGGAAGGAAACCAGGTTAGGTGCGCAAAACAACCTTATCTGCATGGAACACCAGATAGGGTGAATTACATTGCAAAGCAGACAATTCAGAAACTCTTCGAGCAGAAGAAATGGCTACTAAAAACTAAACTTTCCAAGATAAAAACTTAATATCTATGGAATGCAAAGGTTCAAACAGAACCCCTTGAAGAACTGAAATAACTAAATTAAGACTCCATAAAGGAGCCACAGGCTTGATTCTGACTAGGGCCTGTGCAAACACCTGAATGTCTGGTACAGCAGCCAGACGCTTATGTAACAGAATAGACAGAGCAGATATCTGTCCCTTTAAGGAATTAGTTGACAGACCCTTCTCCAATCCTTCTTGGAGAAAAGACCATATCCTTGGAATCCTAATCTTACTCCACGAGTAACCCTTGGATTCAAACCAACAAAGATATTTCTGCCATATCTTATGGTAAATTTTCCTGGTGACAGGCTTTCTGGCCTGTATCAGAGTGTCTATAACTGATTCAGAGAAACTAGATTTGGATGCTTGAAAGGACCTTGAATTAGAAGATCCTGCCTCGATGGCAGTTTCCATGGTGGGACCGATGACATGTCCACTAGGTCTGCATACCAAGTCCTGCGTGGCCACGCAGGCGCTATCAGAATTACCGAAGCCTTCTCCTGTTTGATTCTGGCTACTAGCCGAAGGAGAAGAGGAAACGATGGAAAGACATAAGCTAGACTGAACGACAAGGCGCTATTAATGCATCCATCAATGCCGCCTTGGGATCCCCGGATCTGGATCCGTAAAGGGGAAGTTTGGTGTTCTGACGGGACGCCATCAGATCCAATTCTGGAATGCCCCATAGCTGAGTTAGCTGAGCAAAAACCTCCGGGTGGAGTTCCCACTCCCCCGGATGGAAAGTCTGACGACTTAGAAAATCCGCCTCCCAGTTGTCTACCCCTGGGATGTGAATTGCAGAAAGATGGCAGGAGTGATCCTCCGCCCATATGATGATCTTGGATACTTCCTTCATCGCTAGGGAACTTTTTGTTCCTCCCTGATGATTGATGTACGCTACAGTCGTGATGTCCGACTAAAATCTGATGAATTTGGCCTCCGCTAGTTGAGGCCACACCTGGAGCGTATTGAATATCGCTCTCAACTCCAAAAAGTTTATCGGAAGAAGAGATTCTTCCGAGACCATAGTCCCTGAGCCTTCAGGGAGTTCCAGACCGCACCCTAGCCTAACAGACTGGCCTCGGTCGTGACAAAGATCCACTCCGGTCTGCGGAAACTCATTCCCTGAGACAGGTGATCTTGAGACAACCACCAGAGAAGAGAGTCTCTGGTTTTCTGGTCCATTTGTAATTGAGGAGACAAATCTGCATAATCTCCATTCCACTGTTTGAGCATGCACAGCTGCAGTGGTCTGAGATGAATTTGGGCAAAAGGGACTACGTCCATTGCCGCAACCATTAAACCAATTACTTCCATGCACTGAGCCACGGAAGGCAGAGGAATGGAATGAAGAACTCGGCAAGTATTCAGCAGTCTTGACTTCCTGACCTCTGTCAGAAAGATTTTCATTTCTACCGAGTCTATTAGTGTTCCCAGGAAAGGAACCCTTGTGAGCGGGGACAGAACTCTTTTCTATGTTCACCTTCCACCCGTGAGACCTTAGAAAGGCCAGAACGGTGTCCGTATGAGCCTTGGCTCTGTGAAAGGACGACGCCTGTATTAATATGTCGTCTAGGTAAGGTGCTACTGCAATGCCCCGCGGTCTTAGTACCGCTAGAAGGGACCCTAGCTGTTTGCCCAGGAAGGCGAACCTTAGGAACTGATGGTGATCTTTGTGGATAGGAATATGTAGATACGCATCCTTTATATCCACGGTAGTCATATATTGACCCTCCTGGGTCATCGGCAAGATTGTCCGAATGGTTTCCATCTTTGAGGAATTTGTTTCGAATTTTTAAATCCAGGATTGGCCTGAAAATTCCCTCCTTTTTGGGAACTACAAACAGGTTTGAGTAAAAGCCCAGACCTTGTTCTACAATTGGAACTGGGTGTATCACTCCCATCTTTAGCAGATCTTCTACACAGTGTAAGAACGCCTGTTTCTTTATTTGGTCTGAAGACAAATAAGAAATGTGGAACCTTCCCCTTGGGGGAGAATCCTTGAATTCTAGAAGGTACCCCTGAGCAACTATTTTTAATGCCCAGGGATCTGGAACATCTCTTGCCCAAGCCTGAGCGAAGAGAGAAAGTCTGCCCCCTACTCGATCCGATCCCGGATCGGGGGCTACCCCTTCATGCTGTCCTGGTAGCAGGAGCAGGCTTCTTGGCCTGTTTGCCCTTATTCCAGCCCTGCAGGGGTTTCCAAGTTGCTTTGGGCTGGGAAGCTTTATCTTGCTTTGCGGCAGCAGAGGTTGTGGCAGGTCCGCTCCTGAAGTTGCGAAAGGAGCAAAAATTAGCCTTGTTTTTGGCCTTAAACGGCCTATCTTGTGGCAGGGCATGGCCCTTGCCCCCAGTGATATCTGAAATAATTTCTTTCGGCTCTGGGCCAAATAGGGCTTTCCCCTTAAAGGGAATATTTAACAGTTTCGTTTTGGACGACACATCCGCCGACCATGATTTGAGCCAAAGCGCTCTTCGCGCCATGATGGCAAAACCTGAGTTTTTCGCCGCTAGCTTAGCTAATTGGAGAGCGGCATCAGTGATAAAAGAATTAGCCAGCTTTAGAGCATGAATTCTATCCATGACCTCATCATATGAAGTCTCCCTCTGGAGCGACTCCTCCAGGGCCTCGAACCAAAAAGCCGCTGCAGTAGTTACCGCAGAAGAAGAAAGAAAACCTTGCTGAACAAAATTTTTCTTCAGCAAACCTTCCAATTTTTTTATCCATAGGATCTTTGAAAGCACAACTGTCCTCTATTGCTATAGATGTACGCTTAGCAAGTGTTGAAACAGCTCCTCTACCTTGGGGACAGTCTGCCACGCGTCCCGCCTGGGGTCATTTATGGGGAACAATTTCTTAAAGATAGGTGGGGGAACAAAGCGTACACCTGGTCTCTCACACTCCTTAGTCACAATATCCGCCACCCTCTTTGGGATCGGAAATGCCTCAGTGTATACAAGGACCTCTAAAAACCTGTCCATTTTACACAATTTTTCAGGGACCACCATGGGGTCACAATCATCCAGCGTAGCTAAAACCTCCTGGAGCAGGACGCGGAGGTGTTCCAGCTTAACTTTTAAACGCTAAGGAATCTGACTCTGCCTGCTGAGACACTTTTCCTGTGTCAGAAATTCCTCCCTCAGACAGACCGTCCCTCACTGCTACTTCTGAGTTTTTTGTGAGGGTACTACAGATAAATTATCCAAAGCTTCAGATTGCTCATCCTCTGTATTTAAAACTGAGCTATCGCGCTTTTTTTGAAAAATAGGCAGTTTGGATAAAAATGCTGCAAGGGAATTATCCATTACTGCTGCTAATTGTTGTAAAGTAATAGGGGCCAATGCGCTAGAGGTACTAGACAACGCTTGCGCGGGCGTAACTGGTGTCGACACATGGGTAGAGGAAGGAGGACTATCCTCATTACCTTCCGTCAAAGAATCACCTTGGGCTACATTTTTAAGTGTCAATGCATGGTCATTAAAATGTTTAGATACCTTAGCACACTTTAAATACAAATGCAATGGGGGTACTGCCATGGCTTTTAAACACATAGAACAAGGTCTATCAGCAGGCTCAGACATGTTAGACAGACTTAGATAGCACTCAAATACAGAAAAATACACTTTTTGAAAAAACGTTACTGTGCCTTTAAATAATAAAAAGCATACACTTTTTTACCAAATCTCCAAAAAATATCTGATCTTTATGAAATTTACACCATATGATCCTAATGCTTTGAAAAGAGTGCACACCAAGTTTCAAGCCAATTAACCCCTTATTGCCCAAACCGGAGCAAATTGAAGCTGGCCACCAGTTTAACATACTACCTTCCTTGGGGATTAGTTGTGGAACAAAAATAAGCCTCCCTGTAGTCCTCCTGCAGTCTCTGGACTCTACATGTGAAGCTATCTTGTAAAAGAACTGCGCAACTGAGGCGCGAAATTTAGGCCCTCTCCCTCTGGAGTTGTGAGGCCTTCCTAAGCCAAAATAGGTGTCTAAAATTATGCCAGGCATATAAAACCCCTAAAAAGTGTTCCAAACATGATAAACACTTGTGCAAACATCAGATTATATTAAAAAATAATCTATTTTACCCATAACAGTGTCCACCAGTGATTTAAGCCCTGTAAACTAAGCCATCCTTCTATACTGAGTCTCAGAAAATGGCTTACCTTTCCACATGGGGATTTCTATCAGTCTTCTAGCATTACCAGGTCTTGTTAGAAAAAAATGACTGAGCATACCTTAAGCAGTTAAGCCTGCAAACTGTTCCCCCCCAACTGAAGTTCTCTGGTATTCAACAGTCCTGCGTGGGAACAGCAATGGATTTTAGTTACTGGTGCTAAAATCATACTCCTCTCAGCAGAAATCTTCATCACTGTTCTGCCTCAGAGTAAATAGTACAAACCGGCACTATTTTAAAATAACAAACTCTTGATTGAAGAAATAAAACTACAAATCTAACACCACATAATCTTTACCACCCCCGTGGAGATGCTACTTGTTAGAGCGGCAAAGAGAATGACTGGGGGGGCGGAGCTATATGGACAACTTTGCTGTGTGCTCTCTTTGCCACTTCCTGTAGGGATTGAGAATATCCCACAAGTAAGGATGAATCCGTGGACTGAATACACCAAGTAAGAGAAAACAGGCGCACAGGGCACGATTCAAGTGTAACAATTTTTATTACAGAATAACACGCACAAAAATAATGCACTTACTAAAAGAAAGCAAATGAATTGACTAGAAACAAGGTGGCTATATAAATTAAAAACATTACAACCTTTAGGATTAAATATAGATATAGACGTGGCAGCATTTCTTTAGTCTCTAATAACCTTTTGTATGAGCTCTTTTTAAGAAATACATAGATTCCTCAGTTTTATAGTTTTAAATGAATCCATCAATTTTTAGTCTTTATAAAGAATCAATTCTACATTTTATATAGAAATCATTTTTAAGTTTTTATATCTATCTTTTTAATACTGTTCTTGTGGGTATCGTTTGCGAAGATATATAACATATAGATCAATTAATTTCCAACTTTTATTTGTCTGTAGATACATCAATAGAGAAAGCTATAACAAGTCAACCTATTTACTATCAAAGATTGGCTCAAATTTTAATGACTCTAAGAATATTATAATAATGTCATAAAAAAATTTTTAGCAATGAAAAAGTTTTATTTTATAATTATCAAATAGATATAGGATTTCTATGAATATTTAGCGTATATAGTAATTTTAAGCAGAGCTTTTATCATTTCAGCTAAATGATTTTAATTTTTAAGTCACAACACTCTGTAATAATCATGTATTATTGCAATTTCTGTTAAATATCCTAAATTGTTGGTACTTTTGTAACAATATGTACCTTTCACATCGTATCAGTATCAATTTAACCAGTTGTTATGATCAGTTTTCCCTTCTAGCTATAGCCATATGTATCCTGAATATGTTACTAGTGAATACAAACCGCTCTGCACCAGCAAGTGCACAACATCCAATGCTTTTCACATAAATGCAATCTAAACGCAATCAATTTAGACTATAGCACCAGACAAGTCTAAAACATATGAAAACTCACTATACATTTTCTAGTAAGTGTGTTTTGTGCGATTTAATGTTTTTCGTTAGCATTTTAACGTTTTTCCAAACTAACACATTCGGTTTTTAAAGGTTTTTGCATGGTTGTAACTTTTATTATAATGTCACATTTTGTGTTTGATTAAAGGATTACTTTCTGTTATAATTTTTAAGCCAAACAACTAACATATTAAAGTTAATAAACATTAATTAAAACCTACTGACCTATATTTTCTCCAAAACAAAGTTTCATAACGTTATAAAAGTTATATCTTTTATTCCCCGATGATGTCACGTTATCCTGCCCACTATTTTCAGCACTGTGTGTTCAAAATACTTAAACCAATGAAATTGTGTTTAAAGCGCCATTTTGAAACCTAGGTATTGTAAACGGATTGGTACAGAGCAAAGGATACCCACGGAGTGGGTTTGGAAAACAATTAAATTTGCAGACAAGATTTCTGATATACGGTAGAGATATGTTAATGAAATGCTATTGATAAAAAGCGTATTTGGGATAGTTAGTTAGTAACAGGCATAGAAAATATTTACTTACAGTGGCCCTTTAAGGACATTTTCACGGCAAACTGATGCAATAACATCCGTTTCAGGTCAGCGTGTGTATTTAAACACCCCCATGTCTCATTGGCCAAACAATCTCACACCTCCATTTGTGATTGGCCGGTATGCCTTTAAAACAAAAGGGCGCCTTTTAAACTTACAAAGCCTTTGAAAAAGCACGACCGGAGTCTGGAGAAACGCGTCAGGCAAGCTATCAGCTGTCACCAGACCTGGGAAAGCAGCTAAAACTGTTCACACAGCTTGGTTAAGGTGGAGGATCCGGAATACCACTGCCTGAATCGTTAGCCCGGAGTTGTGAGGAGGCGGCCCATCTTCAGCCTGCATAACAGAAACTGCATGATCCCAGGAGATTTTATTCAATGCAATTCATTTGCTTTCTTTTAGTAAGTGCATTATTTTTGTGCGTGTTATTCTGTAATAAAAATTGTTACTTGAATCGTGCCCTGTGCGCCTGTTTTCTTCTCGTTTTATGATACCACATTCCCTATATTTAAAGAGATGTTTCCCATAGCCGACTCGGCTATGGAGGCTGGGCAATCATTCCCTACGGTGGAAGGAGTAGTTTCCAGCTTAGCTAAGAGAACTACTATACCCTTAGAGGACAGTTCGGTTTTTCAAAGGCCCAATGGACGAAAATTAGAGAGAGGATGTACACTAGGGCTTACAAAGAAACCAGCTGTGTACTTTGCTGCCGTCATTAGTGCGACGGCATATTGGTTTGATGCGTTGTCTGATGCTATTAAGTCAGAAACTCCCCTGGATAAAATCCAGGATAGGATGAAAAGCTTACAAATTGGGAAAATTTTGAAAGAAAGGAATTAGCCTTCAAGTTATCAAACTGGGAACATAGTTTTCTAGGTTCCAGCTCATAGGGCCTTGTTCTATGGATGTACGCTCTAAGTCTAAGCTTCGTTTCTTTACGAAGGGAAGATCTTGTTGGGACCTGGCTTGACGAAAGTTATCTCTTTTGAAATTTAAAGAATTTCAATAAAAAAAAAAAAAAGCCTACTGTTGAATCAAAGACAGCATGAAGGACATACCTCCCGATCCGGGACCGGATCTGGTAGGGGGCAGACCTTTCGTCTTGGCTCAGACTTGAGTTCGAGATGTTCAGGTTCCCTGGGCAATAGAAAATAGGTCCCAGGGATACAGGTTAGAGTTTAAAGGCTTTCCTCCCAGAGGCAGGTTTCTGCTTTCAAGATTATCTGTAGACCAGACAAAAAGAGGTGTTCTTGCTCTGTGTAAGAGACCTCTCTGACCTGGGATTGATAGTTCCAGTTCAGGAACGGGATCTGGGATTTTATCCCATTCTGTTCGTGGTTCCCAATCAAGGAGAGAATCTTCAGACCTATTTTAGATCTCAAGAGTCTACACAATGGGAACTATTCGTTCCATTCTCCTTTTGGTCCAAGAGGGTCAATTTTTGACAAGTGTGGTTTTGAAGGATGCGTACTTGCATGTTCCCATTCATAGGGATCATCACAAGTTTCTAGGGTTTGCCTTTCTAGACAAACACTTCCAATTTGTGGTTCTGCCCTTTGGTCTTGCCATAGCTCCCATATTTTTCTCTAAGGTTCTGGGTTCACTGTTGGAGGTGCTTCGGTTGTGGGGTATTGCAGTGGCACCCTATCTGGACGACATCCTAGTCCAGGCGCCATTTTTTTTTTCACCAAGCAAGATCCCACATGGAAATGTTATCCTTCCTGCAATCTCGGATGGATGGTAAATTTTGGAAAAGCATTCCTTAGTCCCGAGTACAAGGGTAACTTTTATGGGAACCATATTAGGTTCTCTATCACTAAAGATTTTTCTGACAAGTCAGGAAGTCAAAGATCTTGGATACTTGTCTAGCTTTTCAGCCATCAAGTGGCTCAGTGCATGGAGTTAATCGGACTGATGGTGAACGGCAGGACATCATCCCGTTATTCGGTTCCATCTCAGACCTCGGCAGTTAAGCATGCTCAGGCATTGGATTTATTCAGATTTGTCTCCTCTAATTCTTCTAGAACAGGAGACAAGGGATTCTCTTCAATGGTGGTCGTCTCTGGATCATTCCTCTCGGGAACCTGCTTTCGCAGACTACCTTGGGTGATTGTGACAACAGATGCCAGCCTTCTAGGGTGGGATCTGGGGCTCCTTAAGGGCTCAGGGGGTTTGGAGTCAGCCAGAGTCTGTTCTTCCTGTAAATTTTCTGCAGCTGAGAGCGATCCACAATGTTCTTTTGGCCTGGCCTCAGTTTACTTTGGTCCAGATTATCAGGTTCCAGTCAGACAAATAACGTCAGTGGTTTACATCAATCATCAGGGAGGAACGAGGAGTTCCTTAGTGATGAGAGGTCTCCAAAATACTTCAGTGGGTGGAGGCCCATTCTTGCTGTCGGTGATCCACATCCCAGGGGTGGACAACTGGGAGACGGATTTCCTGAGCAGGCAGCCCTTCATCCGGGGGAGTGGGAACGTCATCCGGTACAGTTCTCCAGCTTCCCCCCCCCCCTCCGTTTACTTTTCTTGCTCGGATCACGCAGGAGAGGGCATCGGTGATCCTCATAGCACCGGCTTAGCCTAGCAGGGTTTGGTATGCAGATCTGGTGGCAATGTCATCTTTGCCACCTTGGAGACTTCCGTAAGGAAGGACCTTCTGATTCAAGGGCCCCTCTTTCTCACAAATCTAGTTTCTCTGAAGACTCCTTGGAGATTGGACACTTAATTTATCCAAGCGTTTTTGTTTTTTCTTCATTGAAGACCATGTTTCAGGCTCGTAAACCTGTCACTAGAAAAATTTATCATAAGATATGGCGTAGATATTTCTATTGGTGTGAATACATGGGCTACTCATAGAGTAGGGTTAGGATTCCTAGACCTTTTATCCTTTCTCCAAGAGGGTTTGGAGAATGGTTTCTCGTCAACTTCCCTAAAGGGTCAAATATCTGTTTTTATCTATTTCGTTAATCAAATGTCTGGCAGATGTCCCAGATGTACAATCATTGGGTCAGGCCTTGGTCAGGATCAGGCCTCTTTACAAACCAGTTATTCTTCCATGGAAGCAAGAGGCTGCTTCTTGGGTGGTAACTAGCCATAGAGCAAGCTATTATGCTATTGTTCGTTCCCAGGTTGAGTGCTTCTCTTTTTTTTTTTTATTTATGCAAATTTATGACATTTTGGGAAGTCTCCCTAAGTGTGATGCGGGAATCCAGACGTGGGCCTGTTGCTCAGTGTGCCTAGAGGGATATGGCTGCACCTCACTGACGAGGCCCACAATAGGCTGAAACGTACGTCTGGGGTTTTGCTGTTTCGTTCAGAGAGGGATTGCCTGGTATTTCGGGGCTGGACTGTACTGTGAAGTCAGGATCAGACTGATATGCTTCAGGAAAGTTCTTCTCTGTGAAAGGCACATGTTGAGCAAAAAGAGGCTGCTTCTTGGGTGGTAACTAGCCATAGAGCAAGCTATTATGCTATTGTTTGTTCCCAGGTTGAGCGCTTCTATTTTTATTCCTCCATGGAGTCTGAATTTGGTTCTCTGAGTTCTTCAGGGGACTCCGTTTGAGCCTATGCATTCCTTAGATATTGCGTTATCTTGGGAAGTTTTACTTCTTGTTGCTATTTCTTCTGCTTGAAGAGTGTCAGACCTTTCGGCATTGCAGTAAGTTTCCTTATCCTCCTTTCCATCCGGATAAGGTAGTTTTTTTTTATACTAAATTGGAATTTCTTCCTAAAGTTGTTTCTGATTGGAACATTAATCAGGAGATTGTTGTTCCTTCCTTGTGTCCTAATCCTTCTTCCCATAAGGAAGGAATTCTGCACAATTTGTACGTGGTCCGTGCGTTAAAGTTTTATCTGCAGGTGACTAAGGACTTTTGTCAGTCTTTATTTGTTGCTTTCTCAGGAAGGCGTAAGGGACAGAAAGCTTCGGCTACTTCTCTCTTTTTTTTTTTGGCTGAAGAGTATCCTATGTTTTGCATATGAGACTCTTGGACAGCAGCTTCCAGAGAGTTACGGCTCATTCCACGAGGGCTGTTGCTTACTCATGGGCGTTCAAAGGTGAAGCTTATGTGGAACAAATTTGCAAGGCTGCAACTTTGTCTTCTCCTCTCTTTTTCAAAGTTTTTCAAATTTGTCTCGGCTGCGGCCGCTTTTGGGAGAAAGGTTCTTCAAGCAGTGGTGTCTTCCGTTTAGGTTCCATTTCTTGTCCCTCCCGTATCATCCTGTGTACTCTAGCTTGGGTATTGAATCCCATTAGTAATTAAGATGATCCGTGGACTCATCGCGTCTTAAAAAAAAAAAAAAGAAAATTATGCTTAAATGATAAATTTATTTCATTTTTTGACAGGATGAGTCCACGGCCCGCCTGTTCTTTTAGACAGGTTGTGGGTTATTGTAAACTTCAGACACCTCTGCACCTTGGCTTTTCCTTTCTCTTCCTAACTTTGGTCGAATGACTGGAGTGGGAGGAGCTATTTAACAGCACTGCTGTGGTTCTCTTTGTTGCCTCCTGCTGACCAGGAGGTGAATATCCCATTAGTAATTACAATGATTCGTGGACTCATTGTGTCATAAAAGAAATACATTTATCAGGTAAGCATAAATGTTCTTTTTGTTGTTTTTCCAGTTGTAATTGCTTAGTACAACTTATAACATCAAGCAAACAAACAAACCAGCAGTGCGCTCTTTCCTCCCTCACCACATAAGGCAGTACTTCCGGTTTTCGGCACACAGGAGAGTGGGGATGACGTCAAATCACGTAATCCGGCAAAGGAACTGCAGCGCATCCGTCCCATATGCAAAGAAGCAAGTAATCCAAAGTACAGAATGATGTCCCAAATACCGGTAAGTATAAAAAGTTCCAATCTTTATTTTCAGGCATATAAAAACCGCAAGCGGTACAGTCCAGCAACAGCACAAACTGACCAAGATAAAACACATCAAGAGGGAGAGAAGCTGTGCTTCTCATGCAGCAGACATGTTTGGTGCTTACCAAGCACTTGTTCACTGCTTAAAGGAGCAGCAGCTGCCTTCCGCTTAAATAGGCTACAGCTGTGGCTAAATTTAAAGATACATAACACATACTTGCATTTAGAAATTTAAAATAGTTATCTCCCTCATACAATGTGTATAACTTATATAAATATATATGCATCTAACTAGTATAGGATTACAGTAGAATTGATAGACATATATGATACTTTGAATAGTAGTTACACTGTGATTACAAAATATTCTAATATTAAGAAAAGGATTTGATTCATGAAATAGCAGAACTTATTAATCTTAACTAATGTCCTTATTAATCAAAACAGGTAATACTACAATATGCCCATCTATGCTCTATAAATAGATTTAATCATATACACACAAATCCCTATATGCATAGATCTATATCTCTCCTTAGGTTTAGGCCATGGGGCATAGACGTATTTAAAGTGAATATCCAATAAACCTCTCTTAGATTAAGTTTATTTTGTCTATTGCCCCCTCTTCTCCATCGTGGAATATGGTCAATACCTTGCAAGGACAAGAGTGACGCATCAGAATTATGAAATGTTTTAAAATGTCTTGCAATAGGGGTGTCAGATTCTGGATCCTCTATAGAACGCACATGTTCAAGGAACCGTTCTTTTAGGGGTCTTTTGGACCTCCCCTATAATAGCCGGCATTAACTCTTTAAACGAACCCCTTTCAGATCTGATTGATAGCTTTCTTCAACCAATTGTCAAGGCACTCTCTAGTTTCATACAGGACACTACCTCTTTGATTTTAAAACTTGAGACTGTGGAATGGAAATCTAATTATAGATTCCTGGTGGTGGATGTGGCATCCCTATACACCTCAATTACACATGTAAAAGGTTTACATGCAATAGACTACTTTTTAAACAACAAAAGTAAATTTAACCCTGCGACTAAACAGTTTCTGTTAAATTCCATTGAATATCTATTGTCTCACAATTTCTTTATGTTCGATGGGGGTTTCTATCTCCAGAGACGTGGAACTGCTATGGGGGCCAAATTTGCCCCCTGCTACGCCAATCTCTTTATGGGATGGTGGGAGCTTTTCCACGTCTTTGGAGATAGGAACCCCTATCGGCATAACATAGTGTTTTTTGCCAGATACATTGATGACCTGATATTCATTTTGGACTGTGCGGATAGCACAGTAGATCATTTCTGTACATATCTTAATGACAATGACCATAACATCAAATTGGTGGGTGAACATAGTAAAGATAGAATTAATTTTTTGGATATAACCATCATTGGCAATACTGATACAGGAGTAATAGAGACTGATCTATACAGGAAGGTAACAGCAGGCAACACTATCCTTGATTTTAATTCTTGTCATCCTAGGCATACTTTACAAGGGATCCCTAAAGGTCAATATATTAGGGCTAAGAGAAATTGTACAAATGAAAGTAATTATAAGAGGCAAGCTGACATAATTATTCAGAGACTAAAGGAAAGAGGGTATAATGAAACTACCCTAGACAAAGCACGAAAAAAGGTAGATACTATACCGAGGGCCAAACTATTGCAATACAAAAAGAAAAATAAAGATCACTTGGAGATAGGCAAACCTAAGTTTATTACAACTTATAGCCTTGAATACAATAAAATCTGTGAAATAATAAGGGAATCCTTACCGATTCTAAACACTGACCCAATCCTTAAAGGGATAGTCAGTGAAGGTTGCCAATTTATCTCCAAAAGAGAAAAAACTTTGGGCAATTATGTTTCACCTTCTGATCTACCTAGATTAAAACAGAACTGCTGGCTTAAACAAAGAAAAGGTTTTTTTAAATGTAGACACAGAATATGTAAAACTTGTGAATCTGTGAATGAGGGTGAATTTTTTACCTCTTCTAAAACTGGAAAAATACAAGTTTTACATAACATGTGCTACTACACATACCATTTATCTTCTGACATGCGGAGGGTGTTCAAAAGACCCCTAAAAGAACGGTTCCTTGAACATGTGCATTCTATAGAGGATCCAGAATCTGACACCCCTATTGCAAGACATTTTAAAACATTTCATAATTCTGATGCGTCACTCTTGTCCTTGCAAGGTATTGACCATATTCCACGATGGAGAAGAGGGGGCAATAGACAAAATAAACTTAATCTAAGAGAGGTTTATTGGATATTCACTTTAAATACGTCTATGCCCCATGGTCTAAACCTAAGGAGAGATATAGATCTATGCATATAGGGATTTGTGTGTATATGATTAAATCTATTTATAGAGCATAGATGGGCATATTGTAGTATTACCTGTTTTGATTAATAAGGACATTAGTTAAGATTAATAAGTTCTGCTATTTCATGAATCAAATCCTTTTCTTAATATTAGAATATTTTGTAATCACAGTGTAACTACTATTCAAAGTATCATATATGTCTATCAATTCTACTGTAATCCTATACTAGTTAGATGCATATATATTTATATAAGTTATACACATTGTATGAGGGAGATAACTATTTTAAATTTCTAAATGCAAGTATGTGTTATGTATCTTTAAATTTAGCCACAGCTGTAGCCTATTTAAGCGGAAGGCAGCTGCTGCTCCTTTAAGCAGTGAACAAGTGCTTGGTAAGCACCAAACATGTCTGCTGCATGAGAAGCACAGCTTCTCTCCCTCTTGATGTGTTTTATCTTGGTCAGTTTGTGCTGTTGCTGGACTGTACCGCTTGCGGTTTTTATATGCCTGAAAATAAAGATTGGAACTTTTTATACTTACCGGTATTTGGGACATCATTCTGTACTTTGGACAACTTATAACATCCAAGTGAAAAATATAACACCAACATGTCAGGCAAAAATAAAGGCCATACAAAAACAGAACCACTGATTTGGAAAAAGGATCACCGCCTCCTAAAATTACTTGTGAACTCAATCAGGTGTAGGTAATCACCTCAACGGCACACTCAAAGCCATTTGACCTTCAACTGTGATCAGCTGTGGGCTTATTGATTATCTCACCATGAAAGGAGCTTTCCTGGAGCATCTCAGTCCCTGGTAGTCCAGCTGAAGCAAACAATCAACTATGAGTGGCAAGTCACTGTCAAAAGATCTCTGGGATAATGTTGTGGACAGGAACTAGTCAGGAGATGGATACAAGACAAGATCAAATTCTTTATCAATTCCTAGATGTCTATTATTAAGAAGTAGAAGGTATTTGGTACAACACAGACCCTCTCTGGATCAGGGCGTCGCTCCAAACTGGATGAAAGAGCCAGGAGGAAACTGGTCAGAGAGGCTACCAAGAGTCCCACAGCAGCTCTGAAGCAGTTGCAGTAATTTATGATAAAGAATTGTCATTGTGTGCATGTGACAACAATATCACAAATTCTCCACAAATGTGTCTTGTATGAGAGGGATGCAAGAAAAAAGCCACACCTCAAGAAAGGCCACATGCAGTCATGACTGAGCTTTGCCATATCACACCTAGGAGATTCTGAGGCCACATGGAAAAAGGTCTCATCTGGCCATAACACCAAACGATATGTCTGTAGGAAATCCAGTACAGCTCACAATCCGAATAACACCATACCTACAGTAAAGCATGGAGGTGGTAATATCCTGTTATGGGGGTGTTTCTCTGCAGCAGGCACTGGTGCACTTGTCAGGGTAGAAGGAATGTGTGGGGCAAAATACCGTCCTTTCCTTGAGGAATAACCTGCTGGCAATGTCAATGGGAAGAAGGTTTACCTTCCAACATGATAATGACCCAAAGCACACAGCAAAAATGACCACACAGTGGTTGAAGGAGACAAAGGTGAATGTCCTTGCATGGACTAGTCAGAGCCCAGATTTAAACCCCATTGAATATCTGTCATAACTTGAAGACTGCTGTCCATGAACCATCAAATGTAATGGAACTGGAGCAGTCCTGCAAAGAAGAGTGGACAAATATTGAACAGTCTAGATGTGCAAAGTTAGCAGAGACAAATCCTAACGGACTAAAGGCTGTAATTGAAGCAAAAGGTGGTTCAACAAAATACTGATACAAGGGGGTGATCCTTTTTCCAACTCAGTGATTCTGTTTTTGAATTGTCTATTTTTGCCTGTCATGTTGGTGTTATAAATTTCACTTGGATGTTATAAGTTGCGCTGAGTAATTACAACTGGATAAACAAAAAAATGTCTTTCAGACTGCAAAGCAACAAAATGCTTAATTTCAAGGGGGGTGATTTATTTTCAACACCCTTTGTATCTAGTCGTAGAATAGCCTTATGCGTAATCCCAGGCATCAATTGGTACTAGGGCTGCAACAACTATTCGACTTGGTTGATAATAATCAATAATGAAAATAGTTGTCAACGATTTTCATTATCGATTAGTTGAGCTGCTTGCGCGCAGCCACACTAGAGAAGGCGTGTCCATTGCAGAGAAGAGATCAGAGAAGACGTGAGGGAAGGGAAAAATATCCATAGTGTGCGATAGACTTAGACTTCTTTCAAGTTTCAACTATTTGTTGCAAGGTGGGTAATAACTAGCAGATATCGGCAATTATGCACACTGGTGAGGGGGGCTATGGAGGAGGGAGATATTAGTTGTAGCTGGCTGCCACTTGACTTAAAATTGCTTATTACAGCTGCTTGAATGAAGGGGAGATAAGACATAAGCTCTGGTCTCACTGTTTTTACAACACTGCTGTGACTGCTTCTGTAACTGATCGCACAGGGGTGTGAGGAGATTGTGGGCACTGGACCGGATGGAAGGGGAGAGTCTGGATCAAGTAACTTGCTGGGAGCCAAGGGGAAATAAGACATAAGCTTTGGTCTCACTAGTGTTTTTATCTAACTCAAAGCCAACTTAGCCAAGAGAAGCGCGAGCATGCAAAACAGTGAGACCAGAGCTTATGGCTTATCTCCCCTTGGCTCCCAGCAAGTTACTTGATCCATATCCTCCCCTTAGCCCCTCCCCTTCCATCTGGTGCCTGCGATCTCCTCACACTCCTGTACGATCCTAACAGTTACAGAAGCAGTCACAGAGGTGTTGTATGCAGTCACAATTAGCAGGTGATCTTTTTAATATAAAATCTGTCTGTTCAGAAGATCGCATGGGGTGTGGGGAGCTCACGTACACCGGATCGCATGGAAGGGGAGGGGCCAAGGGTTGGTCCGGATCAAGTAACTTGCTGGGAGCCAAGGGGATATAAGCCATAAGCTCTGGCCTCACTGTTTTCTTTTACAAGATATGACGAGTCCACGGATTTCATCCTTACTTATGGGATTACACCTCCTGGTCAGCAGGAGGAAGCAAAGAGCACCACAGCAGAGCTGTGTGTGTGTATGTATGTGTGTATATGTATATGTATGTATGTATGTATGTATGTGTGTGTGTATATATATATATATATATATATATATATATATATATATATACACACTCCTCCCTTCCCTCCCACTCCAGTCATTCTCTTTGCCTGTGTTAATGATAGGAAGAGGTAAAGTGAGGTGTTAGTTTAGATTCTTCAATCAAGAGTTTATTTTCAAATGGTGCCAGTGTGTACTATTTTACTCAGGGTACAGCTATAGAGTCTGTGCAGATTACATCCCTCCTCTGTGACTCCCAAGGAGGGCTGCCCTGATGAATATGGTCTTAGCAAGTTTTATCTAAGATCCAGTTTGTTCCCACAGATTCCTGGAGGAGATGAAGGACCTTTTGCAGTGGGGGGACGAGTCATGTTGTTACTCAACATGGAGGTATGTGCAGTCTTTATTTCTGTGACACTTGGTACCTCAGAAAGGACTGTGTCTCTCTATAAGCTGACCAATGTCTGTGCCCTATTATATCTCAGAGCAGGATATGGCTGGGGATAAACAGAGAAGGCTGCTATCATTATGGATTAATGAAAATGTGGGGTGTGGTAGAAATTTACACTATTTTAACCCTTTCATGTGTGGGCTGACGCTGAAGGTTCTAGGAGTGGTGAACTCCGAATCACATAAGTTTTTCGCCAAGCTGGCAGCTAAGAATGCATGATTTGCCATTTTAGCGCGAAGAGCTTTATGGTTAAAATCTTGGTTTGCGGATGTGTCCTCTGAAAGGAATAGCCAAAAGCTTTGATTTAAAGCAAAGACCCTGTTTGGGCCTGACTTGAAAGAAATCTTTTTTGACATTACGAGAGGAAAGGGTCATCTCTTAACTCAGGATAAAACAGCTAAACAGAGGGGTAAACAGAGTAATTTTCGTTCCTTTTGAAATTTCAAGGGAGTCCCTTCTTCTGCTAAACAGGAAGGGAATTTTGCACAAACCAAGTCCATCTGGAGACCCAACCAGGCTTGGAACAAGGGTAAACAACCCAAGAAGCCCGCTGCTGCTCCCAAAACAGCATGAAGGGGCGGCCCCCGATCCGGGACCGGATCTAGTAGGGGGCAGACTTTCTCTTTTTGTCCAGGCTAGGATAAGAGACGTTCAGGATCCCTGGACACTGGAAATCGTGTCTCAAGGGTATCAGCTGGAGTTCAAAAATTCCTTCCCAAGGGGAAGGTTTCTTC
Organism: Bombina bombina; assembly: GCF_027579735.1. Taxonomy (NCBI): domain Eukaryota; kingdom Metazoa; phylum Chordata; class Amphibia; order Anura; family Bombinatoridae; genus Bombina; species Bombina bombina. The sequence continues at coordinate 5,445,385 of NC_069509.1, read as the reverse complement.
TTTCACGGTTGTCTGCAGACCAGATAAAAAGAGAGGCGTTCTTACGTTGTGTAAAAGACCTCTCCACTATGGGAGTTATTTGTCCCATTCCAATACAGGAGCAGGGGCAGGGGTTTTACTCAAATCTTTTTGTGGTTCCCAAAAAAGAGGGAACGTTCCTACCCATTTTAGATCTCAAGAGTCTAAACAAGTTTCTCAGAGTCCCATCCTTCAAGATGGAGACTATTCAGACAATTCTTCCATTGATCCAGGAGGGTCAATATATGACTACCGTGGACTTAAAGGACCAGTCAATACAGTAGATTTGCATAATCAACAAATGCATGATAAGAAGACAATGCAATAGCGCTTAGTCTGAACTTCAAATGAGAAGCAGATTTTTGTTAAATAAATTGCAAAGTTATGTCTATTTCCACTCCCCCTGTATCATGTGACAGCCATCAGCCAATCACAAATGCATATATGTATATGCTGTGAATTCTTGCACATGCTCAGTAGGAGTTGGTGACTCAAAAAGTCTAAATATAAAAAGACTGTGCACATTTTGTTAATTGAAGTAAATTGGAAAGTTGTTTAAAATTGCATGCTCTATCTGAATCATGAAGTTTAAATTTGACTTGAGTGTCCCTTTAAAGGATGCATATCTTCATGTTCCTATCCACAGAGATCATCACCAGTTCCTGAGGTTTGCCTTTCTGGACAAACATTTTCAGTTCGTGGCCCTTCCTTTCGGGTTGGCCACGGCACCCAGGATCTTCACAAAGGTTCTAGGGTCGCTGCTAGCGGTTCTCAGACCACGGGGTATTGCAGTGGCGCCTTATCTGGACGATATTCTGATCCAGACGTCCTCTTATCAGCTGACAAAGTCTCATACAGACATGGTTCTATCCTTTCTAAGGACTCACAGGTGGAAGGTGAATCTAGAAAAGAGTTCATTAATTCCACAGACAAGGGTTCCTTTCCTGGGAACTCAGACTCTGTATCCATGAAAATCTCTTTGACGGAAGTCAGAAAGTTAAAGATTCTGAATACATGCCGAACCCTACAGTCCAATCCTCGGCCATTAGTGGCTCAGTGCATGGAGGTAACTGGATTGATGGTGGCGGCTATGGACATCATTCCGTTTGCTCGTTTTCATCTCCGACCTCTACAACTGAGCATGCTCAGGCAGTGGAATGGAGATTATGCAAATTTGTCTCCTCTGATAGATCTGGATCAGGAGACAAGAGACTCTCTTCTTTGGTGGTTGTCGCCGGATCATCTGTCCCAAGGGACGTGCTTCCGCAGACCCTCATGGGTGATAGTGAAAACGGACGCCAGTCTACTAGGTTGAGGTGCAGTCTGGAATTCCCTGAAGGCTCAGGGTGTGTGGACTCAGTCGGAGTCTCTACTTCCAATCAATATTCTGGAATTGAGAGCAATATTCAATGTGCTTTAGGCTTGGCCTCAGTTGGCTTTGGCCAAGTTCATCCTGTTTCAGTCGGACAACATCACGACTGTGGCTTACATCAATCATCAGAGAGGAACAAGGATTTCCTTAGCGATGACAGAAGTATCCAAGATAATTCGGTGGGCGGAGGCTCACTCTTGCTATCTGTCAGCAATCTACATCCCAGGAGTGGACAACTGGGAAGCGGATTTTTTTAGCAGACAGACGTTTCATCCGGGGGAATGGGAACTCCATCCGGAGGTCTTTGCCACCCTGATCCTCAGATGGGGCAGATCGGAACTGGATCTTATGGCATCTCGGAATGCCAAGCTCCAGAGATACGGATCCAGGGATCCTCAGGCCCAACTGATAGATGCCTTGGTCGTTCAACCTAGCTTATGTGTTTCCACCGTTTGCTCTCCTTCCCCGGGTGATTGCGCGGATCAAACAGGAGAGGGCTTCAGTGATTCTCATCGCTCCTGCGTGGCCTTGCAGTACTTGGTATGCCGATCTGGTGGACATGTCCTCTCTGCCACCGTGGAAGCTTCCATTGAGGCAGGACCTTCTCATTCAGGGACCCTTCCATCATCCGAATCTAGTTTCTCTGCAGCTGACTGCTTGTAGATTGAATGCTTGATTTTATCTAAGCGAGTGTTCTCTGATTCAGTCATCGATACCTTGGTTCAGCCTGTAACTAGAAAAATTTACCATAAGATATGGCGTAAATATCTTTATTGGTGCGAATCCAAGGGCTACTCATGGAGTAGGGTTAGGATTCCCTGGATTTTATATTTTCTCCAAGAAGGATTGGAGAAAGGGTTGTCAGCAAGTTCCTTAAAGGGACAGATTTCTGCTTTGTCTATCTTGCTACACAAGCGTCTGGCAGATGTTCCAGATGTTCAATCTTTTTGTCAGGCTCTGACTAGAATCAGGCCTGTGTTTAGACCAATTGCTCCTCCTTGGAGTTTGAATTTAGTTATTAATGTTCTTCAAGGTGTTCCCTTTGAACCTATGCATTCCATAGGTATTAAGTTATCTTGGAAAGTTTTATTTTTGGTTGCTATTTCTTCTGCTGGCAGAGTTTCTGAGCTTTCAGCATTACAATGTGATTTTCCTTATCTTATTTTTCATTCGTATAAGGTGGTGTTACGTACCAAACCTGGTTTTCTTCCTAAGGTTGTTTCTAATAAGAATATTAATCAGGAAAATTGTTGTTCCTTCCTTGTGTCCTAATCCTTCTTCTAAGAAGGAGCGTCTGCTACATAACTTGGACGTGGTCCGTGCCCTGAAGTTTTACTTGCAGGAGACTAAAGATTTTCATCAATCATCTTCATTATTTGTTGTTTTTTCTGGAAGACGTAGGGGCCAGAAAGCTACGGCTACCTCTCTTTCTTTTTGGCTGAAGAGTATCATCCGTTTGGCATATGAGACTGCTGGACAGCAGCCTCCTGAAAGAATTACGGCTAATTCTACTAGGGCTGTGGCTTCCTCATGGGCATTTAAAAATTATGCTTCTGTTGAACAGATTTGCAACTTGGTCTTCTCTTCACACTTTTTCCAAATTTTACAAATTTGATACTTTTGCCTCGTCCGAGGCTGTTTTTGGGAGAAATGTTCTTCAAGCAGTGGTGACTTCCGTTTAGGTTCCTGTCTTGTCTCTCCCTTTCATCCGTGTCCTATAGCTTTTGTATTGTATCCCATAAGTAAGGATGAAATCCGTTGACTCGTCATATCTTGTAAAAGAAAAGGAAATTTATGCTTACCTGATAAATTTATTTATTTTACGATATGACGAGTTCACGGCCCACCCTGTCATTTTCTAAGACAGGTCGTTATTTTTGTTAAACTTCAGTCACCTCTGCACCTTGGCTTTTCCTTTCTTCGAATGACTGCAGTGGGAGGGAAGGGAGGAGCTATATATACAGCTCTGCTGTGGTGCTCTTTGCCTCCTCCTGCTGACCAGGAGGCGTAATCCCATAAGTAAGGATGAAAACTGTGGACTCGTTATATTGTAAAAGAAATAAATTTATCAGGTAAGCATACATTTCCTTTTTATCTACTCAATTACTCAAAGCCAAGAGAAGTGTGGGGATACAAAAAAATAAAACTGACTCCAAATGACTATTAATAATAATGTTCTTTTTGCCAGTCAGCAATTCATTAGCAGCTGTAATAAACAACGTTGTCAAGTGGCGGCCAGCTACAGCTGAGCTAATATCAAATAAATGAATCAATAATAACCACTAGCAGCTATAACTAAATGTACTACCGATCAGTAAAGGTTTTTTTTCTGATTCTCTAGAGTCTAAAGCCAAGAAGCATTACCTCTCTCTTGCAAAGTTGCAAGTTAATGGTTAAATAAACCGCCATATACATGGAACTTAGGGTTAGACACGGGGGTGAACACACAGTGAAATCAGCAAACAGGAAAGAAAACAAAAAAATCAAACAGTATCCAATTAAATCCCTCCCACCCTACAGTCATGATTTAACATCTACTCCTACCCAGTACCCACCTGTGCACATTGTCAGTTGGATCTTGTTCCCCCAAAAGTGTGACTTTAAAAGAGTGTTTTTTTAATAGAAGTACATTATTAAAAAGTGTCTTAAAGGGACCTAAAACAAGTTGGGATAGAGACAAAAAATAATATGACATTGTGACTGTGTACATACATGATTACTTTTTCATTAAATTATATTTTTTTTACAAATGGTATATTGTTGAGTGTTTTTGTTGTGTTTTTTTTTTTTTATAGGTTTTGTTATTTTTTTTTAATTTAATCGAAAAAATAATCTACCAACTAATCGATTATGAAAATAATCGTTAGTTGCAGCCCTAATTGGTACGTAGGATAGCCTTGTGCGTAATCCCAGGCATCAGTTGGTACGTAGGATAGCCTTGTGCGTAATCCCAGGCATCAGTTGGTACGTAGGATAGCCTTGTGCGTAATCCCAGGCATCAGTTGGTACGTAGGATAGCCTTGTGCGTAATCCCAGGAATCAGTTGGTACGTAGGATAGCCTTGTGCGTAATCCCAGGCATCAGCTGGTACGTAGGATAGCCTTGTGCGTAATCCCAGGCATCAGTTGGTACATAGGATAGCCTTGTGCGTAATCCCAGGCATTCTTAAGGTCCCCCACAGTATTTGTCATTACTGCCGCTTGTGGAGGTTTTATTCTGTGAATCAATCACCCTTAATGTAAAACAAAAAAACCTCCTGAATCTACTTACCCTTCAGATGGAGATCATGTGACCTCCTTATTCTTGAATTTTTATAAAATAAAAATATGCTCAGCCTCACTAAGTCCCTTTTAATATATTTGGAAGTTGCCATCATATATTAATCCCTTCTCTCATCTAAACTATACAGATTTAGGCTTTTTTTCTAATGGCAATGAGAGTCCACAAATTACCTATGGGAAAATACTTCATCTGGTCACCAGGAGGAGGCAGAGACACCCAGACAGACCATTGAAAGATTCCTCCCAGTAGTTCTTTGCCTCGTTCATTGGCAGAGAGAGGTGCTCTGCTGAAGATTCTGATTTTAATGCTGAATTGATTGTTTCTTGCAAGAGAGAGCAGGAGAATTGTTAACCTTTTAACGCCGTTATGCCGTTCCATTCCGTCATAATTACACTGGGCTTTAGAGCCGTTATGACGGAATAGAACGGCATAACGGTTTTCAGCTCCTGTGCTCCCTCCGATATTTTGTTTGTTATGGATCTGGTTGGGGGATGTGCCTAGCACCTCTGGCACTCCCCCAGGATCCAATCGGCATGGAGGGGGTGTATCGATTGTCCCCTGTAACACTGTAGCAGCCAATGAGTGGAATCATTGGCTGTTACAAGTGTATCTGCTTCCTCTCTGCTCTCAGTGCGATCTGAGAGAGAGAGGAAAACAGTTTAGTGTTTGTAGTGCTAGAGAGGGGAAAAATATAAAAAAAAATATATAAATACAATATATATATATATATGCTGCTGATCACAGAGCTGCTACTGTGATCAGCCTAATATTACAGTGATCAGCCTGTTATTTGTGGGGATCTTTAGTTATTATTAACCCCTTCCCTGCTGTTCCCAGTTCCTTTTTTTTTTTTTTTGTTTATAAAAAAAAATATATATAAAGAAAAAATCATAATTTTTTTTTTAAAAAAAAAATCTGAGGGAATAGGTGGGTGGTAATTGGGAGGTGGTAATTGGGGTGGTTTAGTGGGATTTTGGGGAAGGTGAAGTGGGAATTTGTATTGAAAAAAAATCCCTTATGGTACGCTATTCAGCAGAAGAGGCTTATGCCATTCTTGCTGCAGATTCAGGGAGTGAAACCCTCTCTGCTCTGTCTGACAGCGCAACCCTTACGACATCAGATATAGGGCCCCTGAGTGATACATCTGATGCTGGTGCTCCCTGCCCGCCACCTAAAAGGAGGCATCGCACAAATGACCAAAATTGGATACCCCCAAATTTCACTGCCCCAAAAATGCCAGAATTTACTGAGACTCCTGGCATCACAAGTGATGTTGCAGTATGTGAGCCAATAAACTATATGTCCCTGATTCTGACAGATACCATGTTTGAGCATATAGTTGCTCAAACAAATTTATATGCCAGCCAGTATCTGTCCAAAAATCCCCAATCTCTGTATGTCAGAAAAAATACCTGGCACCCCACTGACATACCAGAGATTAAAAAGTTTTGGGCCCTGACATTAATAATGGGGATTGTGAAGAAACCCAGCATTCGTTCATACTGGAGCCAGAACCCCATCCTGGCTACCCCTCTTTTTCCAGGGGTTATGAAGAGGGACAGATATGAACAATTGCTGCAGTTTCTCCATTTTAATGATAATACCAAGTGCCCCCCCCAAAAATGACCCCCTGCATGACAGGTTATATAAGCTAAGGCCCCTGATAAGCCACCTGTCCCAAAAATTTAAAGAAGTTTATGTACCTGAGCAGGACATTTGCATTGATGAGTCCCTCATGAAATTTAAGGGGAGATTGCTTTTCAAGCAATATATACCATCCAAGAGGTCCCGCTATGGGGTAAAATTTTAGAAGCTCTGTGAATGCAGTACTGGGTATACCTGGGCATTTCGCATCTACCAGGGAAAGGATAGCCACTTGGATCCACCTGGCTGCCCAGATTCAGTTGGCACAAGTGGGAAAATTGTGTGGGATCTCCTACTACCCCTGCTAAATAAAGGGTACCATTTATGGCTCGATGATTTTTACACCAGCACAGAGCTATTAAAATTTTTATTTTATTTTGAAACCGTGGCCTGTGGCACAACAAGAAAAAAATCGCAAAGGTTTCCCCCAGAAGCTGACATATGGAAAAAAAAAAGTAAGGGCACAACGTCAGCTTTACGCCACAATGAGCTACTGGCCCTTCGGTACACTGATAAAAAAAGATGTGTACATGCTCTCCACAATGCACGATGAAGCTACAGTGCCAGTGTCTGAAGGGAAGATCTGCACAGATCCTAAAGCCAAAGTGCATTGTGGAGTACAACAAAAACATGGGAGGTAGATTGAGCTGACCGGTGCCTGCAGCCATATCTAATTCAAAGAAAAACTAGAACTTGGTACAAAAAGGTAGCTGTTTATATTATGCAGATCGCAGTATATAATGCATATGTGCTGTACAAAAAAGTAGCCTTTTATATTATGCAGATCGCAGTATATAATGCCTATGTGCTGTACAAAAAAGTAGCCTTTTATATTATGCAGATCGCAGTATATAATGCCTATGTGCTGTACAAAAAAGTAGCCTTTTATATTATGCAGATCGCAGTATATAATGCCTATGTGCTGTACAAAAAAGTAGCCTTTTATATTATGCAGATCGCAGTATATAATGCCTATGTGCTGTACAAAAAAGTAGCCTTTTATATTATGCAGATCGCAGTATATAATGCCTATGTGCTTTACAAAAAAGTAGCCTTTTATATTATGCAGATCGCAGTATATAATGCATATGTGCTGTACAAAAAAGTAGCCTTTTATATTATGCAGATCGCAGTATATAATGCATATGTGCTGTACAAAAAAGTAGCCTTTTATATTATGCAGATCGCAGTATATAATGCCTATGTGCTGTACAAAAAAGTAGCTTTTTATATTATGCAGATCGCAGTATATAATGCCTATGTGCTGTACAAAAAAGTAGCCTTTTATATTATGCAGATCGCAGTATATAATGCCTATGTGCTTTACAAAAAAGTAGCCTTTTATATTATGCAGATCGCAGTATATAATGCATATGTGCTGTACAAAAAAGTAGCCTTTTATATTATGCAGATCGCAGTATATAATGCATATGTGCTGTACAAAAAAGTAGCCTTTTATATTATGCAGATCGCAGTATATAATGCCTATGTGCTGTACAAAAAAGTAGCTTTTTATATTATGCAGATCGCAGTATATAATGCCTATGTGCTGTACAAAAAAGTAGCCTTTTATATTATGCAGATCGCAGTATATAATGCCTATGTGCTGTACAAAAAAGTAGCCTTTTATATTATGCAGATCGCAGTATATAATGCATATGTGCTGTACAAAAAAGTAGCCTTTTATATTATGCAGATCGCAGTATATAATGCCTATGTGCTGTACAAAAAAGTAGCTTTTTATATTATGCAGATCGCAGTATATAATGCATATGTGCTGTACAAAAAAACAGGCACAGGGAAAACTTATACTTTTTTGTAATTTGTGTTAAATGTAACATCTGATATTTTGTTTAACCAGACCCCTAATCCTCCCACTGTTCAATCTGAAAATGTCGAGCGACTCTGTGGCAGGCATTTTCCCACTAGGATTCCCCCCACTGCCTGCAAATTAACACCCCAGAAAAGATGCAGAGTCTGCTATAAAAAAGGAGGGAGGAGGGATTCTAGTTACCATTGCCCTGACTGCCCCTCTCAACCTGGCCTCTCTATCACTGATTGCTTTCGAATATATCACACAGAGTTAAACTTTTAATTTGAAAGCAACCTGTATGTGTTCCTAATTTATTTTATTTTATTATTCTGTATTCCTAACTTCATAAATCCCCTGACCTTGTCCTGTCCCTTTATATGTTAAGCCCATCCACTCTAAGGCCATTATAAGTTATACAAAACAACTAAAATACTCCTTTTAGAATATCCTGAGTTATCCACTTTTGCAAATGGTATGTCATGAGGGGGGTCATTTTCATTCCTGGGGTGCCATACTGTCTCAAAGGCAACATAGGGCCAGAAAATCAATGTGCCAAATTTCTATGCAGACCCTATATTGGGCCCTGTAACTTCCTAAAACCTGTGCATAGGGGGTATTGTTGCACTCATGGGTGATCACTGAACACAGATATGGGTGTATTATAGCAGTAAAAAATATAATGATGTTGATCTAAATAGAAAAAAGGCAAATAAAAAAATATGACCACTAAATTTGACCAGGTTTTGTGACTAAGTGGCTACAAAAAAAGACTAAACATAGTCCTTTTTCAATACCCTGGGTTGTCTACTTTTGCAAATGGTATGCCATGATGGGGTAATTTTCATTCCTGCGCTGCCATACTGTCTCAAAGGCAACAAAGGTCCATAAAATCAATGTGCCCAATTTCCATGCAAATTGGCAGACCCTATATTGGGCGCTGTAACTTCCTGAAACCACATAAAACCTGTACATAGGGGGTATTGTTGTACTCATGGGACATCGCTGAACACAAAGATGGGTGTATTATAGCAGTAAAACATAAAAGGATGATATAAACAGCAAAAAGGCAGTGTTTTTGTGATAAACTAAAACATGAACATTTCATTTGGCCAGATGTTGTGACTAAGTGGCTACAAACAAAGACTAAACATAGTCCTTTTTCAATACCCTGGGTTGTCTACTTTTATAAATGGTATGCCATGGTGGGGTCATTTTCATTCCTGGGCTGCTATAATGTCTCAAAGAGGACAAAGGCCCAGAAAATGAATGGGCCAATTTTCCATGTAAATGGGCAGATCCCATATTTGGCCCTGTAACTTCTGTAAACCCCATAAAACCTGTACATGGGGGGTACTGTTTTACTCTTAGGACATTGACAAACACAAATATGTGTGTTTTATAGCAGCAAAACATAAAAGGTTGATGACAGAAACAGCCAAAGTGCAGTGTTTGTGTAAAAAACGCATACAACAAAAAATGACCACTACATTTGGCCAGATGTTATGCCTAAGGGGCTTCACAAAAAGATGTGACATGGCCCTTTTGGAATACCCTAGGGTGTCTTCTTTTGAAAATGGTATGCCATGATGGGGTCATTTTCATTCCTGGGCTTCTATAATGTCTCAAAGAGGACATAGGCACAGAAAATTAAGGTGCCAAATTTCCATGCATAAAAACTGAAATGGGCAGACCCCATATTTGGCCCTGTAACTTCTGTAAACCCCATAAAACCTGTACATGGGGGGTACTGTTTTACTCGTAGGACCTTGACAAACCCTAATATGTGTGTTTTATAGCAGCAAAACATAAAAGGTTGATTACATAGACAGCCAAAGTGCAGTATTTGTGCAAAAAACGCATACAAAAAAAATGACCACTACATTTGGCCAGGTGTTGTGACTAAGGGGCTTCATAAAAAGTTGTGACATGGCTCTTTTGGAATACCCTTGGTTGTCTACTTTTGTAAATTGTATGCTATGATGGGGTTATTTTCATTCCTGGGCTGCTATAATGTCTCAAAGAGGACATAGGCCCAGAAGGTGAATGTGCCAAATTTTCATGTAAATGGGCAGACCCCATATTTGGCCCTGTAACTTCTGTAAACCCCATAAAACCTTTACATGGGGGGTACTGTTGTACTTGTAGGACATTGACAAACACAAATATGTGTGTTTTATAGCAGTAAAACATAAAAGCTTGATGACAGAAACAGCCAAAGTGCAGTGTTTGTTCAAAAAACGCATTAAAAATAAATGAGCACTACATTTGGCCAGATGTTATGCCTAAGGGGCTTCACAAAAAGATATGACATGGCCCTTTTGGAATACCCTTGGGTGTCTTCTTTTGAAAATGGTATGCCATGATGGGGTAATTTTCATTCCTGGGCTGCTATAATGTCTCAAAAAGGACATAGGCACCGAAAATTAAGGTGCCAAATTTCCATGCATAAAGACTGAAATGGGCAGACCCCATATTTGGCCCTGTAACTCCTGTAAACCCCGTAAAACCTGTACATGGGGGTACTGTTGTACTCGTAGGACATTGACAAACACAAATATGTGTGTTTTATAGCAGTAAAACATGAAAGCTTGATGACAGAAACAGCCAAAGTGCAGTGTTTGTGTAAAAAACGCATACAACAAAAAATGACCACTACATTTGGCCAGGTGTTGTGACTAAGCGGCTTCACAAAAAGACGTGACATGGCCCTTTTGGAATACCCTAGGGTGTCTACTTTTTTAAATGGTATGCCATGATGGGGTCATTTTCATTCCTGGGCTGCTATAATGTATGAAAGGCAACTTAAGCCCAGAAAATGAATGTGCCAGATTTCTATGTAAATGGGAAGGCCGTATGTTGGGCCTTGTAAATTCCAGAAATCTCAGAAAACCTGTACATGGGGGGTATCCTTCTACTCATGGGACATCGCTTAACACAAGTATGGGTGTTTTATTGAAGTAACATATATCAGGATGATGATATTCACAATAAAATCATTTGGAAAGCTTCAAATTTCTTCATTTCTCACACTTACTTTCATTTTTTTTATATAAAATTATAGTTGAGAAATAAATCTTTTATGCCAAAAGAAAGCTCTATCTGTCCTCTAAAAAACAATATATAATTAGTGTGGGGGCACTTAATGTGAAAGGGGTAAATTCTGGTTGAAAAGACGTATAGCTGAAATTCACGGTTTCGTTTACGTTCAGAACTTGAACAATTGCCTATGTCATGAAAGGGTTAAAAGCCATGCAATGCGCTTAGCTACAACATCCATCAGATAGCACAGTGTAACCATACTAGCCGCCCTTCAGGCAAATGGTGTTAGTTACACTGATTTCCTTTTGTGTTACCCATCTTCTGTCTCTGGACTTTATTACATTATCCTCTCGAATGGCTTGTTGCCTAATTGAGACAGAATTGATTTACTACCTGATAAAGCTGGGGATCCGGCGGGACATAGGAAGGGGAGCGGGCAGCTCTGTTGTTTTTAATACTACAATAGTGTTGCTTGGCACTCAGGTGGAGCGGTTACTAGTTATTGAACAGCCACTATATATCATTGAGAGAGTCATGCTAAAGGCATAGGGAAGTCACAATTAGACTTGCACGATTCAGATAGAGTCGGTCATTTTAAGACACTTTTAAATTCACTTCTATTTTCAAATGTGCTTTGTTCTCTTAGTATCCCTTGTTAAAAAATGAATACGCACATATCATACACTAGTGGGAGCTGCTGCTGATTGGTGCCTGCACACATTTGTCTCTTGTGATTGGCTAAATAGATAGCTTCAGCTTCCTGTCAGTAGTGCAATGCTGTCCCTTCAGCAATGGATAACAAGAGAATGAAGCAAATTTGAAAATAGAATTAAATTGTAAATTTGTTTAAAATTCTATGTTCTATCTGAATCATAAAAGAACATTTTGGGGTTTACAATCCCTTTAACTGATATTAAGGGGATTATTATGGTAGTACAACCTAAATAAGCTTAACCCACACTTTATAGACGCAGTCTCATAATGGCTATAAAACCGCTGCATGATCAGATATTAGTGTAGTATAGTACATAGTATTAATGTCTCTTGTCTCCAATTACTGTTGGGAATTCAACTCCTGGCCAGCAGGAGGCGGCAAAGACACCCTAGCAAAGCTTAAAGGGGCACTGAACCCACATTTTTTTTCTTTTGTGATTCAGATAGAGAATGCAATTTTAAGCAACTTTATAATTTACTCTGATTATCAATTTTTCTTAGTTCTCTTGCTATCTTTATTTGAAAAAGAAGGCATCTAAGCTAAGGAGCCAAATAATTTTTGGTTCAGACACTGGACAGCACTTGATTATTGGTGGGTGAATTTATCCACCAATCAGCAAGAATGACCCAGGTTATTCACCAAAAATGGGCCGGCATCTAAACTTACATTCTTGCATTTCAAATAAAGATACCAAGAGAATGAAGACCATTTGCTAATAGGAGTAAATTAGAAAGTTGCTTAAAATTGCATGCTCTATCTGAATCACGAAAGAAAAAATTTGGGTTCAGTGTCCCTTTAACCCCTTAACGACTGAGGACGTGCAGGGTACGTCCTCAGAAAAAAGGCAGTTAACACCTGAGAACGTACCCTGCACGTCCTCAGTGTGGAAAGCAGCTGGAAGCGATCCTGCTCGCTTCCAGCTGCTTTCCGGTTATTGCAGTGATGCCTCGATATGGAGGCATCCTGCAATAACCTTTTGTAGTCATCCGATGCAGAGAGAGACACTCTGTGGCCCTCTCTGCACCGGAGATCGGTGGCTTACTGCGTTGGTGGGTGGGAGCCGGACTGGGAGGCGGGTGGCGGCCATCGATGGCCCTGGTTATGTGAAGGGGGGCGGGATCGTGGGCTGGGGGCGTGCACGGGGAGGGAGCGGGTGGGAACCGCTACACTACAGAAAATGCTGAAAATAAAAAATGTAAAAAATGTAAAAAAAAAAAAAATACGATCAGCAAGGTGGTGGGGGTTTGTCTGTGGGGGGGGGGGGGGTTGGGGAAGCTACACTACAGAAAAAAAAAAAAAAGCACTTTTTATTGCAAACTGGGTACTGGCAGACAGCTGCCAGTACCCAAGATGGCCCCCAATAAGGCAGAGGGGAGGGTTAGAGAGCGGTTTTGGGGGGGATCAGGGAGGTTGGGGGCTAAGGGGGGGATCCTACACAAAAATTTTTTTTTTTTTTTTTTTTTTAAAAAAACCCTTTTATTTTAGTACTGGCAGACTTTCTGCCAGTACTTAAGATGGCGGGGACAATTGTGGGGTGGGGGAGGGAAGGGAGCTGTTTGGGAGGGATCAGGGGGTGGGATGTGTCAGATGGGAGGCTGATCTCTACACTAAAGCTAAAATTAACCCTGCAAGCTCCCTACAAACTCCCTAATTAACCCCTTCACTGCTAGCCATAATACATGTGTGAGGCGCAGCAGGATTTAGCGGCCTTCTAATTACCAGAAAGCAACGCCAAAGTCATATATGTCTGCTATTTCTGAACAAAGGGAATCCCAGACAAGCATTTACAACCATTTGTGCCATAATTGCACAAGCTGTTTGTAAATGATTTCAGTGAGAAACCTAAAATTGTGAAACATTTTACGTTTTTTTTTAATTTGATCGCATTTGGCGGTGAAATGGTGGCATGAAATATACCAAAATGTGCCTAGATCAATACTTGGGGTTGTCTACTACACTACACTAAAGCTAAAATTAACCCTACAAGCTCCCTAAAAGCTCCCTAATTAACCCCTTAACTGCTGGGCATAATACACTTGTGGTGTGCAGTGGCATTTAGCGGCCTTCTAATTACCAAAAAGCAACGCCAAAGCCATATATGTCTGCTATTTCTGAACAAAGGGGATCCCAGAGAAGAATTTACAACCATTTATGCCATAATTGCACAAGTTGTTTGTAAATAATTTCAGTGAGAAACCGAAAGTTTGTGAAAAAATTTGTGAAAAAGTGAACGATTTTTTGTATTTGATCGCATTTGGCAGTGAAATGGTGGCATGAAATATACCAAAATTGGCCTAGATCAATACTTTGGGATGTCTACTAAAAAAAATATATACATGTCAATGGCTATTCAGAGATTCCTGAAAGATATCAGTGTCCCAATGTAACTAGCGCTAATTTTGGAAAAAAAATGGTTTGGAAATAGCAAAGTGCTACTTGTATTTATTTCCCTATAACTTGCAAAAAAAAGCAAAGAACGTGTAAACATTGGGTATTTCTAAACTCAGGACAAAATTTAAAAACTATTTAGCATGGGTGTTTTTTGGTGGTTTTTGATATGTAACAGATTTTGGGGGTCAAAGTTAGAAAAAGTGTGTTTTTTTTCCATTTTTCCTCATATTTTATCATTTTTTTTATAGTAAATTATATGATATTATGAAAATAATGGTATCTTTAGAAAGTCCATTTAATGGCGAGAAAAACGGTATATAATATGTGTGGGTACAGTAAATGAGTAAGAAGAAAATTACAGCTAAACACAAACACCGCAAAAATGTAAAAATAGCCTTGGTCCCAAACGGACAGAAAATGGAAAAGTGCTGTGGTCATTAAGGGGTTAAGTATCCCTCAAACTTCCCATAATCCCCAGTCATTCAGCTGAGAGAGAAACACAGGGGATATAGAAGTGCCTGAAGGTTGTAAAAATAAATGCCGCCTTAAAAAATTAGATAAGGGCGGGTCGTGGACTCTCCATGCCAGGAAAGAAAATCAAATATCAGGTATGCATAAATTTTGTTTTCTTTCCAATGGCATGGAGAGTCCATGATTCTATTCAATTACTGTTGGTTAACCAATACCCAAGCCAGAGAGGACACAGAATGGACAGGGGGGAGAACTAAAGGCAGGCAGACTTAAACTGAAGGCACCATCGCTGGAAGCATCTTTCTCCCAAAAGAATCCTCAGCTGAGGCCAAAATATCAAATTCGAAAAATTGAAAAAGATATGCAAATAGGACCAAGTGGTCTTATAGATTTGTTTCATGGAAACTTAGTTCTTAAAAGCCCAGGAAGAAGAAACAGTACTGGTAGGGAGAGTTGTAAACCTCTCAGGAGGCTGCTGTCCAGCTTCCTCATAGGCCAAACTAGTGACAGTCCTCAACCAAAAAGAAAAAGTAGTTGCAGTGGCCATTTGACCCTTCCGCCTACCTGAGCATACAAGGAAGAAGATTGTCTAAAATCCCTGGTAGCCTGGAGATTGAACTTAGTCTAGGGCACTAACCACATCCAGGTTGTGAAAGAAACGTTCCTTCTGAGAAGGATTAGGAGCAAAGGAAGGAACTACAATCTCCCGATATTGCAGACCGAGACCACCTTGTGAAGAAATTCCAGTTTGGTACGTAAAACAGCCTTATCGGCGTGAAAATGAAACAAGGGCTCACAGTGTAAAGCAGATAATTCTGAAACTCAGCGAGCAGAAGAAATAGCCAACAAAACATTCCAAGACAACAGTGCAACATCAGCAGAATGCATAGGCTCAACAGAGTCTGCTACAGAACACGAAAAACAAGGAGGAGCAACAGGTCTGAATCTGAGCAGGGCTTGAACTCTCGGGAAACAAGATCACAATAATTGTGGTTGTATCAGAGTTCACGCTCATCTTGTGCTGTTTAGTTTCCTTCTTAGACTCCTGACTCGACTGTTTATTGCTATGAGGATCCAACCGCTTCCCTTGTCTACCCCATGAACAAACCATCGTACTTCTAGCATGTACCTGCTGTTGGACACTTTCTCATGTGCAAAGCACCCCAACTGCAAATGGACTATGATATTGAAGCACAGTGTCTGAGGGAGGTGGAGCTGTAAGAGGACAAAGACTGTTCTTAAAGTGATAACAGGGCACCCAGAGATACTTGTGCTGTTCCCATGATTATTCTTCACTGTGGAGAGTGCATAGGAGCAGGAAAGTGTTGATGCTATTTTGGGATGCTAGTTATGCAGGTTGAAAAATAAAGATGCAGTGTTGTTTGGGGGTAGATCGGGAGCTGGTTGGGTCTTTGTGTAGATAGACCAGTAGTTTGGGGATTCTGGGAGGTAGACGGAGAGTATTAGAGAGACCGTACTAATATGCAGTGATAAACTGTAGCCTATTCAGTCTTTATTACGGTTAGCAATTATAGCAATAAGTGTACAGTATTTACATAGATTTGTTGATAGGTTTACAAATTCCCTGTGCCATTTATATAGCTGTTTTATTGTATGTTATTCTGTTAGAATAAAAGGGGGCAATGTTAGGATGTATAACCAAACTGCCTCCATCTTGTCACTTTTGTATCTTGTCAGCATTTCTAAGCTTACACTGAACTATTGTTGTTCTCAATATACTTGCTTTTGTTATTCTCAACCTTAGTCTATAGACATTGGCTCTTGCTTGATAGTATCAACATGGTCTCAATATATTTCTTGTTATCGTATATCAAGGACAAATGTCTGAGTTCTCTTGCCTTTTGCATAAACAATTGTTTTTCTCAAGTGTTATTTTCCACTGAGTATATTGCAATAAGAGGCATGTATGAAGCCCCTCTGTGTTAATTGACGATGTTTGTGATGTAAACTATATAACCGCATTGTGGGTGGGCAATAAACAGAACAGTTGTTATACTTTCATTTGTGTGGACTGACAGTCTGTTCCCAAGATCTTGCATCAGGTGCAATGCTCTGCTTCAGCTGAGGGTTAGAATACTTATTGGTGATGTGTATCCAGTCCTACAAAGTTCCCCTTACAGTTCCATACCATTGGAAAGAAAAAACGAACACGCAAAGTGAGCAGTGTGTGATAGATGAGAAGAAATATGTTTCCTCAAAACACATTAAAAAAACAAAAGGATCCTGTGACTGACTCCGGGTACCCCGACTGGGTATCTCCTCCAAAAGGACCTACTTCAGCCTGGAACCTGTAGCTGTATAGCGGGAGAGTGATTATAGCAAGTATCCCATCCTAATAACCAGTGACTTGCCCTCATAGGAGGCAGGTGAGGCGTCATAGGTGTAAAGAAAAAAATGTGTCCGTTTTTCCCCCCTAGTGTAAGCCCCACCCCCCAAGGTTCCCCCGTTGGCCGCCATGAAGCAATCAATCCATGTTGTGCAATAAAGGAGAGGCAGTGAGCCGTTCAGCTGCCCTCCATTATTGCACAGTTTGTATGAGCTGTGAGAGCCAGCACCATCCAATGGTGTCGCTCTTCATGGCCCATACGCTCCCAATAGAGGCTGCTCTCTATAGCAGCCTCGGGAGCCAATGAGCGGTACCAGTCTGCTAGAGTGTGACATGTCAGAGTGTTCACTGCTCAGTCAGTCACATCACGTGACTTGGAGGCTTCCCAGTAGGACTGGCAGGAATCAAGATTCAAGAAGAGAGAGCCAAGACGTGTGTGAGTGTGACTGTGTGTGCCCTGTCCCAGATCCCACTCCTTTTTCTGGCTTTTGAGGTGAAGCAAACAGCCCTGCCCAGAACTCCTATGACGGTTACAGTGGCCCTATTTGTATGGTAGATCCGGAATCTGATCATAATCAACTTTCACAAGTGTTGCTGCAGGCACAGGGGTTAGTAGAAGGCTGACATTGTGCATACTGGTTGACACAATCTACATCTCTCCTCTGCTACAGTAATACTTTTTATTTAGGTGGCCAAGCAACAAAGTTGCTGGACAACCTATTATTATTGTCAGGATTATTATTTTTATTATTCTGCCGTTTTTTTCTATTGCTCATAACTCTTGAACTGCTAATGCAAAGCTCTTGAAATCAGGTATGCTTGTACAGCCTATTGCTCTGCTACATCTTATGCAACATTGCAGTCATAAGTCACATGCTCTAGCAGCCATATTGCTTTTTGCGACTAATTTGACAAACGCTTACAATTCTTCAGCTCTGAAACTGCTTATGTTACAACTTTAAAACTTGGTGTGCTCAGTGCTACTATGACCTAGATTTGCCATTGCTCAACAGAAGTGCCTCGGTCACATGATGTGGCAGCCATCTTGCATTTTGCAAAAATCTTCAAACATCTTCTCTTAAACCGCTTAGTGCAATGAAGCGCAATTTTGCACATATGCTCCTTGCAAGGTTCTAGTTTGTTCAAACTGCAATTTTTCCATAATTAACATGGCTGCCGCGAGACAACCTTTTTTATCGTTGTTTAATTGCGTAAATTTGCACTTTATGCATTAGTTTTACAATATTTAACAATATTACAGTGTAATAGACACATGATTACACATAGTCATAACCCTTAAAGACAATATTGCGGTCAAAGTTTGCATTGTGCAGTCGCCTTCGTGAAATAAAACATTTGCAAATTTTCATGAAACGTCAGCAGATTGTAGGGGTCTATAGTGAGCATTAGTATCTGCAATATGAAAGCCATACATTACACGGTGGGGCGGCCATTTTTTTCCATATGTGCTGTTTTTTTAAAACTACAAAAATCTTCACCGAAACTGCTTATGGAACAGACTTGAAATTTTCTTTATAGAGTTATCTTATGACTAACATTCAGATTTGTTCAAGTGAAGTTGATAGGCCATGTGGTTTGGCAGCCATTTTGAATTTTTCAAAAATGCTTAAAGGGACACTGTACCCAATTTTTTTCTTTTGTAATTCAGAAAGAGCATGCAATTTTAAGCAACTTTCTAATTTACTCCTATTATCAATTTTTCTTCGTTCTCTTGCTATCATTATTTGAAAAAGAAGGCATCTAAGCTTTTTTTTGGTTTCAGTACTCTGGACAGCTCTTTTTTATTGGTGGATGAATTTATCCACCAATCAGCAAGGACAACCCAGGTTGTTCACCAAAAATGGGCCGGCATCTAAACTTACATTCTTGCATTTCAAATAAAGATACCAAGAGAATGAAGAAAATGTGATAATAGGAGTAAATTAGAAAGTTGCTTAAAATTTCATGCTCAATCTGAATCACGAAAGAAAAAATTTGGGTACAGTGTCCCTTTAATGATATTTTTTAATTAATAATAAAACAAAAAAATGTTTTTACAAAAATGCTTTATTTTTGCCATGTTTATTGACATCTATGGTGAGAACTATTGTTTATAATATGGAGGCTGTATATTATATGATCTTGCAGCAATTTTGTTTTACGCAAAAATTTTGAAAATCTATTTTCTCTGCAACCGCTTATGTTAGAACTGTGAAACTTGCTGTATAACCTTATATTGTGACCTAGAGTCAGTTGTTCATGTTGAAGGAATTGGTAACAAGCTGTGGTAGCCATACTGGCTTATGCAAAATATTTGAAAATGTGTTTCCTTTGCAACCACGTATGTTAAAGCTGTGAAATTTTGCTGTATAACCATATAGTGACCTAGAGTTACATCTGTTCATGTTGAAAGTGTTGGTCATATGGTGTGGCAGCCATCTTGAAAAACGCAAACATTTTGAAAATATGTTTTTTCCTTTTTAATACAAGGAGAGTCCACGGCATCATTCCTTACTATTTGGAAATACTGAACCTGGCCACCAGGAGGAGACAAAGACACCCCAGCCAAAGGCTTAAATACCTCTTCCACTTCCCCTATCCCCCAGTCATTATTTGCCTTTCGTCACAGGAGGGTGGCAGAGAAGTGTCAGAAGATTTCGGAGTAGTTCCTTAGGAAGGTTATCTGCCTTTCGCTATAGAACTGGAGTTTTAAGTAGTCTTGTCAGCCTCTCAGTGAGAGCAATGACGAAAGTTAGAGTCTAGAGATGCAGGGAGAGTCTTCCTGCAAACCCATCCAGACTGCCTGCTAACAGCTCCTTAAGCAACCAGTGTTGACGAGTTTCACTGTCTGCTCAAGTCCATGTCAGGAGCGATGCTACAAGACCGTCACACTTGAGAGGCTGTGTTTCTGTGTCACAGCACGGATTCTGGTAAGATTGTTTACATTTTTACTTATGTGAAATTGCTGAAGACAGGGTCACAGTGTGACTCCTTTTATCTTTATAGAATCATGGGTTAATATCTCCTGAGGGAGGTTATTGAACAGTGGGGATTAATCAAATGCGTTTCTTTGATTTATGCTGCTTTGTGTGGGAGATTTTTTTTTGCTTTGTGGTTCATAGACCTTTATGCGGTATCGGAACATACAGGTATTTTAGTTTGAACGCTGTGCAGCTTGATAGCATTGGCACACTTTTTCTCATGGCAGGGGCAGTCCTGCATTGCGAACCATGTGACTGGGTGTGGTTACATTTTCGTTTTCTCTTTCCTGACCGAGCTAGCTGTCGGATAGGTCGCTTCTTCTCTGGGTGCCTGGGTCTAGGAGGTGGCGAGTGCCCCAGTCATGAGGGTATTTAGGGGCCATTTCTTGAGAAAAATAAAAGTTTTATTTATTTGTATCCTACTGTTAGCGCAAGCTATGGAGAATCCTGATATGCTTGAGGATACTCCCTCTACTCCAGTAGTAATGCCTGTCTATATTGTGAGGAGGCCTTGGTGTGCCCACCCACTCAACTATGTTCCATATGCATCAACAAGGTTATTTTGTCTAAGAAGGTTAACCCCTGAGCCGTCCATCTCTGAGGACTTGCCGTCCCGCAAGGTGCTTACCCATCAATTATCTCAAGCAGCTTCCCATAGCACGCCTGATCCTCCGTCTGGAGGGAGCCTTTTACCACCAGACTTTACCCCCCGTTAAAGACGGCGGTGTCTGAGGTCTTTAGTGCTTTACCTCGCCCTGCTAAACACAAGCGAAAGATAAAACATAGCTATCCGGTCCAGGGGACATCTAGAGATTTGCTTGATTTGTCTGATTTTCAGGTATCTTAGGATGGGTCACTCAGTCTTCAGAAGATGAAATTTCTGGATCGGAGTCTGCTACCTCTAGGCCTCTGACTGCGGAGGAGCCAGCCTTTAGATTTAAAATTGAACACTTATGTTTTCTTCTAAAGGAGGTTCTGTCTACTGTAGAGGTTCAAGAAGCCAAGCTGCCTGATGAACCTTTGATCCCTAAATTAGACAGAGTGTACAAGGATTAGCGTAGCACCGCTAACTTTTCCTGTACCTTTAAAAATAGCGAATATTATTAAAAATAAATAGCGATTTGTTTGACAGAGAAATCCATAACGATACTTCCGGAGTGGGAGGAGTTGTAGTTGGCACAAATGTTAGCATCCTTGTTGTTCGAACTCCACCACACCCTCCCGCAAGCTGTACCTGCCAGTGGTGAGCATTCTCACCAGGCCACCTCACCCATGGAGGGAGACCTCTATGCCTGTACTTTCGGCTGGAAGTTTCTAAAGCCACCCAGGATCAGTCGCTGGAGCCATGATCCATGGTAGGCTTGTCAAGGAGAAAGGATATAACACAGGACTTCCCTGAATACAAGCCCCCCGTGAGGCAAGTCAGCTGTATTTTTGGAGCTGCCATTCCCGGGCTGTCTACTCCCCACTCGAGACCCTTGCAAGCAAACAGCAGGAAGGAGAAGTGGCGGCTAAAACTCCCAGGACCCCGCTGTGCCACGGGAGATAGGAGGGTGCGGGTCACATCGCTCCTTCTCGTCTCCCATGAATGGGATAGGAGTTTTGCCTCTACCTACCTGACTAATGTCCGAAAGCTTGTGAAGCAAGTTCTGTGCAATCGTTTGCGGAGTAAGTCAAGCAACCAAGATAAAAATTGCTGAGGAAGTGACATGGCTAAGACGCTCCAAATGCTCAGATAAATACATCTGCCTTAACTTCAATATCTATAAGTGGAAGGGAAGCTTATATTGTGCCTACAGAGTTTGTGAATATCTGTTGCAAAGTCTCCTCAATACTATTGCTGTTTATAAATTAGCAGAGGGAAGTGAACAGCATGGTTAAACTTTAAAAGAAAAAAATCACCATGTGTTTCTTATGGAACTTTAGAAAAGAAAATGTATGCTTACGTGATAAATGTATTTCTTTTTTTACACAATGAGTCCACGGACCATCTAATTACTACTGGGAATATCACTCCAGCCCAGCAGGAGGCGGCAAAGAGCACCACAGCTGATAAATATCACCTCCCTTCCCTCCCACTCCAGTCATTCAACCGAAGTATAGGAGAGAAAGGAAGTAACAAGGTGCAGAGGTGTCTGAACTTCATAATAACCCAACAACCTGTCTATTGAACAGGGCGGGCCGTGGACTCGTGTCAAAAAAAGAAATCCATTTATCAGGTAAGCATACATTTTTTTTTTCTTTTTAATGACACAATGAGTCCACGGATCATCTAGTTACTACTGGGAATCAATACCCAAGCTAGAGTACACAGATAAGGGAGGGACAAGACAGGTAACCTAAACGGAAGGCACCACTGCTTGAAGAACCTTTCTCCCAAAAGCGGCCTCAGTCGAGGCAAAAGTGTCAAATTTATAGAACTTTAAAAAAGGGTGAAGAGAGGACCAAGTTGCAGCCTTGCAAATCTGTTCCACAGAAGCTTCATTTTTGAATGCCCATGAGGAAGCAACAGCCCTCGTGGAATGAGCCGTAACTCTCTCTGGAGGCTGCTGTCCAGCAGTCTCATAGACAAAACGTATGATACTCTTCAGCCAAAAAGAAAGAAGTAGCCGTGGCTTTCTGTCCCTTAAGTTTTCCCGAAAAAAACACAAATAAGGCAGAAGACTGACGAAGTCCTTAGTCGTCTGTAGGTAGAATTTTAGAGCACGTACCACATCTAAATTGTGCAGAAGCCGTTCCATCTGAGAAGGATTAGGACACAAGGCGTTCCATCTGAGAAGGATTAGGACACAAGGAAGGAACAACAATCTCCTGATTAACGTTCCGGTCAGAAATTACTTAAGGAAGAAATCCCAATTTTGTACGTAAAACTAACTTATCCGAATGGAAAATAAGATAAGGAGACTCATACTGCAATGCCGAAAGCTCTGACACTCTATGAGCAGAAGAAATCGCAACAAGAAACAACACTTTCCAAGATAACAACTTAATATCTAAGGAATGCATAGGCTCAAACGGAGCCCTTTGAAGAACATTCAGAACTAAATTAAGACTCCAAGGAGGAGTAACTGGTTTAAATACAGGCCTGATTCTGACCAAGGCATGACAAAAAGATTGCACGTCTGGTACATCCGCCAGACGTTTATGTAACAAAATAGACAAGGCAGATATTTGACCCTTTAGAGAACTTGTCGATAATCCTTTCTCCAAGCCCTCTTGTAGAAAAGACAAAATTCTAGGAATCCTAACTGTACTCCATGAGTAGACCTTGGATTCACACCAATAAAGATATTTACGCCATATCTTGTAGTAGATCTTTCTAGTTACAAGTTTATGAGCCTGGATCATGGTCTCTATGACTGATTATGAAAAGCCCCCCGCTTGGACAAGATTAAACGTTCAATCTCCAAGCAGTCAGCTTCAGAGAAGCTAGATTTGGATGAAGGAAGGGCCCTTGAAGTAGAAGGTCCTTGGCCAGGCCGGTGCAATGAGGATCACCAACGCCTTCTGCTGCTTGATTCGAGAAATGACTCGAGGAAGAAGAGCAAACGGAGGAAATAGGTATGCTAGACTGAAGGTCCAAGGTACTGCCAGGGCGTCTATCAGTACAGCCTGAGGATCACTGGACCTTGATCCGTACCTCTGAAGCTTGGCATTCTGTCGAGATGCCATAAGGTCCAACTCCGGCTGACCCCATTTGAGAATCAGGCTGGAGAACACTTCCGGATGGAGTTCCCACTCCCCCGGATTAAAGGTCTGCCTGCTCAGGAAGTCCGCCTCCCAGTTGTCCATCCCTGGGATGTGGATCGCCGGCAGACAGCAAGAGTGAGACTCCGCCCACCAAATTATCTTGGCTACCTCTGTCATCGCTAAGGAACTCTGCATTCCTCCCTGCTGATTGATGTAAGCCACTGAAGTTATGTTGTCCGACTGGAACCTTAGAAACTGGGCTAAGGCTAACTGGGGCCAGGCAAGAAGAGAATTGAAAATCGCTCTCAGCTCCAGAATGTTTATAGGAAGAACAGACTCCGACTGAGTCCAAACTCCCTGAGCCTTTAGGGAACCCCAAACTGCCCCCCCATCCCAGAAGGCTGGTGTCTGTTGTCACAATTATTCAAGAGGGTCTGCGAAAGCAGGTTCCATGGGAGAGATTATCCTGAGACAACCACCATTGAAGCGAATCCCTTGTCTCCTGCTTCAGAAGAATTCGTGGAGACAAATCTGCATAATCTCCGTTCCACTGACTGAACATGTTTAACTGCAGAGGTCTGAGGTGGAAACGGGCAAACGGGATGATGTCCATTGCCGCCACCATCAGCCCGATTACCATCATGCATTGAGCCACTGATGGCCGAGGAGTGGACTGAAGCGCTAGACAAGAATCGAAAATCTTTGATTTCCTGACTTCTGTCAGAAATATCTTCATTGATAGGAAATCTATTATGGTTCCCAAGAAAATTACCCTTTTAATTGGAACTAGGGAGCTCTTTTTCAAATTTACCTTCCATCCGTTAGTTTGCAGGAAGGATAACATTTCCTTGTGGGACCTTGCTTGTTGAAAGGATGGCGCCTGATCCAGAATAATGTCCAGATAGGGCGCCACTGCAATGCCCCGTAATTGGAGCACCACCAACAAAGATCCCAGAACCTTTGAGAAAATTCTGGGAGCTGTGGCAAGACCGAAAGGAAGGGCCACGAATTGGAAGTGTTTGTCTAGAAAGGCAAACCTTAGAAACTTGTGATGATCCCTGTGAATGGGAATATGCAGGTACGCGTCCTTTAAATCCACTGTTGTCATAAATTGACCCTCTTGGACCAAAGGAAGAATGGAACGAATAGTTTCCATCTTGAAGGACGGTACTGTGAGAAATTTGTTTAGACTATTGAGATCTAAAATTGGCCTGAAAATTCCCTCTTTTTTGGGAACTACGAACAGATTGGAATAAAACCCCAGACCCTGTTCCTGTATCGGAACAGGAACTATCACTCCCTGGTCGAAGAGGTCTCTTACACAATGTAAGAACGCCTCTCTTTTTGTCTGGTCTACAGATAATCTTGAAAGCAGAAACCTGCCTCTGGGAGGAAAACTTTTGAACTCTAGCTTGTATCCCTGGGACACTATGTCCACAGCCCAGGGATCCTGCACATCTCGAACCCAAGCCTGAACGAAGAAGGAAAGCCTGCCGCCCAACAAGATCTGGTCCCGGATCGGGGACAGGCCCTTCATGCTGTCTTTGTTTCAATAGCAGGCGTCTTGGATTGTTTTCCCTTAATCCAAGACTGATTGGATGTCCAGGAAGGTTTAGACTGATCTTGCTTGCAGGAGGAAGCGGAAGAATTTCCCTTGAAATTACGAAAGGAAAGAAAATTACTCTGACGTCCCTTTTGCTTGTTTCTCTTATCTTGAGGGAGAAGATGACCCTTCCCTCCCATAATATCAGAGATGGTTTCTGTTAATCCTGGTCCAAACAAGGTCTTTCCCTTGTAAGGTATTGCCAAAAGTTTAGACTTGGATGACACATCCGCAGACCAAGGTTTTAACCATTAGGCTCTGCGGGCTAGAACAGCAAAACCTTATATTTTTGCTCCTAGTTTGATAACCGGTAGGGAAGCATCAGGATTAAAAGAATTATCTAACTTAAGAGCTTTTATCCTATCCTGAATCTCATCAAGGGGAGTGTCTGTATTGATAGCATCAGACAAGGCATCAAACCAATAAGCCGCCGCGCTAGTGACGGTAGCAATGCACACCGCAAGTTGCCATTGTAACCCCTGGTGTACATACATCTTCTTGAGTAACCCCTCTAATTTTTTATCCATAGGATCCTTAAAGGCACAACTATCCTCTATGGGAATAGTAGTTCTCTTGACCAGAGTGGACACAGCCCCTTCCACCTTGGGGACTGTTTGCCAAGATTCCTTAATAGAGTCCACTATGGGAAACATCTTTTTAAAATAGGAGATAGAGAAAAAGGGATACCCGGTCTCTCCCATTCCTGAGCAATGATCTCAGTAGCTCGATCTGGGACAGGAAAAACCTTCACCAAGGAAGGTACTTCAAAATATTTGTTTATCTTACTGGATTTATTAGGATCGACTACGACCGTGGTGTCGCTATCGTCCAAAGTAGCTAAAACCTCCTTGAGTAACAGACGGAGGTGTTCTAGCTTAAAGGATTACTTTCTGTTATAATTTTTAAGCTAAACAACTAACATATTAAAGTTAATAAACATTAATTAAAACCTACTGACCTATATTTTCTCCAAAACGAAGTTTCATAACGTTCTAAAAGTTATATCTTTTATTCGCCGATGATGTCACGTTATCCTGCCCACTATTTTCAGCACTGCATGTTCAAAATACTTAAACCAATAACTTTGTGTTTAAAGCGCCATTTTGAAACCTAGGTATTGTAAACGGATTGGTACAGAGCAAAGGATACCCACAGAGTGGGTTTGGAAAACAATTAAATTTGCAGACAAGATTTCTGATATACGGTAGAGATATGTTAATGAAATGCTATTGATAAAAAGCGTATTTGGGGTAGTTAGTTAGTAACAGGCATAGAAAATATTTACTTACAGTGGCCCTTTAAATCTGAAGGATACAACTTCAATATCAGCAAGAGGAATTACACTGTCAGAATCTGAAATTTCACCTTCAGATGCTCCTAAGGTGTCCTCCTCCTCAGGATTCTGGTAGGGGGCATTGGAAAGAGCAACAACTGCATCAGAAACCTCGCTTGCTGAATGTCTGTTTTTCCTCTTACGCTTTCCCTGCAACATTGGGAAAGCAGAAAACTCATCAGAGACTGCAGAAGACATGAGAGAAGCGATGTCTTGCAAAGTAACTCCAGAAGAAGTTAGAGAGGAAGCGCAGTGCACTGCTTATGTGGGCGGTAAACATTTTTGGAACGCTTGAGGAGAAAGCTGCGGCATATATTGAACATTGTCATTAGATTCCTGGACAGCATCCTCTAGAAAATGTTGGCTCAGAAAAAATTCTATCCCTATAGTTTAAAGTTCAATCAATACACGAGGAACAGAAAGGGATTGGTGGTTCCACATTGGATTCAAAACACAAAGAACAGTTTGCACCTTGCAGAGTCTATTGGTCCATCTTGACTCACAATAAATCAATTTATCATAAAAAGATTAAATTTTATTACTAAAAGTCAAAAACATAAAAAAACAAACTGTAACTTTTTTATTCCTTTTATCATTTTAAGTGTAGAGAGGCTAAAATGCTTAAATAACCCTGCAGTACACCTCTACACCTCAGCAGTACTTTGCTGAGGTGCCTACCTTCCTCTGAGCAGGAGCCGTTTCCTCACGAACACAACCGGAACCTAGCAGCAGCTGCAGAAGTCTGTCTCCGGTTTTAAACACGCATATATATCAGAAAATGCGTAGTATGACCGGAAGATGTACAACTTCACCCTACAATGAAGCGGGAAGTGAACAGAAAAGGTGCGCAATCAATTGCCGCTTCCTCTAGTACCGCCCATCGTGGGCGTGCCAATAAGTAATCTCCCGGTCGGCTATTATAAGTTATGAAACCGCCGGGAGATGTGAAACCACCACATTAAATTCAGCCCCAGTGCCTGCTTCTAAGATGCCCATAGTGTCTCCTATGTCCCTAGGAGAATATATGCCTCTTATAAAGAGCCTAATTCCAATGAGGTCTGTCCCATTTTAAGAAATAAAGTGCCCAACTTTTTCTGAGTTCTTCCTACCCCCAGAAAATAAAGCCAGCACTTACCTCATATTCTGCCTGACAGCAAGGCAGCTCCCAGGTTTGAGAGGTCCTCTCCCTCACATGGACCTGTGAAACAAAAGAAAGTTCTGAGTAATATCCCTCAGGTTTTCAGGGTTAGGGCAACATCAGTATATGGGAGGCGCAGTGAGAATTATGTCCCACAAGTTCCCATTGCTCTAACGCCACCACTGCTCTACTGAAGAGACTGATATGGACTACGGCTACACCCTAGGACAAAGCAGCACAATCTTGCACTACTTAAAAAATAATAAAATCTTGCATGAAGAATCTTCTTTTCCAACACCTAACTTTACCACCTCCTTGCTCTAACGTAGGCAAAGAGAATGACTGGGGTGGGAGGGAAGGGAGGTGATATTTTTCAGCTTTGCTGTGGTGCTCTTTGCCGCCTCCTGCTGGGCAGGAGTGATATTCCCAGTAGTAATTAGATGATCCGTGGACTCATCGTGTCATTAAAAAGAAATCACATTATCAATACTAAGAACCCTTTTGCTTGAAATATTGAGGTATGGTTTTTCTATTAAGTCCCTATATATCGCAGACAAATTTATTTGCTCTCCACTTTAAAACCTTATAATTCAAAGGGGAATTTTCACTGTGAGTGTTATTATCTTTGAAAAGAGACTCTGTCTGAAAGTATCTTATTTGTCAGTTCGGCTACTTCTAATCCAGCAGAGGGTAGTTAACAGCTTCGTTAAATTCTAAGAAAACACTTGCTTTTTATGAAACTCGAGCAACTTTATTAATACTGAAAGCTCCCCTGCTTGGAACTACAAGACTTGTCTATTTTTTTTTCTATTCTGCATATCCTAGATAAGAACACATATTCGCCCCATCACCCATAATTGGAAGGGGGGCATTTTATGGTGGTACAGGGAGTTCTACCATCTGCTGAAAACTTGGAAATTCTCTATTATTATTATCGCTGTCCATAAGCTAGCAGAGGGCAGTGAAAAATTCTGCTGTGCTTCAAAGGAGTCACCTGTGTCTCACGGAAACTGAGTAACTAGAAGCCCCTTTGTTTGGCTTTATGAGACACATATCACATTAATAGAAAATACACAAATTGAACAGCGCTAACTACTGATGGAGGATGATCAATACCACATAGATTAAAACAATGATTACAAACAAAAATCAGTGATGATGTAAAACACTAAAAAGTTGAGTTTACAATGTTAAACTTACAGTACATATAAACTGAAAGTAAAAAATAATAATACAAAATGCTGCAAATTATACACTAATGCTTCCCAAAAATGAAAAGCAACAAGAAAACCACAATGAAAATGAATAAAATTAAATACGAGACCTGCTGCTGCTGCTGCTTTACCGGTGGTGTCCTGCGTGCCTCCCGGAGTATAATAGAATCCCAAAAATCTGTGAAAAAACAAAGCGCAAACAGACTCAAGTGTATATTGATAAGGCGCAAAGTACCACGCTAATGTATTACACTTACAGTGTTGAAAGTTTAATCAGGTGTTTTTTAAAAAACATCAAGGATCCAGATGTATCATGCAGAAACAATAAAAACAATGTCAGTCCATAAAACTGTGCAAGTCCCTCAGGATAGTCGTCACAGAACAGGATAGTTCAAATCCTTGCTGGCTTCCGTAGTCGCGGCTCTGGTAGCAATGTCCGTATCAAAGTATCAGGTGCCAGTAAATTCTTCCACAGAGCACTACGGGTCCTCAGATAGTCCAAATTTAACCCGAACGCGTTTCAACCGCTAGCGTGCGGTCTTTCTCAAGAGGTAGGATGAAATACAGTTTTATGGACTGACATTGTTTTTATTGTTTCTGCATGATACATCTGGATCCTTGATGTTTTTTAAAAAACGCCTGATTAAACTTTCAACACTGTAAGTGTAATACATTAGCGTGGTACTTTGCGCCTTATCAATATACACTTGAGTCTGTTTGCGCTTTGTTTTTTCACAGATTTTTGGGACACATCACATTAATAACTACAGGATTTATTACAGAAACTACAAGATTTGGGTATTCCTGGTTTTCTTGCAGTAACACCTTGGAGACCCATACATCAGAGGTTTTTTGAGACGCATATAACTAAATGCTATGATATTCTATATTATCTGTAAAGAACTAATATCTGTATATATTAACCTGTGAAAATGCATAATACTGTCTGAGTTCAGGCATATTTGTTGGTAAATGCGGTTTGCTCCACTGGTACCTATGTATTTCTAAGAAGACAAAACTTTAAACCCAATTTAACATATTAACTATTTTTGAAGAGGCTTTTTCTTCTAAGAAATAATCTACTAGGAACTACTATAACATTTATATTGCTTATAAATAACCATTATCTGCTCTTTTCTGTATAAATAACAGTTCTAGTATGTGAACCTGTTTAATATCGTACTAATTTAAAATTCACTCCCTTTTTAAAAAAAATCTCTCTCTCTCTCTCTCTCTCTCTCTCTCTCTCTCTCTCTCTCTCTCTCTCTCTCTCTATATATATATATATATATATATATATATATATATATATATATATATACACACACACACATATATATATATATACATATATATATATATATATATATATATATATATATATACACATACATACTCAGTGATTTGAAGTATATTCCTGCTTAGGAATTGAGGCTGTTTATTCTGGTTGATAAGACACTGAGAAGGCAATTTTCTTTCTTTTTTATACTAATAGAGGGACTGTACTTTATATTACACCCTTTTTTGTCTACTTTGTCACTAGGGTACATTTACACTATTCCCCAATCTTGGATTAGATTCAAGATTTATTCACTAAATTATGCTTTTTTGCACTCGTTACACAAAATCTGGGCTATAGATTGATTTAAAGAATTGTATATGCATACATAGTTGTTCACACAACATGTAGTACTAGCTTTTTCACACAAATTTAAATCCTATACGTATCACTATTGGATCTTATTACTATTCACTAATTTCACTTTGTTCCCTGACGTTCACCATCACTTAACCCCCTATTTCCCTCAAGTCATCTTAGGCCTCTAGTGAATGGACCAGTTTCTATTGGCCAACAAAGCAGCGCCACCTAATATGCCTCCAAAACCTAGGGATAAGAAATTGAGAAACAGTTATGGTAGTACCGACCTAGGCGCTGAAGATAAATCACCCAACAATACCACTTATATAGATACTGATTCCCTTCTTAAACAAATTTCAGATATTTTTACACCTCAATTCAAAGGGCTTAAAAAAAAAGATATCAGCTCTCTTACAAATGAGGTTAAAACATTTCTAACAGACTATTAGACTTAGAATGTAGAATCTCAGATACAGATGAAGTACAACAATCTCAACAAGACTCAATAGATGAACAATCTAAAACGATACAATTATTACAGTCCTGATTAGCGGAATTAGAGGATAGATCATGAAGAAACAATCTTAAAATAGTAGGGGTGCCAGATCTTCTCCCACTTACTATAGAAAGGGTACATAGATTAGGATCTCTTAAATCTAAAAATAATCTAATGCCATCAAAAAGACCTATTATAGTGAGATACCTGAAATTTCAGGACAAACAAAAAATTCTGACGTTATATCGTCAACATATGCCGCTCAACATTGAGCAAAACCGGGCCCTGATTTTTCAGGATTTCTCCGCTGAAACTTCTAGCAAAAGGTGAATATTTGCTCCCTTGTGTACACAATTAATTGACCTAGGATATAAGGCCACTATGATATATCCAGCTAAAATAAAAATCTGACATAATTGTAAAGTAGTCATAATTGACAAAGAAGAGTGAAACAATTTATTGATAGTACTAAAGTCTAAATACAACCACCGGATTGTAAGTTAAGTTTTAATTCTCTTTTTTTTTTTCTCCCTTCGCTCCCCCCTCCGTTACTTTATCACAATACGCAACCTGCCCATATGAACATATTTTTTAAATCACCATGAAGTATTTAGTTACGTTCTTGTCATGGAACGTAGGGGGGGATAACATCCCCTATTAAAAGAAAAAGAATTATCAAACACCTCAAGAAACTCTCCCCTGATGATGTGTTTCTACAAGAAATGCATTTAAATAATTTGGAAGCAGACAAAATGCGGACAGGATGGATAGGAGACGTGATCTCGGTCCCGGGGGTAGGAAAGAAGAGAAGGATGGCTTGCCTGTTTAATAAAAATCTGGATTTTTAAGTATCTAGCCCACTTTTTGCGATAAATTATTTGCTAGCTTAATAAACTTTTCAGATTCACAGCTAATTATAGGAGATTTTAATTGTGTTTTTAACCCATATTTAGATCGACTGAGTACTCTAAATAGAAAAAGATATTTAAAAGGAGACCAAATCGATCTCTAATCTTGCTAAAAATCTAAAACTTAAAGATATTTGGAGGCTCCAGCACCCAGATGAAAGAGCTTATTAATGCGAATCAAGAGCATTTAAAATGTTTTCAAGAATTGATTTATTTTTGATACAAGAATCTCTACTGAGTGCTGAAATCTCCACTGAAATCCTTGATATATTTCTTTCAGACTTTTTCCCTAACTATTCAAATAGCCCCTAACTGGAAAAAGACAAGTTGGGGCGTTTTTCTTCCCATCCTATTTACAATCGAATGTAAATTTTAGGAATTGGCTCTCATCAATGGAGTGAATTTAAAAGGCTAAATATAGAATATCGGGGGCGGAGTCAGCTGCCGAAGAGATCAGACGTGTCTGCAGAGAGCTCCCTGCTCAAAGTTATTATATCTGGGGATATTTGTTGCGTATAAGCTCTAATTTACTTAAAAATCCTCAGACACTTATACCAATATTGCAGTGACCTAAGTAAGAAAGAAATTTGGGATTATACAATTGGCCAAGGCGCCCATACACCACTATACAGAACGGCAACATGGAAGACCTCCACGTGGCAATACAAACCGAACTGGCAGAATTCAGAAGGGACATGCTGGTTCAACTTCAGCGTCTACTACACAAAACCCCACATGCGGGCATTTTAATGGAGACTAGATGCGCTGAGAGACAAGAGAGAACAGCATCACTGCCACGAAGGGTTAATGAGCCGGATGCCTCTACACTGCTCACTGAGAGCAATTATGGCTTAGGACTTTTAACCACAGTATGCAGAGATCCCCCTCTCACGCCGCCTGTGAGCACCCCGAGGTTTACGTGTGTTCTTACTGATCATGATGGAGAATATAGACCGATAGGGGTTCCTGCGCAGGGAAGAGGTTTTTCCTACGGGCCTGAGAATCTTGAATCATCGGCACAGGGGAAGCGGCACGCATGGTCGCTGAATGTGACGCAGTCTGATTCTGAGAGCTTCGCAAACGGAGCTCCTCTCCTCTACAAGCACTGGTTGAGGAAGGTAGATGATTCCTGGCTCCAACTTGATGGATCGAGAACGACGCCTATTGTTGTCAAGGGGCAAATTCTTCTAGGTTCAAAGCCGATGCAACAGATGCCATTGTGGGACCCAGGTGGGTCTGTGTCTACAGGACTAACTTTAAGCTTGCACAGCTATTTGACCACAGTCTGCCTACTTAGATGATACACGAAGGGGAGATCCCTAAACTAATGCTAGGTTTATTTTATTTCAGACTTGACAATCGTATGCTCTGTCTATATTGCTCACATATTCTGGGCTTTTTACTCTTCAGATGTGTGTGGAGAGTCTGAGGGACAGCTCTGTGTGTTGCGCTTACTTCCCTGCATACGCAGGGTTCTGCTGAGGCTAAGGAGACTGTCAACCCAAACTGGTGGCTCCGGTGTTTTGTCTAAGAAACTTTGCTTCTCATGTAAGGGGTTACACACCATTTGATAGTAACAGTCTTCTAATTATGGTTACCCCCCATGACGACGAAGAAGTCAGAAAACACAGACTTGTGACTTTATATGAAACAGATGCAGTGTGGATAGACTGCTAATTAGATGTTGGGTAATGTTTGAAACGTTATAATATATAGCATTTTACCTACACTATAATAGTCTAAGATGCGTTTCAGTCTGTAATGCTGAAATGGTTAATTGTAGATAAATTTGCTTTTTGTTGCTGCCATGACACCGTAGCTGTAAATTACTGTTAGACACTTCCCAATGCACTTATGCCTCAGCTCTCTCCAAGTGCCGAAGGCTGTTATATTAACTGAGTCCCAAATAGTTTACTGTTTCGATTGTTCTGCATTTAATTTAACATGCTGTTCTGTTCTAAACTCCCCTACTCAAGCTTTATTGTTAATATATAGTTCTCTCTAATACGTGTACAAGTGAATATCTGATTAAGACTAGGATTATAAATTAGTTAGATATTTATGTATAGAGGGGTGGCTTAAATGGTCTCATCTCATCTACTTAAGATACTTGGAATAGATTAAGCTGCCTCATATTTATTTAGGAATGTATGCCACTACTGCTTGGTTATGTGCATTGACAAAAGTAGCGTATTCTTTTCTGTGTGTGCATATATTATCACCTGCATATTCCCATTTGTTACAGCTTATGATATGGTATAGGTTATATCCAGAACTTTGCTTTTCTATCTGAAGGTAAAGATGCGATTCTCATTTTGTTGGAAACGATCAAACTGCAAAATACTTCACTTCCAATGCTCTCTATCTATTCAGTGCTGTATAGTATTTTAAATTAAGTGGGAGTAAGTACAAAATTATTTATCGGGCTACCCTAGGCGCCAGGTTAGCCCATCAGTATGTATACTCTTGACATGTTGGGGGGTAGCTCACATGGAGACACCCTGTTCAAATGCTATGTCGCCTCTAGCCTATAGGATATTGTGAGGCAGATAGTCTGGCGACGTACTAGTTAGATTCCACCTGATATGCACCATAGTAATTTTACCTCTCATAATGCAACTACAATATATCTAGACATTAGCTTTATATGCCTATAGCACTTGGATAAGGCTTTTAGTTCCATTTTATAATTTTTATATATGCTCCCCTTAGTCACAGCGCTAAGACATAGAATACGTTAAGGTGACATATTGCTGAGAACCACAAATTTGATTATATTCTCTGGTCTTCCGGCGATTACATGTTTTGTATCATTAACGCCATATTATAGTCCTAAGGGTCCGAGAGAGGCCCTCTATGCTTCATATCTATTGAATATTCCCTACTGTGTCCTCTTATTGGCCGATAACCTATTTATAGTCTTATTGAGCTAAATAGGTGCGCGGTGTTTGAGATACCTATAGACATGTCGGTTATATACACCACACAGCTACTCCCCTATGTGAGGTTCTTGGATACCCCTCAGATATTAGATCCCTTAAACTTGTTTATGACAGGCTACCGAAAGAGGGATACTCCTATTGGACATATTAGATCTATCATAAGGCTTAAGCGGACTTTTTTTTTTTATATATAACATGCTTATGTATTTGCCACAAACAGCTCTCAGATCATATGGATACCCAGCTCATAGCCTTAATAATGGTTGAGATTAGCGTGTCTCTCTTAATCATAGAGTTAAAGCACTGTATCTAAACGGTAGTAAGTTAAGACCATACTATATATCACCGCTGTTATGGATTCAGATTTATTACAACCCCAGCTCCGCCCCCCCCTTTTTTTGGGGGGGGGGGGGTTAGTTTACTAAGTAAACATAGGAACGTAGATTCCCTAGAAAATTTCCTTATTTTTTATAGTGTTATATAGTGGCTATGGATATCCCCCATCCTTCACCACCCTCTATGACAATACTGAACTATAATATACCCAAGTTTTGTATTTTTCCCATATTTTATTTTTATATACATATCCATGTGATGTTTCTGAGTGGCCTGGGAAGTAATATGTCATAGTTATAAAATATGGCCATTATTAGTTTGACCCCCCCCCCTACTCATATGGCTTACTGGTTAAGCCTAGGGGCACAGACCCCATATGAATCTCCTAATTCTGTTTATTTGAGTTTATTACAAGTGTGTTATTAACATATCCCCCTTACCCTTTAAATTGAGGTATTGTTTCTATACGATCTAAATATAGTTTCATAATGGCAGATGTTATGTCTACTTGCTGGCACACCACATGCTATATTTCTGCTTTGAAACACATCTTATGTATAATTTTTCAAATGTTATGGCGTATTTGTATGCCCTATGTTTTGCTTGTTTGTATTTTCTTTAAGAAACCTCAATAAAAAATATTTTATAAAATAAATATAGAATATCTCCCAAAAAAAATATTTTGGGAATTGGCAAAAACCGTGCTCCGAGGAGAAATAATTGCATATATGTCTAAAAGAAAATTTATGCTTACCTGATAAATTTGTTTCTTTTTAGACACGATGAGTCCACAGATCATCTTCATTACTTATGGGATATTCACCTCCTGGTCAGCAGGAGGCGGCAAAGAGCACCACAGCAGAGCTGTTAAATAGCTCCTCCCTTCCCTCCCACTCCAGTCATTCGACTGAAGTTAGGAAGAGAAAGGAAAAGCCAAGGTGCAGAGGTGTCTGAAGTTTATAATAATTAATAACCTGTCTAAAAGAACAGGGCGGGCCGTGGACTCATTGTGTCCACCTTGGGATCCCTGGACCTCGACCCGTATCTCGGGAGCTTGGCATTCTGACGAGATGCCATGAGATCTAACTCCGGCCGACCCCATTTGAGAATCAGGTTGGAGAACACTTCCGGATGGAGTTCCCACTCTCCCGGATGAAAAGTCTGCCTGCTCAGAAAGTCCGCCTCCCAGTTGTCCACCCCTGGGATGTGGATCGCTGACAGATAGCAAGAATGGGCCTCCGCCTACCATATTATCTTGGCTACCTCGGTCATCTCTAAGGAACTCATTGTTCCCCCTTGATGATTGATGTAAGCCACTGATGATATGTTGTCCGACTGGAATCTGATAAACTGGGCCGAAGCCAACTGAGGCCAGAAGAGCATTGAAGATCGCTCTGAGACCCTGTTCCAGGAGAAAACCTTTTGATTCATACCAATAAAGGTACTGTATATACGCCATACCATATGGTAAAACCTACGAGCAACCGGCATACAAGCCTAAAGCATAGGCTCAAAGACCTTCTCAGAAAAGCCATGACTAGCCAAAATTAAGGCATTCAAACTCCAAACCATCAGCTTCAGAAAATCTAGATTTGGGAGAAGGAAAGGACCCTGAAGAAGGTTCTTCGTCAGAGGAAACCTTCAAGGTGGAAAAGATGACCTCCTCACCAGATCCGTGAACCAGATCCTGTAAGGCTAGGCAGGAGCTATTAGAATTACAGACACTCTCTCCTGATTGAAACGAGCAATGACTTGTGAAAGGAGAGCAAATAAAGAAAACAGGAATGTTTGACCGAAGATTCAAGACACCGCTAGCTTATCGATCAGATCGGCTAGAGGACCTCTTGATCTTGACCCGTACTTTAGAGGCTTGGTGTTTCGACGTGACGCCAACAGATCGAACTCCAGACCCCCACATGAGGGTTATCATGGAGAATACCTCCGGATGGAGAACCCACTCCCCGGGAAAAAAAAAAGTTTGTCTGCTCAGAAAATCTGCTTCCCAGTTGTCCACCCCAGGAATATGGATGGCAGATAGACAATCATGAAATTCCGCCCACTGAATAATGCAGGACAACTTCATTGCTAAAGAACTCAGAGTTCCACCCTGGTGGTAGATACTGCCCGATTGGAATCTGATAAACCATACAAAACTAGTTGAGGTCAGGCATAAAGCATTGATGACAACTAATTCTATGATGCTTATGGGAAGAGAAGACTCCTCTCGAGACCAAAGCCCCTGAGCCTGACAGGGTGTCGTTCGTGTTCACATTCACCCAGAAAGTTCTCAGGAAAAAAGTACCCTGAGACAGATAAGGTCCTGTGAAAACCAAACAAGTCTCTCGTTAGAGATCCAAAGCTATCCTCTACGATAGATCTGAGAGGACTACGTTCCATAAACTGAGCATGCATTAGCTGTAGAGGTCTCAGATGGAACCAAGCAAATGGAATGATGTCCATAGAAGCAACCGTCGGACCAAATACCCCCCTGTACTGAGCCACTGATGGACGGAACAGAGGACTGAAGAGAAAGGTAAAACGAAAGAAGTCTGGGTTGTTTGACACTTGTCAGAAAAATCTACATGGGTAGACAATCTGTATTCTTCCCAAGAAACACACCCTGGTATCTAGTACTAGGGAACCCCATTCCAGATTCACCTTCCACCCTGGGAATGTAAAATAGACCACAACATCTCTGTATGAGATTTTGCTAGCTGAAAAGATGGCGCTTAACCAATATGACGTCTAGGTAATGTGCCACTGCTATTCCCTGAGATCTGACCACTGTCAAGAGAGCCCCTAGAACCTGTGTAAAGATTAGAGAAACCATAGCCAGACTAAAGAAAAGGGCAACAAACTGGAAATGTTTGTCCAAAAAAGCAGAAACTGGAGATGTTCCCAGAGAAAGAGAACATAAATATACGCATCCTTCAGATCGATGTTAGACAAAAACTGACCCTCCAGGCAGAATGGAACGAATAGTCTCCATTTTGAAGGATGTAACCTTGAGAAATTTATTGAGACACATTAGGTCTAAAATGGGACGGAAAGTTCCCTCTTTTTTGGGAACCACAAAAAATTTGAATAGAATCATTGATCCTATTCCTCTCCCAGGGAACATAGACCTTTATGCAAAAAGTTTGTCTCTTCTATTGAAAGAGAAGGATATATCTAAAATTAAACATATACCTGCACAGCAGAAAAGGATTAAAATAAGCAAATAGAATGCTTATAGCAATCTCCATCCTATTTTTTACTTCATAAAGGAAAGATAAACCATGAAAAATAAAATTCCAAAACACACATTTAGAATTATTCACATAAAAAATAAGCAGATGATGCTTATACTCATCCCCCGTATACATTAATACTGCAGAAAGAACAGAAATAAAATTGATATCCCTATGAACATCTTTTAATATGCACAAGGGCAAAAGATAAATATGTATATGATACTGTCCATCATATATTTACTCCCGAAATATAGGATTATAGAAAATGTCTGGAAGACCAAAAAGGGACAAGCAGATATTCTGTTAAAATAGAATTCAGAGATACTAGATTTAAAAGGTAGGGATAAATCAAAACACAGAAAATAATCCCTAAATTTATGCTATATCTCAGGCACAGACCTCATGAGAGGTCACAAACAAGAGGGAGATCCTATATAAATACACTCCAGTTTTATAAGAGTGACGTTATAATAGGCACAATCAAAGGAAAACACCTGCACTGTTGAACTCAAACAGCTAGAGTGACAAATCATTCACCAAGAAAAGAATTAATCACACTCATGAAAACAGTCTCTTTACTGAGAAGTTCCATTCTCCCAAAGAGAAAGAGGACAAGAATAACTACAAAAAATAGTCCTCAGGATATTACATGTTTAACCAAGAAGCATGTATGAAATACCAGAGACATATGCACAGCAGAAATAAGGGGAAAACGAAATGTATGCTTACCTGATAAATCTATTTATTTCTTGACATGGTGAGTCGACGGATCATCTCTAATTACTATTGGGAATATCACTCCTGGCCAGCAGGAGGAGGCAAAGAGCACCACAGCAAAGCTGTTAAGTATCACCTTCCATCACTCCAACCCCAGTCATTCGACCAAAGGAAAAAGGAGAGAAAGGAAGTAACACAGGGTGCAGAGGTGCCTGAGGTTTATAACAGAAAAAAACCTGTCTAAATAAAAAAGGGGGAGCCGTGGACTCACCGTGTCAAGAAATAAATACATTTATCAGGTAAACATAAATTTAGTTTTCTTTCTAATTACACGGTGAGTCCACGGATCATCTAATTACTATTGGGAATCAATACCCAAGCTAGAGGACACAGATGATAAAGGAGGGAGAAGACAGGGAACCTAAACAGAAGGCACCACTGCTTGAAGGACCTTTCTCACAAAAGAAGCCTCAGCCGAGGCAAAAGTATCAAATTTATAGAATTTGGAAAAAGTTTGTAGAGAGGACCAAGTTGCAGCCTTGCAAATCTGTTCCACAGAAGCTTCATTTTTGAATGCCCAGAAAGAGGAAACAGCCCTCGTGGAATGAGCCGTGATTCTCTCAGGAGGTTGCTGTCCAGCAGTCTCATAGGCCAAACAAATTATACTGTACAGCCACAAAGATAGAGAAGTAGCCGTAGCTTTCTGACCCTTGCGTTTCCCAGAGAAAACAACAAACAAAGCAGAAGACTGGCAAAAATCCTTAGTCGCCTATAAAGAGTATTTCAAGGAACTCACCACATTTAGGTTGTGCAGCAGACACTCTTTATGAGAAGAAGGGTTAGGACACAAAGAGGGGACAACAATCTCTTGATTAATGTTCCTATCCGACACCACTTTAGGGAGGAATCCTAACTTAGTACGCAGAACTACCTTATCTGAATGAAAAATAAGGTAAAGGGATTCACACCGTAACGCCGAGAGTTCTGAGACTCTACGAGCAGAAGAGATTGCAACAAGAAACAAAACTTTCCAAGATAACATCTTAATATCTAAGGAATGCATAGGCTCAAACGGAGCCTGCTGAAGAACTTTAAGAACAAGGTTAAGACTCCAAGGCAAAGTAGCAGGTTTGAACACAGGCCTGATTCTAACCAAGGCCTGACAGAAAGATTGTACATCTGGTACATCCGCCAGACGTTGCAACAAAATAGACAAGGCGGATATTTGACCCTTCAAGGCACTAGCAGATAATCCCTTCTCCAGACCTTCCTGGAGAAAAGACAAAATCCTAGGAATCCGAAATCTACTCCAAGAGAAACATCTGGATTCACACCAATACAGATATCTACGCCAAATCTTATAGTAAATCTTTCTGGTAACAGGTTTACGAGCCTGAATCATGGTCTCAATGACCAACTCAGAAAAACCACGCTTAGATAAAATTAAGCGTTCAATCTCCAAGCAGTCAGCTTCAGAGAAACAAGATTTGGATGAAGGGCCCTTGAAGTAGACGGTCCTTCCTCAATGGCAGTCTCCAAGGTGGAAGAGATGACATCTCCACTAGGTCTGTATACCAAATCCTGAGAGGCCATGCCGATGCAATGAGGATCACCGATGTCCTCTCCTGTTTGATTCCAGCAATGACTCGAGGAAAGAGAGCGAATGGAGGGAATAGGTATGCTAGACTGAAATTCCAAGGGACCACTAAAGCATCTATCAGTACAGCCTGAGGATCCCTCAACCCATACCTCGGGAGCTTGGAATTCTGTTGAGATGCCATGAGATCCAGCTCCGGCTGTCCCCATTTGAGAATCAAGCTGGAAAACACCTCCGGATGGAGTTCCCACTCCCCCGGGTGAAAGGCCTGTCTGCTCAGAAAATCCGCTTCCCAGTTGTCCACTCTTGGAATGTGGATAGATAGACAGCAGTTGTGGGTCTCTGCCCAATGGATAATCTTGGCAACCTCTGTGATGACCAAGGAACACGGAGTTCCTCCCTGATCGTTGATGTAAGCCACTGAAGTTATGTTGTCCAACCGGGACCTGATGAACTGGGCTGAAGCTAACTGAGGCCAGGCCAGAAGCGCATTGAAGATTGCCCTCAGCTTTAGAATGTTTATGGGGAGAACAGACTCCTCCCGAGTCCAAGTCCCCATAGCCTTTAGTGAGCCCCAGACTGCTCCCCATCCAAACAGGCTGGCATCCGTAGTCACAATCACCCAGGAAGGTCTGCAGAAGCAGGTTCCCTGGGAGAAATGTTCCTGAGATAACCACCAAGGAAGAGAATCTCTTGTCGCCTGATCCAGATGTAAACGTGGAGACAGATCCGCATAATCCCCGTTCCATTGTTTGAGCATGCATAACTGCAGAGATCTGAGATGGAATCTGGAAAACGTAATGATGTCCATGGCAGCTACCATCAGACCCACTACCTCCAAACATTGGGCCACTGACGGCCAATGAGAGGACTGAAGGCAAGACAAGAGTCGAAGATCTTTGTCTTTCTGACCTCTGTCAGAAATATTTTCATTGATAAGGAATCTATTATGGTTCCCAAGAACACTACCTTTGTAGCTGGTATCAAGGAACTCTTTCACAAATTCACCTTCCATCCATGGGAGCGTAGAAAAGATAACATCTCCTTGTGGGAGCTTGCTTGATGAAAGGATGGCGCCTGGACCAGAATATCGTCCACATAAGGTGCCACTGCAATGCCCCACAACCGCAGCACCGCCAACAGGGCTTCCAGGACCTTTGAGAAAATTCTGGGAGCTGTGGCAAGGCCGAATGGAAGAGCCACAAACTGGAAGTGTTTGTCTAGAAAGGCGTAACTTGTGATGATCCCTGTGGATGGGAACATGTAGGTATGCATCCTTTAAATCTACCGTTGTCATGAATTGACCCTCTTGAACCAAGGAAAGAATGGAACGAATAGTTTCCATCTTGAAAGACGGTACCTTTTGGAACTTGTTTAGACTCTTGAGATCTAAAATTAGTCTGAAAGTTCCCTCTTTTTTGGGAACCAGAAATAGATTGGAGTAGAATCCCAGACCCTGTTCCTGCATTGGGACAGGAACTATTACTCCTAGGTCGGAAAGGTCCTGGACACAGTGTAAGAACGCCTCTCTTTATCTGGTCTACAGATAATGTGGAGAGCAGAAACCTGCCCCTGGGAGGAAAAGTTTTGAACTCTAGTTTGTATCCCCGGGACACCGCCCAGGGATCCGGCACATCCCCAACCCAAGCCTGAGCGAATAAAGAGTCTGCCCCCCACAAGATCCAGTCCCGGATCAGGGGCAGACCCATCATGCTGACTGAGTCACTAACAGGCTTCTTAGATTGCTTCCCCTTGTTCCAAGACTGGTTGGACCTCCAGGAAGGCTTGGACTGTTCTTGCTTGGCAGAGGAAGTTTATTCTGACGTCCCTTCTGCTTATTCCTCTTATCCTGAGGGAGGAAATTACCCTTACCTCCCGTAATGTCTGAAATAATTTCAGCCAATCCTGGCCCAAACAAGGTCTTACCCTTGTAGGGAATCACCAAAAGCTTAGACTTAGATGACACATTCGCAGACCATGATTTCAACCATAAAGCTCTGCAGGGACAGTACTGCAAAACCAGAAATAATTGATCCCAACTTAATAACTTGTAGGGAAGCATCCGTAATAAAGGAATTGGCCAACTTAAAAGCCTTGATCCTATCCTGAATCTCCTCAAGGGGAGTATCTGTCTGAATAGATTCAGACAACGCATCAAACCAGTATGCCGCCGCACTGGTGATGGTAGCAATACACACCGCAGGTTGACATTGTAAACCCTGGTGTACATACATCTTTATTAGTAACCCTCCAACTTCTTATCCATAGGATCCTTAAAGGAACAGCTATCCTCATGGGAATAGTGGTTCTCTTAGCTAAAGTGGAAATTGCCCCTTCCACCTTGAGGACCGTCTTCCAAGATTCCTTGATAGAGTCAGCTATTGGAAACATCTTCTTAAAAGTTGGGGATGGAGAAAAAGGGATACCCGGTCTCTCCCATTCCCGGGCAATAATCTCTGTAGCCCGGTCTGGAACCGGAAAAACCTCCACCGAGGAAGGAACGTCAAAGTATTTGTTTAACATGACTGTCGAAGTTAATCCTAAGTAGTCCAGTATGTTAGAGTCGTCCAAGGTGGCCAAAACTTCCTTAAGTAACAACCGGAGGTGTTCTAGCTTAAACTTGAAGGATACAACTTCAGCATCAGCAGAAGGAATTACACTGAAATTCTGAAAATTCACCTTCAGATGCTACCGAAGTATCTTCCTCCTCAGACTTCTGGGAAGGAACAACCGGGATATCCACAACTGTGTCAGAAACCTTACTCACTGATTCCTTAGATTTCCTCTTGCGCTTTCCCCGCAGCATGGAGAAAGCAGACAGCGCATCAGTTGCCGCAGAAGATATGTGGGTAGCAATGTCTTGCAACGTAACTTCAACCGGAGTGAGAAAGGAAGAGCAGGGCACTACATGTGTAGACAAAGTTTGGGACACTTGAGGAGAAAGCTGCGGCATATCTTGAACAAGGGACCCCTGAACAGCATCCGCCTGAGCTAATGATGGCTCAGAATTAAAAAAAAGTCTATCCCTGTAATTTAATGTTCTTTCAATACATGAGGAACAAAAATTGATTGGGGGTTCCACATTAGAGTCAAAACATAAGCTAC
The DNA here is from genome assembly GCF_027579735.1 of Bombina bombina. Taxonomy (NCBI): domain Eukaryota; kingdom Metazoa; phylum Chordata; class Amphibia; order Anura; family Bombinatoridae; genus Bombina; species Bombina bombina. Next base: position 5,401,361 of record NC_069509.1, on the reverse strand, counting down.
AGGTATGTTTTGCAGGGCCTCTTGATCCATATTTACCTAATGAATGTTCAAACAAAACAAACGCAACTGCTTTATTTATTTAGAAAAAATAATAACACCAAAAAAACGTTACTGTCACTTTAATTTTAAAAGTAAAATTTATTTTCCTTTATACTTTAACTACCGCTAAACAGCAGTTCACTATAAGCTTCAAACAGCCTTCTCACCTCAGCACTGCTTGCTGAGGCACCTGCCTGTCCTCCTGTAAAACCAGATTAAACACCAAATACGATCCGGACTCAAAATCTAGCTGTTCAAAATGGCTGCGATGATTCCGGAGAGAAAACAACTCCTCTACTAGCAGAGACGTAGTAAATAACACTCCAGAACGGAACAGAAAATGCTCTGGAAAAGCGCACAACACTAAATTGCCGCCTCAGAGAAATCGCCTGCCCCATTCATGGGCGTTTCTAACTAGAAAGGGACCGGCCGCCATTACAATCAATGCCGGAGCCTTGTCACACAGAAAAACACACCGACTCTTGTCCCATAAAATCCGGAATTAAACCGTAACAAATAAAACACATCTGAGCCTCTCCAAAAGTTTTAACGTCCCCAGTGCCTGCATATACTGCCAACATAAGTCCTATTAACCCTAAACAGGATTAGTGTTTAACGTCCCAAAAAATAGTATTTAACTGATAAAGTGCCATATTCTCCTCTTGTCCTATTCAAGAAAATAAAACTAGGCACATACCGGAAGATCAATCTGTCCGGCAGCAGGGCAGCTCACATGGAATGAGAGGTCATCTCCCTCACATGGGCCCGTGGAAATATTAGGAAAGACTGAATAATCCTAATCGGGCTTTCAGGATAGGGCAGCAACAACTACTTGGGAGGCACAGTTAGGATTATACCCCACAAGTTCCCTAATTGCTTAAAAGCCACCACTGCTCTACTGAAGAGACTGACATGGGCTACGGCTAAACCCCAGGAAGGAGCAGAACAAACTTGCTCTGCTGTAAAAAAATCTTGATTGAAGAATCTTCTTTCAGACACCTAAACTTTACCACCTCCTTGCTTTTAATGTAGGCAAAGAGAATGACTGGGGTTGGAGGGAAGGGAGGTGATACTTAACAGCTTTGCTGTGGTGCTCTTTGCCTCCTCCTGCTGGCCAGGAGTGATATTCCCAATAGTAATTAGAGATGAACCGTGGACTCACCGTGTCATTAGAAAGAAATACAAATACCAGGAGAAAGGTATATGAGTACATATACCCCTGTCATCCCCTACAGCGATACATACACCTGACTTGAACAACATAGAGTGCATAACAATTATACAAGGACAAAATAATAGATACATGTCTGTGTCTAGATATCAGTATCTAATGAGGATACAGAAAAAGTGAAAATTCATAAGGTGCAGTAAAAAAAAGATCCACTAGATGGTAGCAGAAACGAGGATACTGCAGAAATATAGGGAAATACAGCAAAAGTAGGGACCAGTCTTTTGAATAACATAAAAAAACAAAATTTATGCTTACCTGATAAATTTCTTTCTTTTGCGATGTACCGAGTCCACGGATTCATCCTAACTTGTGGGATATTGTCCTTCCTGACAGGAAGTAGCAAAGAGAGCACCACAGCAGAGCTGTCTATATAGCTCCCCCCTTAACTCCACCCCCCAGTCATTCGACCGAAGGCCAAGGAAGAAAAGGAGAAACTATAAGGTGCAGAGGTGACTGAAGTTTACATAAAAAATACTATCTGTCTTGAATAGACAGGGCGGGCCGTGGACTCGATACATCGCAAAAGAAAGAAATTTATCAGGTAAGCATAAATTTTGTTTTCTTTTGCAAGATGTACCGAGTCCACGGATTCATCCTAACTTGTGGGATACTAATACCAAAGCTTTAGGACACGGATGAAGGGAAGGACAAGACAGGAACCTAAACGGAAGGCACCACTGCTTGCAAAACCTCTCCCCCAAAAATAGCCTCCGAAGAAGCAAAAGTATCAAATTTGAAAAAGGTATGAAGCGAAAACCAAGTCGCAGCCTTACAAATCTGTTCAACAGAAGCATCATTTTTAAAAGCCCATGTGGAAGCCACCGCTCTAGTGGAGTGAGCTGTAATTCTTTCAGGAGGCTGCTGTCCAGCAGTCTCATAAGCCAAACGGATGATGCTTTTCAGCCAAAAGGAAAGAGGTAGCCGTAGCCTTTTGACCTCTACGTTTTCCAGAATAGACAACAAACAAAGAAGATGTTTGATGGAAATATTTGGTTGCTTGCAAGTAAAACTTCAAAGCACGAACCACGTCCAAGTTGTGCAACAGACGTTCCTTCTTAGAAGAAGGATTAGGACACAGAGAAGGAACAACAATCTCCTGATTGATATTCCTGTTAGAAACAACCTTAGGGAGGAACTCAGGTTTGGTACGCAAAACCACCTTATCAGCATGGAAAACAAGATAAGGCGAGTCACATTGTAATGCAGATAGTTCAGAAACTCTTTGAGCTGAAGAGATAGCAACTAGAAACAGAACTTTCCAAGATAGAATTTTATGGAATGCATGGGTTCAAACGGAACCCACTGAAGAACTTTAAGAACTAAATTTAGACTCCATGGCGGAGCAACAGGTTTAAACACAGGCTTAATTCTAACTAAAGCCTGACAAAAAACCCAAACGTCTGGGACATCTGCCAGACGCTTGTGCAACAGAATAGACAAAGCAGATATCTGTCCCTTTAAGGAACTAGCGGACAATCCTTTCTCCAATCCTTCTTGGAGAAAAGACAAAATCCTAGGAATCCTGATCTTACTCCATGAGTAGCCTTTGGATTAGCACCAAAAAAAGATATTTACGCCATATCTTATGATAGATCTTCCTGGTGACAGGCTTTCGAGCCTGAATCAAGGTATCTATGATCGACTCGGAGAAACCCCGCTTTGATAAAATCAAGCGTTTAATCTCCAAGCAGTCAGTTGCAGAGAAATTAGATTTGGATGCTTGAATGGACCTTGAATCAAAAGGTCCCATCTCAGTGGCAGAGTCCATGGTGGCAGAGATCACATATCCACCAGGTCTGCATACCATGTCCTGCGTGGCCACGCAGGTGCTATCAAGATCACTGAAGCTCTCTCCTGTTTGATTCTGGCAATCAGACGCAGAAGGAGAGGGAATGGTGGAAACACATAAGCCAGGTTAAACGACCAAGGTACTGCTAGAGAATCTATCAGTACTGCCTGAGGATCCCTGGACCTGGATCCGTAACGAGGAAGTTTGGCGTTCTGACGAGATGCCATCAGATCCAATTCTGGAGTGCCCCATAGCTGAATCAGTTGAGCAAACACCTCCGGATGGAGCTCCCACTCCCCTGGATGAAAAGTCTGACGGCTTAGAAAATATGCCTCCCAGTTCTCCACCCCTGGGACATAGATCGCTGACAGATGGCAAGAGTGAGTCTCTGCCCATCAGATTATCCTGGAAACTTCTATCATCGCCAAGGAACTCCTTGTTCCCCCCTGATTGATATAAGCTACAGTCGTGATGTTGTCCGACTGAAACCTGATGAATCCGGCCGAAGCCAGCTGAGGCCACGCCTGAAGAGCATTGAATATCGCTCTTAATTCCAGAATATTTATCGGTAGGAGGGCCTCCTTCAGAGTCCACAAACCCTGTGCTTTCAGGGAATTCCAGACTGCACCCCAGCCCAGTAGGCTGGCGTCCGTCGTCACAATAACCCATGCTGGCCTGCGGAAACACATTCCCCTGGACAGGTGATCCTGTGACAACCACCAAAGAAGAGAGTTTCTGGTCTCTTGATAAATCTGCATAATCCCCATTCCACTGTTTGAGCATGCATAGTTGCAGTGGTCTGAGATGCAAGCGAGCAAACGGAACTATGTCCATTGCCGCTACCATAAGTCCGATTACCTCCATACACTGAGCCACTGACGGTCGAGGAATGGAATGAAGAGCTCGGCAGGTGGTTAAAATCTTTGATTTCCTGACCTCCGTCAGAAATATTTTCATGTGCACCGAATCTATCAGAGTTCCCAGGAATGGAACTCTTGTGAGAGGAATAAGAGAACTCTTTTTCACGTTCACCTTCCACCCATGAGATCTTAGAAAGGCCAACACTAAGTCCGTGTGAGACTTGGCAAGTTGGAAAGTCGACGCTTGAATTAAAATGTCGTCTAGATAAGGCGCCACTGCTATGCCCCTCGGTCTTAGGACCGCCAGAAGGGACCCTAGCACCTTTGTGAAGATTCTTGGCGCCGTGGCCAACCCGAAGGGAAGAGCCACAAACTGGTAATGCCTGTCCAGAAAGGCAAACCTGAGGAACTGGTGATGATCTTTGTGGATAGGAATGTGTAGATACGCATCCTTTAGATCCACGGTAGTCATATATTGACCCTCCTGGATCATTGGTAAAATAGTCAGAATTGTCTCCATCTTGAAGGATGGAACTCTTAGGAATTGGTTTAGGATCTTGAGATCTAGAATTGGTCTGAAGGTTCCCTCTTTTTTGGGAACCACAAACAGATTGGAGTAGAAACCTTACCCCTGTTCTGTTTTCGGAACTGGGCAGATCACTCCCATGGTAAAAAGGCCTTCTACACAGCGTAAGAACGCCTCTTTTTGTCTGGTTTACAGACAATTGAGAAAGATGTATCTGTAATCTGGAAATCAAGAGAGAAAACAAAGAGGGCGACCCCTAGTGCAGATCAATATTGAACCAGTAATGAATATCTGCTACTGCTTGCGAATGGATACTCACAGAAAGTATTGCACCCTATAGTGCAAATGTAGCATACTAGGAATATTATGGTGTCCTAGTGCACATATCCACCCAGAAAGCACTGTCGTGATGTGAGATGAACTTCAAGTATATCAGGATGATGAAAAAGCAGAGAACTCCAGTATCGATATAAAAATGTTTAATTAAAAAATACACAGATCTACAATGACATCTGTAGTAAAATTGCAACGCGTTTCTAAGCGCTAACCACGTTTTTTCCTCAGGCAAATGATCATTTGCCTGAGGAAAAAGCGTGGTTAGCGCTTGCAACGCGTTTCTAAGCGCTAACCACGCTTTTTCCTCAGGCAAATGATCATTTGCCTGAGGAAAAAGCGTGGTTAGCGCTTAGAAACGCGTTGCAATTTTACTACAGATGTCATTGTAGATCTGTGTATTTTTTAATTAAACATTTTTATATCGATACTGGAGTTCTCTGCTTTTTCATCATCCTGATATACTTGAAGTTCATCTCACATCACGACAGTGCTTTCTTGGTGGATATGTGCACTAGGACACCATAATATTCCTAGTATGCTACATTTGCACTATAGGGTGCAATACTTTCTGTGAGTATCCATTCGCAAGCAGTAGCAGATATTCATTACTGGTTCAATATTGATCTGCACTAGGGGTCGCCCTCTTTGTTTTCTCTCTTGATTTCCAGATTACAGATACACTTTCTGCGTTTGGGAGGAGCAGCCCTCAGCATAGTGCACAGTCAGCTGGGACACTGTGAAGTTCCCAGACCGTTCACCTAGGCATTATCTCTGCCTTCACACATTGTGAGTATGCTTACTTTTGCATTATACTCTTTATAAAAATTGGCTACACTAGGAGGCGCCCTTCTCTTTCTGCTCAATTGAGAAAGATGGAATCTCCCCCTTGGAGGAGAACCTTTGAAATCTAGGAGATACCACTGGGTTACAATTTCTACTGCCCAGGAGTCCTGAACGTCTCTTGCCCAGGCCTGAGTAAAGAGAGAAAGTCTTCCCCCTACTTGATCCGGTTCCGGATCGGGGGCTACCCCTTCATGCTGTCTTAGTGGCAGCAGCAGGCTTTTTGGCCTCTTTACCCTTGTTCCAAGCCTGGTTAGGTCTCCAGGTTGGCTTGGATTGAGCAAAGTTCCCCTCTGGGGAAGAGGAAGCGGGACCACCCTTAAAGTTTCGAAAGGAACGAAAATTATTTTGTTTGGTCCTTGTCTTATTTGACTTATCTTGAGGGAGGGCATGACCCTTCCCTCCAGTGATGTCTGAAACGATCTCTTTCAGTGCAGGCCAGAATAGGGTCTTACCTTTGAAAGGGAAGGTCAAAAGCTTAGATTTAGATGACACATCAGCTGACCAGGACTTAAGCCATAACGCTCTTTGCGCTAAAATGGCAAAACCTGAATTCTTTGCTGCTAACTTAGCAAGATGAAAAGCGGCGTCTGTAATAAAAGAATTAGCCAACTTAAGGGCCTTAATTCTGTCCCAAATATCATCCAGTGGGGTCTCCATCTGAAGAGGCTCTTCTAGAGCCTCAAACCAAAAAGCAGCTGCAGTGGTTACCGGAACAATGCACGCTATAGGTTGAAGAAGAAAACCCTGATGAACAAACATTTTCTTTAGGAGGCCGTCTAACTTTTTATCCATAGGATCAATGAAAGCACAACTGTCTTCAATAGGTATAGTTGTACGCTTAGCCAGAGTAGAAATAGCTCCCTCCACCTTAGGGACCGTCTGCCATGAGTCCTTTATGGTGTCAGAAATGGGGAACATTTTCTTAAAAACAGGAGGGGGAGCGAACGGAATACCTAGTCTATCCCACTCCTTAGTAACAATGTCCGAAATCCTCTTAGGGACCGGAAAAACATCAGTGTAAACAGGAAACTCTAAATATTTGTCCATTTTACTCTGGAACGACAATAGGGTCACAATCATCCAGAGTAGCTAAAACCTCCCTGAGCAATAAACGGAGGTGATCTAGCTTAAATTTAAATGCCGTAATATCTGAATCTGTCTGAGGGAACATCTTTCCTGAATCAGAAATCTCTCCCTCAGACAGCAAATCCTTCATCCCTACCTCAGAACATTGTGAGGGAATATCAGATATGGCTACTAAAGCGTCAGAAGGCTCAGCATTTGTTCTTAACCCAGAGCTACTGCGCTTCCTTTGCAACCCTGGCAGTTTAGATAAAACCTCTGAGGGTAGTATTCATAACTGTGCCCCAATCAGCACATAGGTGCTGCTTATTTTGTGAGTATTTTTCTTGCACAAATTCTATTTTTTGTTTATTATCTTGCCATATTGCACTAGGAGGCGCCCTCTTTTCTTTGTGATTAATTTCCACAGATGTTCGGTTGCTTTGTTTGTTATAAGAGGAGCTGCCCATCAAGCCTTCTATCAAGTGTGAATATCATACTACCAACCATACCTGGACTTTACCAAAAGAATTTCTTAAAGATTTCAGGACTATATTGAGTATCAGTACATGTTACATAGCTGAGGCAAATAATCCAGCTAAGTTATTTCCACCAAGTGTATGGTTTGAGATTTATTATTGTTTTGTTGCACATCAAATTTTGTTAACTAATATATGTGAATAGCGCCCCCTACAATTGGATACCTAGGTATCATCAACAGGTTTGGGTAGTATTCATAACTGAAGCCATATCTTGCAAGGTGAAAGAATTAGACGCACTAGAAGTACTTGGCGTCGCTTGTGCGGGCGTAACTGGTTGTGACTTGAGGAGAACTAGATGGCGAAACCTGATTTCCTTCTGTCTGAGAATCATTTAATGCCAAATTCTTATAAGTCAAAATATGCTGTTTGCAATTTATAGACATATCAGTACAATTGGGACACATTCTTAGAGGGGGTTCCACAATGGCTTCTAAACAAATTGAACAATGAGTTTCCTGAATGTCAGACATGTTTAACAGGCTAGTAATGAAGCAAGCAAGCTTGGAAAGCACTTTATTTAATGAAAAAAAACACAATTTGCAAAAACGGTACTGTACCTTTAAGAGAAAAAAAGGCATACAAACTGCAAAACAGGTTAAAATTGCTTCAAAAATTCCGAAATTTTAACAGTGTACCCACTAAGCTTTAGAAGGATTGCACCACAAGTAAAAAAGCAATAGACCCCCAAATGAAAAAAAACGGATTGATAATTGTCTAAAACCGGTTAAAAACCCCTAAAGCACCTTGCCACAGCTCTGCTGTGGCCCTACCTGCCCTTAAGAAGTGATAATATGGGGTTTAAGCTTCAATTAGTCCCTCAGACGGGGCCTACACAAAACTAACAAACCCTGCCTGAAAGCCATGTGGGTTATAAACAACCCCAAAGAACCCTCAAACAAATGTCCCAGAAAACGTTACTCCCAGACACAAAAACGTTTGTCCCAAATTCACATAACAAACTGAGTGCCCACAAAAAATTAACCCTTTATGCAAGCTAGTAAAAACCTCTGATAACACTAGCATTACTGCTTATCTTCCTCTAATGGGGACACTGTCAGCCTTTCTGAGTTAACACAGTCTCTGCAGAAAAACATAATTTATGTAAGAACTTACCTGATAAATTCATTTCTTTCATATTAGCAAGAGTCCATGAGCTAGTGACGTATGGGATATACATTCCTACCAGGAGGGGCAAAGTTTCCCAAACCTTAAAATGCCTATAAATACACCCCTCACCACACCCACAAATCAGTTTAATGAATAGCCAAGAAGTGGGGTGATAAGAAAAAAGTGCGAAAGCATATAAAATAAGGAATTGGAATAATTGTGCTTTATACAAAAAAAATCATAACCACCACAAAAAGGGTGGGCCTCATGGACTCTTGCTAATATGAAAGAAATGAATTTATCAGGTAAGTTCTTACATAAATTATGTTTTCTTTCATGTAATTAGCAAGAGTCCATGAGCTAGTGACGTATGGGATAATGACTACCCAAGATGTGGATCTTTCCACGCAAGAGTCACTAGAGAGGGAGGGATAAAATAAAGACAGCCAATTCCTGCTGAAAATAATCCACACCCAAAATAAAGTTTAATGAAAACATAAGCAGAAGATTCAAACTGAAACCGCTGCCTGAAGTACTTTTCTACCAAAAACTGCTTCAGAAGAAGAAAACACATCAAAATGGTAGAATTTAGTAAAAGTATGCAAAGAGGACCAAGTTGCTGCTTTGCAAATCTGATCAACCGAAGCTTCATTCCTAAACGCCCAGGAAGTAGAAACTGACCTAGTAGAATGAGCTGTAAGGAAATGGCAGAAGCTTTCTGGCCTTTCTAGAACCAGAAAAGATGAAAAATAGACTAGAAGTCTTTCGGAAAGACTTAGAAGCTTCAACATAATATTACAAAGCTCTAACAACATCCAAAGAATGCAATGATTTCTCCTTAGAATTCTTAGGATTAGGACATAATGAAGGAACCACAATTTCTATACTAATGTTGTTAGAATACACAACCTTAGGAAAAAATTCAAAAGAAGTTCGAAACACCGCCTTATCCTGATGAAAAATCAGAAAAGGAGACTCACAAGAAAGAGCAGATAATTCAGAGACTCTTCTGACAGAAGAGATGGCCAAAAGAAACAAAACTTTCCAAGAAAAAAGTTTAATGTCCAAATGAATGCATGGGTTCAAAAGGAGGAGCTAGAAGAGCCCCCAGAACCAAATTCAAACTCCAAGGAGGAGAAATTGACTGAATGACAGGTTTTATACGAACCAAGTCTTGTACAAAACAATGAATATCAGGAAGATTAGCAATCTTTCTGTGAAAAAGAACAGAAAGGGCAGAGATTTGTCCTGTCAAGGAACTTGCGGACAAACCTTTATCTAAACCATCCTGAAGAAACTGTAAAAAATTCTCGGAATTCTAAAAGAATGCCAGGAAAAATGATGAGAAGACACTAAGAAATATAAGTCTTCCAGACTCTATAATATATCTCTCTAGATACAGATTTACGAGCCTGTAACATAGTATTAATCACAGAGTCAGAGAAACCTCTTTGACCAAGAATCAAGCGTTCAATCTCCATACCCTTAAATTTAAAGATTTGAGATCCTGATGGAAAAAAGGACCTTGCAACAGAAGGTCTGGTCTTAACGGAAGAGCCCACGGTTGGCAAGAGGCCATCCGAAAAAGAATCCGTCCATGCTGGAGCTACCAGCAGAACAAACGAGCATTCCTTCAGAATCTTGGAGATTACTCTTGGAAGAAGAACTAGAGGCGGAGAGATATAGGCAGGATGATACTTCCAAGGAAGTGATAATGCATTCACTGCCTCCGCCTGAGGATCCCGGGATCTGAACAGATACCTGGAAAATTTCTTGTTTAGATGAGAAACCATCAGATCTATTTCTGGAAGTTCCCATATTTGAACAATCTGAAGAAATACCTCTGGGTGAAGAGACCATTCGCCCGGATACAACGTTTGACGACTGAGATAATCCGCTTCCCAATTGTCTATACCTGGGAAATGAACCGCAGAGATTAGACAGGAGCTGGATTCCGCCCAAACCAGAATTCGAGATACTTCTTTCAGAGCCAGAGGACTGTGAGTCCCTCCTTGATGATTGATGTATGCCACAGTTGTGACATTGTCTGTCTGAAAACAAATGAACGACTCTCTCTTCAGAAGAGGCCAAGACTGAAGAGCTCTGAAAATTGCACGGAGTTCCAAAATATTGATCAGTAATCTCACCTCCTGAGATTCCCAAACCCCTTGTGCCGTCAGAGACCCCCACACAGCTCCCCAACCTGTAAGACTTGCATCTGTTGAAATTACAGTCCAGGTCGGAAGAACAAAAGAAGCCCCCTGAACTAAACGATGGTGATCTGTCCACCACGTCAGAGAGTGTCGTACAATCGGTTTTAAAGATATTAATTGAGATATCTTTGTGTAATCCCTGCACCATTGGTTCAGCATACAGAGCTGAAGAGGTCGCATGTGAAAATGAGCAAAGGAGATTGCGTCCGATGCAGCAGTCATAAGACCTAAAATTTCCATGCATAAGGCTACCAAAGGGAATGATTGTGACTGAAGGTTTTGACAAGCTGATATCAGTGTTAGACTTCTCTTGTCTGACAAAAACAGAGTCATAGACACTGAATCTATCTGGAAACCTAAAAAGGTTACCCTTGTCTGAGGAATCAATGAACTTTTTGGTAAATTGATCCTCCAACCATGATCTTGAAGAAACAACACAAGTCGATTCGTATGAGATTCTGTTAAATGTGAAGACTGAGCAAGTACCAAGATATCGTCCAAAAAAGGAAATACCAATACCCTGTTCTCTGAATACAGACAGAAGGGCACCGAGAACCTTTGTAAAAATTCTTGGAGCTGATGCTAGGCCAAACGGTAGAGCCACAAAACTGGTAATGCTTGTCTAAAAAAGAGAATCTCAGAAACTAAAAGTGATCTGGATGAATCGGAATATGCAGATATGCATCCTGTAAATCTATTATAGACATATAATGCCCTTGCTGAACAAAAGGCAGGATAGTCCTTACAGTTACCATCTTGAATGTTGGTATCCTTACATAACGATTCAATATTGATAGATCCGGAACTGGTCTGAAGGAATTAACCTTCTTTGGTACAATGAAGAGATAGAAAAAACCCCAGCCCCTGTTCCAGAACTGGAACTGGCATAATTACTCCAGCCAACTCTAGATCTGAAACACATTTCAGAAATGCTTGAGCCTTTGCTGGGTTTACTGGGACACGGGAAAGAAAAAAATCTCTTTGCAGGAGGCCTTAACTTGAAGCCAATTCTGTACCCTTCTGAAACAATGTTCTGAAACCAGAGATTGTGAACGGAATTGATCCAAATTTCTTTGAAAAGAAAGTAAACTGCCCCATACCAGCTGAGCTGAAATGAGGGCCGCACCTTCATGGGGACTTAGGAGCTGGCTTTGGGTTTCTATAAGGCTTGGATATATTCCAAAGTGAAGATGGTTTCCAAACTGATACCGCTCCTGAGGATGAAGGATCAGGCTTTTGTTCCTTGTTGTGATGAAAGGAACGAAAACGATTATTAGACCTAAATTTACCTCAGATTTTTTATCCTGTCGTAAAAAAGTTCCCTTCCTTCCAGTAACAGTTGAGATAAAAGAATCCAACTGAGAACCGAATAAATTATTACCCTGGAAAGAAAGGGATAGCAAAGTTGACTTAGAAGACATATCAGCATTCCAAGTTTTAAGCCATAAAGCTCTTCTAGCTAAAATAGTTAGAGACATATACCTGACATCAATTCTAATGATATCAAAGATGGCATCACAAATAAAATAATCAGCATGTTATAGAATAATAAATGCTATGAGAATTATGATCTGTTACTTGTTGCGCTAAAGCTTCTAACCAAAAAGTTGAAGCTGCAGCAACATCCGCTAAAAATATAGCAGGAGTAGAGACAGCCCCATTAACCTTAGGGATTTTGTCCCAAACTCTAATCTGTCAGATGGCACAGGATATAATTGCTTAAAACGTTTTAAAAGGAGTAAATGAATTACCCAAATTATTCCATTCCCTGGAAATTACTTCAGAAATAGCATCAGGGACAGGAAACACTAATGGAATAACTACAGGAGATTTAAAAACCTTATTTAAACGTTTAGTTTTAGTATCAAGAGGACCAGAATCCTCTATTTCTAATGCAATTAATACTTCTTTAAATAAAGAACGAATAAATTCCATCTTGAACAAATACAAAGATTTATCAGCATCAACCTCTGAGACAGAATCCTCTGAACCAGAAGAACCATTATCAGTATCAGAATGATGATGTTCATTTAAAAATTCATCTGAAAAAAGAGAAGTTTTAAAAGACTTTTATGTATACTAGAAGGAGAAATAACAGACATAACCTTCTTAATGGATTTAGAAACAAAATCTCTTATGTTATCAGGAACACTCTGAGTATTAGATGTTGACGGAACAGCAACAGGTAATGTAACAGTACTAAAGGAAATTTTATCTGCTTTAACAAGTTTGTCATAACATTTAATACAAACAACAGCTGAAGGAACAGATACCAAAAGTGATACACTTAGCTTTGGTAGCTCCAGCACCGGGCAGCGATTTTCCTGAAGTATCTTCTGACTCAGTTGCAACGTGGAACATCTTGCGATATGTAATAGAAAAAACAACATATAAAGCAAAATTGATCAAATTCCTTAAATGACAGTTTCAGGAATGGGAAAAAAAATGCCAGTGAACAAGCTTCTAGCAACCAGAAGCAATAAATAATGAGACTTAAATAATGTGGAGACAAAAGTGACGCCCATATTTTTTAGCGCCAAATAAGACGCCCACATTATTTGGCGCCTAAATGCTTTTGGCGCCAAAAATGATGCCACATCTGGAACGCCGACACTTTTGACGCAAAAGAACGTCAAAAATGACGCAACTTCCGGCGACACGTATGACGCCGGAAACAGAAAAAAAATTTCGCGCCAAAAAAGTCAGCGCCAAGAATGACGCAATAAAATGAAGCATTTTCAGCCCCCGCGAGCCTAACAGCCTACAGGGAAAAAGTCAAATTTTTTAAGGTAAGAAAAAATGATTGATTCAAATGCATTATCCCAAATATGAAACTGACTGTCTGAAAATAAGGAATGTTGAACATCCTGAGTCAAGGCAAATAAATGTTTGAATACATATATTTAGAACTTTATTAAAAAAGTGCCCAACCATAGCTTAGAGTGTCACAGAAAATAAGACTTACTTACCCCAGGACACTCATCTACATGTTTGTAGAAAGCCAAACCAGTACTGAAACGAAAATCAGCAGAGGTAATGGTATATATATATATAAGAGTATATCGTCGATCTGAAAAGGGAGGTAAGAGATGAATCTCTACGACCGATAACAGAGAACCTATGAAATAGACCCCGTAGAAGGAGATCATTGCATTCAAATAGGCAATACTCTCCTCACATCCCTCTGACATTCACTGCACGCTGAGAGGAAAACCGGGCTCCAACCTGCTGCGGAGCGCATATCAACGTAGAATCTAGCACAAACTTACTTCACCACCTCCATAGGAGGCAAAGTTTGTAAAACTGATTTGTGGGTGTGGTGAGGGGTGTATTTATAGGCATTTTAAGGTTTGGGAAACTTTGCCCCTCCTGGTAGGAATGTATATCCCATACGTCACTAGCTCATGGACTCTTGCTAATTACATGAAAGAAATATAACTGAACATACCTCATTGCTGTATAGCAAGAAACTGTTCCTCACACTGAAGTTGTCCTATACTCCTCATCTTCTGTGGGAACAGCAGTGGACCTTAGTTACAAATGCTAAGATCATCATCCTCCAGGCAGAAATCTTCATCTATGTCCTGCCTGAGAGTAAATAGTACAACACCGGTACCATTTAAAAATAAAAACACTTGATTGAAGATAAAATAAAACTAACAGTTTAACACATCTTCTCTTTACCCTTCCTGCTTAGAGCCACCAAAGAGAATGACTGGGGGGTGGAGTTAAGGGGGGAGCTATATAGACAGCTCTGCTGTGGTGCTCTCTTTGCTACTTCCTGTCAGGAAGGACAATATCTCACAAGTTAGGATGAATCGGTACATCTTGCAAAAGAAAAAAAAGTCAGTCTACCATCATATCTTCATATCCCAAAACATCTATATCTATGTCCCTAGAAAACATCTGCATTTAAACAGAACTCTTAGTTAAAATGCTTGCCAGCAATGCAGAACGAACCTGATCTCTCTGAGGATAGGATTCTTATCACACAGAAATGGCTGCCATCCTAAAACTATAAAGAAGTTCCAGTGTCTGTCGAGAACTTCAATTCCTCGAAAACTCCAATCTGATTTCACTTCCGGTGACTTCTATTTTTACTATCTGTTTTTGCCTCTGTCTGGGGGGCGCACCGTCAACCCCCAGGCAGAGGCAAAATAGATAGTGAAGATACTCAATTACAGTGCCTATCAGATTGGTTGTGAATCCTGTCACTCACTGAGACACGTACCAATCAGATGTATTAAATCACCGGAAGTGACGTCAGATTGGAGTTTTCGATGTATTGGAGTTCGAGATAGAACACCGGAAGTGCTGGCGTATATTACTGAGTCGCTTAATAAAAGCGCGCCAGAAGAGACGCATAGAAACTCAAAAATGGCGTTGACTATACTGTGTTATAGAGAAGTGATTAGCGCCGCAGGGGAGGGTAGAAGCTTAAGAGGACTGCGGCCGCATGGTCTCACAAGGATAAATAAAAACTTAATACCCATACACATAAACAGGGGCTCCAGTGTTAACCAAGTATGCACTGGAGATCCTGATATAAGCCCCACATACAGAAATCCTGAATATAAGCCCCACATACGGTAACATTAGGATAAATCTGTAACCATAGAGACCAGACTTTTTTTCGAGGGAATAGGAAGGATTAACACTGCCTATTCATAGAGCCTCATAACGAACACAGATTAGCTGTAAACCAACAGTTACTTCTCGGATTGCCGTTAAAGCTCTTATTGGGGCCACTCTAGCTACCGTCTTTGCCATGCAGCATGCACAATCTCACACTACTTTAGGAGAGATAGATCCATGGCCCGTACCTCTGTTACCAGTAGAACTGCACTGGATGCTAGAGATCTAAATTCACAGACAACAGCGAGCTATGCCTCTCAATGAAGTTAACAGAGACTCTGTCGCCCGAATAATCAGAGTGCATAATAGTGAAGCCTTCATCTTCACTTCATATTCCTGCCCCCTAAGTAATAAAAACATAATTTATGTAAGAACTTACCTAATAAATTCATTTCTTTCATATTGGCAAGAGTCCATGAGCTAGTGACGTATGGGATATACATTCCTACCAGGAGGGGCAAAGTTTCCCAAACCTCAAAATGCCTATAAATACACCCCTCACCACACCCACAATTCAGTTTAAGGAATAGCCAAGCAGTGGGGTGATAAAGAAAGGAGTAGAAAGCATCAACAAAGGAAATTTGGAAATAATTGTGCTTTATACAAAAAAATCATAACCACCATAAAAAGAGTCCATGAGCTAGTGACATATGGGATATCAATACCCAAGATGTGGAGTCTTCCACTCAAGAGTCACTAGAGAGGGAGGGAATAAAATAAAAACAGCCATATTACGCTGAAAAAATAATCCACAACCCAAAAAATAAGTTATTTTCACTTTGAAAAGAAAAAAACTTAAATCAAAAGCAGAAGAATCAAACTGAAACAGCTGCCTGAAGAACTTTTCTACCAAAAACTGCTTCCGAAGAAGCAAATACATCAAAATGGTAGAATTTAGTAAATGTATGCAAAGAGGACCAAGTGGCTGCTTTGCAAATCTGATCGACTGAAGCTTCATTCTTAAAAGCCCATGAAGTAGAGACTGATCTAGTAGAATGAGCTGTAATTCTCTGAGGCGGGGTTTGACCCAACTCCAAATAAGCTTGATGAATCAAAAGTTTCAACAATTTCTCTACTAATGTTGTTAGAATTCACAACCTTAGGTAAAAATTGAAAAGAAGTCCGCAAAACTGCCTTATCCTGATGAAAAATCAGAAAAGGAGACTCACAAGAAAGAGCAGATAGCTCAGAAACTCTTCTAGCAGAAGAGATAGCCAAAATGAACAACACTTTCCAAGAAAGTAGTTTAATGTCCAAAGAATGCATAGGTTCAAATGGAGGAGCCTGTAAAGCCCTCAGAACCAAATTAAGACTCCAAGGAGGAGAAATTGACTTAATGACAGGCTTAATACGAACTAAAGCCTGTACAAAACAGTGTATATCAGGAAGTATAGCAATTTTTCTGTGAAATAAAACAGAAAGAGCGGAGATTTGTCCTTTCAAGGAACTTGCAGACAAACCCTTATCCAGACCATCCTGAAGAAACTGCAAAATTCTAGGAATTCTAAAAGAATGCCAGGAGAATTTATGAAAAGAACACCATGAAATGTAAGCCTTCCAAACTCTATAATAAATCTTCCTAGAGACAGATTTACGAGCTTGTAACATAGTATTAATCACTGAATCAGAGAAACCTCTATGACTTAGAACTAAGCGTTCAATTTCCATACCTTCAAATTTAATGATTTGAGATCCTGATGGAAAAACGGACCTTGAGATAGTAGGTCCGGCCGTAATGGAAGTGGCCAAGGCGGGCAACTGGACATCCGAACCAGATCCGCATACCAAAACCTGTGTGGCCATGCTGGAGCCACCAGCAACACAAAAGACTGTTCCATGATGATTTTGGAAATCACTCTTGGAAGAAGAACTAGAGGCGGGAAGATGTAAGCAGGTTGATAACACCAAGGAAGTGTCAGCGCATCTACTGCTTCCGCCTGAACATCCCTGGACCTGGACAGGTATCTGGGAAGTTTCTTGTTTAGATGAGAGGCCATGAGATCTATCTCTGGAAGCCCCCACATCTGAACAATCTAAGAAAACACATCTGGATGGAGAGACCACTCCCCTGGATGTAAAGTCTGGCGGCTGAGATAATCCGCCTCCCAATTGTCTACACCTGGGATATGTACCGCAGAGATTAGACAGGAGCTGGATTCCGCCCAAGCAAGTATCCGAGATACTTCTTTCATAGCTTGGGGACTGTGAGTCCCACCCTGATGATTGACATAAGCCACAGTTGTGATATTGTCTGTCTGAAAACAAATGAACGGTTCTCTCTTTTATAGAGGCCAGAACTGAAGAGCCCTGAGAATTGCACGGAGTTCTAAAATATTTATTGGTAATCTCGCCTCTTGAGATTTCCAAACCCCTTGTGCTGTCAGAGACCCCCAAACAGCTCCCCAACCTGAAAGACTCGCATCTGTGATCACAGTCCAGGTTGGGCGAACAAAAACATAATTTATGTAAGAACTTACCTGATAAATTCATTTCTTTCATATTAGCAAGAGTCCATGAGCTAGTGACGTATGGGATATACATTCCTACCAGGAGGGGCAAAGTTTCCCAAACCTCAAAATGCCTATAAATACACCCCTCACCACACCCACAAATCAGTTTAACGCATAGCCAAGAAGTGGGGTGATAAGAAAAAAGTGCGAAAGCATAAAAAATAAGGAATTGGAATAATTGTGCTTTATACAAAAAAATCATAACCACCACAAAAAAGGGTGGGCCTCATGGACTCTTGCTAATATGAAAGAAATGAATTTATCAGGTAAGTTCTTACATAAATTATGTTTTCTTTCATGTAATTAGCAAGAGTCCATGAGCTAGTGACGTATGGGATAATGACTACCCAAGATGTGGATCTTCCACGCAAGAGTCACTAGAGAGGGAGGGATAAAATAAAGACAGCCAATTCCGCTGAAAATAATCGACACCCAAAATAAAGTTTAAATCTTATAATGAAAAAAACTGAAATTATAAGTAGAAGAATCAAACTGAAACAGCTGCCTGAAGTACTATTCTACCAAAAACTGCTTCAGAAGAAGAAAACACATCAAAATGGTAGAATTTAGTAAAAGTATGCAAAGAAGACCAAGTTGCTGCTTTGCAAATCTGATCAACCGAAGCTTCATTCCTAAACGCCCAGGAAGTATAAACTGACCTAGTAGAATGAGCTGTAATCCTTTGAGGCGGAGTTTTACCCGACTCGACATAAGCATGATGAATTAAAGATTTCAACCAGGATGCCAAAGAAATGGCAGAGGCCTTCTGACCTTTCCTAGAACCGGAAAAGATAACAAATAGACTAGAAGTCTTTCGGAAAGTCTTAGTAGCTTCAACATAATATTTCAAAGCTCTAACTACATCCAAAGAATGCAATGATCTCTCCTTAGAATTCTTAGGATTAGGACACAATGAAGGAACCACAATTTCTCTACTAATGTTGTTAGAATTCACAACCTTAGGTAAAAATTTAAAAGAAGTTCGCAACACCGCCTTATCATGATGAAAAATCAGAAAAGGAGACTCACAAGAAAGAGCAGATAATTCAGAAACTCTTCTAGCAGAAGAGATGGCCAAAAGAAACAAAACTTTCCAAGAAAGTAATTTAATGTCCAATGAATGCATAGGTTCAAACGGAGGAGCTTGAAGAGCCCCCAGAACCAAATTCAAACTCCAAGGAGGAGAAATTGACTTAATGACAGGTTTTATACGAACTAAAGCTTGTACAAAACAATGAATATCAGGAAGATTAGCAATCTTTCTGTGAAAAAGAACAGAAAGAGCAGAGATTTGTCCTTTCAAGGAACTTGCAGACAAACCTTTATCCAAACCATCCTGAAGAAACTGTAAAATTCTCGGAATTCTAAAAGAATGCCAGGAAAAATGATGAGAAAGACACCAAGAAATATAAGTCTTCCAGACTCGATAATATATCTTCCTAGATACAGATTTACGAGCCTGTAACATAGTATTAATCACAGAGTCACAGAAACCTCTTTGACTAAGAATCAAATTTAAGGATTTGAGATCCTGATGGAAAAAAAAGACCTTGCGACAGAAGGTCTGGTCTTAACAGAAGAGTCCACGGTTGGCAAGAGGCCATCCGGACAAGATCCGCATACCAAAACCTGTGAGGCCATGCTGGAGCCACCAGCAGAACAAACGAGCATTCCTTCAGAATCTTGGAGATTACTCTTGGAAGAAGAACTAGAGGCGGAAAGATATAGGCAGGATGATACTTCCAAGGAAGTGACAATGCATCCACTGCTTCTGCTTGAGGATCCCTGGATCTGGACAGATACCTGGGAAGTTTCTTGTTTAGATGAGAAGCCATCAGATCTATTTCTGGAAGTCCCCACATTTGAACAATCTGAAGAAATACCTCTGGGTGAAGAGACCATTCGCCCGGATGTAACGTTTGGCGACTGAGATAATCCGCTTCCCAATTGTCTATACCTGGGATATGAACCGCAGAAACTAGACAGGAGCTGGATTCCGCCCATACCAGTATTCGAGATACTTCTTTCATTGCCAGAGGACTGTGAGTCCCTCCTTGATGATTGATGTATGCCACAGTTGTGACATTGTCTGTCTGAAAACAAATGAACGATTCTCTCTTTAGAAGAGGCCATGACTGAAGAGCTCTGAAAATTGCACGGAGTTCCAAAATATTGATTGGTAATCTCACCTCCTAAGATTCCCAAACCCCTTGTGCTGTCAGAGACCCCCAAACAGCTCCCCAACCTGTCAGACTTGCATCTGTTGAAATTACAGTCCAGGTCGGAAGAACAAAAGAAGCCCCCTGAACTAAACGATGGTGATCTGTCCACCACGTCAGAGAGTGTCGTACAATCGGTTTTAAAGATATTAATTGAGATATCTTTGTGTAATCCCTGCACCACTGGTTCAGCATACAGAGCTGAAGAGGTCGCATGTGAAAACGAGCAAAGGGGATCGCGTCCGATGCAGCAGTCATAAGACCTACCGAAGGGAATGATTGTGATTGAAAGTTTCGACAAGCTGAGATCAATTTTAGACGTCTCTTTTCTGTCAAAGACAGAGTCATGGACGCTGAATCTATCTGGAAACCTAAAAAGGTTACCCTTGTCTGAGGAATCAATGAACTTTTCAGTAAATTGATCCTCCAACCATGATCTTGAAGAAACAACACAAGTCGATTCGTATGAGATTCTGCTAAATGTGAAGACTGAGCAAGTACCAAGATATCGTCCAAATAAGGAAATACCACAATACCCTGTTCTCTGATTACAGACAGAAGGGCACCGAGAACCTTTGTAAAAATTCTTGGAGCTGTTGCTAGGCCAAACGGCAGAGCCACAAACTGGTAATGCTTGTCTAGGAAAGAGATCTCAGAAACTGATAGTGATCTGGATGAATCGGAATATGCAGATATGCATCCTGTAAATCTATTGTGGACATATAATGCCCTTGCTGAACAAAAGGCAGAATAGTCCTTATAGTTACCATTTTGAATGTTGGTATCCTTACATAACGATTCAATATTTTTAGATCCAGAACTGGTCTGAAGGAATTCTCCTTCTTTGGTACAATGAAGAGATTTGAATAAAACCCCAGCCCCTGTTCCAGAACTGGAACTGGCATAATTACTCCAGCCAACTCTAGATCTGAAACACATTTCAGAAATGCTTGAGCCTTCGCTGGATTTACTGGGACACGGGAAAGAAAAAAATCTCTTTGCAGGAGGCCTTATCTTGAAGCCAATTCTGTACCCTTCTGAAACAATGTTTTGAATCCAAAGATTGTGAATTGAATTGATCCAAATTTCTTTGAAAAATCGTAATCTGCCCCCTACCAGCTGGGCTGGAATGAGGGCCGCACCTTCATGTGGACTTGGGAGCTGGCTTTGGTTTTCTAAAAGGCTTGGATTTATTCCAGACTGGAGATGGTTTCCAAACTGATACCGCTCCTGTGGGTGAAGGATCAGGCTTTTGTTCCTTATTGTGACGAAAGGAACGAAAACGATTATTAGACCTAAATTTACCTTTAGATTTTTTATCCTGTGGTAAAAAAGTTCCTTTCCCTCCAGTAACAGTTGAGATAATAGACTCCAACTGAGAACCAAATAATTTATTACCCTGGAAAGAAAGGGAAAGCAAAGTTGACTTAGAAGACATATCAGCATTCCAAGTTTTAAGCCATAAAGCTCTTCTAGCTAAAATAGCTAGATACATATACCTGACATCAACTCTAATGATATCAAAGATGGCATCACAAATAAAGTTATTAGCATGTTGAAGATTAACAATGCTATGAGAATTATGATCTGTTACTTGTTGCGCTAAAGCTTCTAATCAAAAAGTTGAAGCTGCAGCAACATCCGCTAAAGATATAGCAGGTCTAAAAAGATTACCTGAACATAAGTAAGCTTTTCTTAGAATGGACTCAATCTTCCTATCTAAAGGATCCTTAAAGGAAGTACTATCTGCCGTAGGAATAGTAGTACGTTTAGCAAGAGTAGAGACAGCCCCATCAACTTTAGGGATTTTGTCCCAAAATTCTAATCTGTCAGATGGCACAGGATATAAATGCTTAAAACGTTTAGAAGGAGTAAAAGAATTACCCAAATGATTCCATTCCCTGGAGATTACTTCAGAAATAGCATCAGGGACAGGAAAAACTTCTGGAATAACTACAGGAGATTTAAAAACCTTATTTAAACGTTTAGATTTAGTATCAAGAGGACCAGAATCCTCTATTTCTAAAGCAATTAAGACTTCTTTAAGTAAAGAACGAATAAATTCCATTTTAAATAAATATGAAGATTTATCAGCATCAACCTCTGAGACAGAATCCTCTGAACCAGAGGAACCATTATCAGAATCAGAATGATGATGTTCATTTAAAAATTCATCTAAAAAATGAGAAGTTTTAAAAGACCTTTTACGTTTACTAGAAGGAGGAATAACAGACATAGCCTTCTTAATGGTTTTAGAAACAAAATCTCTTATGTTAACAGGAACACTCTGAGTATTAGATGTTGACGGAACAGCAATAGGTAATGTAACATTACTAAAGGAAATATTATCTGCATTAACAAGTTTGTCATGACATTCATTACAAACAACAGCTGGAGGAACAGATACCACAAGTTTACAGCAGATACACTTAACTTTGGTAGATCCAGCACCAGGCAGCGTTTTTCCATTAGTATCTTCTGACTCAGTGTCAATCTGGGACATCTTGCAATATGTAATAGAAAAAACAACATATAAAGCAAAATTGATCAAATTCCTTAAATGACAGTTTCAGGAATGGGAAAAAATGCCAGTGAACAGGCTTCTAGCAACCAGAAGCAATAAATAATGAGACTTAAATAATGTGGAGACAATAGTGACGCCCATATTTTTTAGCGCCAAAAAAAGACGCCCACATTATTTGGCGCCTAAATGCTTTTGGCGCCAAAAATGACGCCACATCCGGAACGCAGACACCTTTGGCGCAAAAAAGGTAAAAAAATGACGCAACTTCCGGCGACACGTATGACGCCGGAAACAGAAATTTTTTTTGCGCCAAAAAAGTCTGCGCCAAGAATGACGCAATAAAATTAAGCATTTTCAGCCCCCGCGAGCCTTACAGCCCACAGGGGAAAAAGTCAAATTTTAAGGTAAGAAAAAAATTGATTTATTCATATGCATTATCCCAAATATGAAACTGACTGTCTGAAATAAGGAACGTTGAACATCCTGAGTCAAGGCAAATAAATGTTTGAATACATATATTTAGAACTTTATATAAAAGTGCCCAACCATAGCTTAGAGTGTCACAGAAAATAAGACTTACTTACCCCAGGACACTCATCTACATGTAGTAGAAAGCCAAACCAGTACTGAAACGAGAATCAGTAGAGGTAATGGTATATATAAGAGTATATCGTCGATCTGAAAAGGGAGGTAAGAGATGAATCTCTACGACCGATAACAGAGAACCTATGAAATAGACCCCGTAGGAGGAGATCATTGAATTCAAATAGGCAATACTCTCCTCACATCCCTCTGACATTCACTGCACGCTGAGAGGAAAACCGGGCTCCAACCTGCTGCGGAGCGCATATCAACGTAGAATCTAGCACAAACTTACTTCACCACCTCCATAGGAGGCAAAGTTTGTAAAACTGATTTGTGGGTGTGGTGAGGGGTGTATTTATAGGCATTTTGAGGTTTGGGAAACTTTGCCCCTCCTGGTAGGAATCTATATCCCATACGTCACTAGCTCATGGACTCTTGCTAATTACATGAAAGAAAGAAGCCCCTTGAACCAAACGATGGTGATCTATCCACCATGTCAGAGAGTGTCGTACATTGGGATTCAAGGATATTAATTGTGATATCTTTGTATAATCCCTGCACCATTGATTCAGCATACAAAGCTGTAGAGGTCTCATGTGAAAACGAGCAAAGGGGATTGCGTCTGATGCTGCAGTCATGAGACCTAAAACTTCCATGCACATAGCCACTGAAGGGAATGACTGAGACTGAAGGCGCCGGCAGGCTGCAATCAATTTTAAACGTCTCTTGTCTGTTAGAGACAGAGTCATGGACACTGAATCTATCTGGAAACCTAAAAAGGTGACCCTTGTCTGAGGAATCAAGAAACTTTTTGGTAAATTGATCCTCCAACCATGTTTCCGAAGAAACAACACTAGTTGATTCGTGTGAGATTCTGCAGTATGTAAAGACTGAGCTAGTACCAAGATATCGTCCAAATAAGGAAACACCGCAATACCCTGTTCTCTGATTACAGATAGTAGGGCACCCAGAACCTTTGAAAAGATTCTTGGAGCTGTTGCTAGGCCAAATGGAAGAGCAACAAATTGGTAATGCTTGTCTAGAAAAGAGAATCTGAGAAACTGATAGTGTTCTGGATGAATCGGAATATGAAGGTATGCATCCTGCAAGTCTATTGTGGACATATAATGTCCTTGCTGAACAAAAGGCAGAATAGTCCTTATAGTCACCATCTTGAAAGTTGGTACTCTTACACAACGATTCAAAATTTTCAGATCCAGAACTGGTCTGAACAAATTTTCTTTCTTTGGTACAATGAATAGGTTTGAATAAAACCCCAAACCTTGTTCCTGAAGAGGAACTGGCATGATTACCCCTGAAGACTCCAGATCTGAAACACACTTCAGAAAAGCCTGAGCTTTTACTGGATTTACAGGAATGTGTGAGAAAAAATCTTCTCACAGGAGGTCTTACTTTGAATCCTATTCGATACCCTTGAGAGACAATGCTCTGAATCCAATGATTTTGGACAGATTTTATCCAAAAATCCTTGAAAAACCTTAATCTGCCCCCTACCAGCTGAGCTGGAATGAGGGCCGCACCTTCATGCGGATTTAGGGGCAGACTTTGGTTTCCTAAATGGCTTGGATTTATTCCAATTTGAGGAAGGCTTCCAACTGGAAGCAGATTCCTTGGGAGGAGGATTGAGTTTTTGTTCCTTATTCTGACGAAAGGAACGAAAACGGTTAGAAGCCTTAGATTTACCCGTAGGTTTTTTATCCTGAGGCAAAAAAACATAATTTATGCTTACCTGATAAATTTATTTCTCTTGTAGTGTATCCAGTCCACGGATCATCCATTACTTATGGGATATTCTCCTTCCCAACAGGAAGTTGCAAGAGGATCACCCACAGCAGAGCTGCTATATAGCTCCTGCCCTAACTGTCATATCCAGTCATTCGACCGAAAACAAACAGAGAAAGGAGAAACCATAGGGTGCAGTGGTGACTGTAGTTTAATTAAAATTTAGACCTGCCTTAAAAGGACAGGGCGGGCCGTGGACTGGATACACTACAAGAGAAATAAATTTATCAGGTAAGCATAAATTATGTTTTCTCTTGTTAAGTGTATCCAGTCCACGGATCATCCATTACTTATGGGATACCAATACCAAAGCTAAAGTACACGGATGATGGGAGGGACAAGGCAGGATTAAGCGGAAGGAACCACTGCCTGAAGAACCTTTCTCCCAAAAACAGCCTCCGAAGAAGCAAAAGTATCAAATTTGTAAAATTTGGAAAAAGTGTGAAGCGAAGACCGAGTCGCGGCCTTGCAAATCTGTTCAACAGAGGCCTCATTTTTAAAGGCCCAGGTGGAAGCCACAGCTCTAGTAGAATGAGCTGTAATCCTTTCAGGGGGCTGCTGTCCAGCAGTCTCATAGGCTAGGCGTATTATGCTCCGAAGCCAAAAGGAAAGAGAGGTTGCCGAAGCTTTTTGACCTCTCCTCTGTCCAGAGTAAACGACAAACAGGGTAGATGTTTGACGAAAATCTTTAGTAGCTTGTAAGTAAAACTTCAAGGCACGGACTACGTCCAGATTATGTAAAAGACGTTCCTTCTTTGAAGAAGGATTAGGACACAATGATGGAACAACAATCTCTTGATTGATATTCTTTTTAGAAACCACCTTAGGTAAAAACCCAGGTTTGGTACGCAGGACTACCTTATCTGCATGAAAAATCAGATAAGGAGAATCACATTGTAAGGCAGATAGCTCAGAGACTCTCCGAGCCGAGGAAATAGCCATCAAAAACAGAACTTTCCAAGATAAAAGTTTAATATCAATGGAATGAAGGGGTTCCAACGGAACTCCTTGAAGAACTTTAAGAACCAAGTTTAAGCTCCACGGGGGAGCAACAGGTTTAAACACAGGCTTAATTCTAACCAAAGCCTGGCAAAATGCCTGGACGTCTGGAACCTCTGCCAGACGCTTGTGCAAAAGAATAGACAGAGCAGAAATCTGTCCCTTTAAGGAACTAGCTGATAATCCTTTGTCCAAGCCCTCTTGGAGAAAAGACAATATTCTAGGAATCCTAACCTTACTCCATGAGTAATTCTTGGATTCACACCAATAAATATATTTACTCCATATCTTGTGGTAGATTTTCCTGGTAACAGGCTTTCGTGCCTGTATTAAAGTATCAATGACTGACTCGGAGAAGCCACGCTTTGATAGAATCAAGCGTTCAATCTCCATGCAGTCAGTCTCAGAGAAATTAGATTTGGATGATTGAAAGGACCTTGTATCAGAAGGTCCTGTCTTAGAGGCAGAGTCCATGGTGGAAAGGATGACATGTCCACTAGGTCTGCATACCAAGTCCTGCGTGGCCACGCAGGTGCTATCAGAATCACTGATGCTCTCTCCTGTTTGATTTTGGCAATCAGTCGAGGGAGCAGAGGAAACGGTGGAAACACATAAGCCAGGTAGAAGAAGCAAGGCGCTGCTAGACCATCTATCATCGTCGCTTCTGGGTCCATGGACAAGGAAGCTTGGCGTTCTGGCGAGACGTCATGAGATCCAACTCTGGTTTGCCCCAACGATGAATCAACTGAGCAAACACCTCCGGATGGAGTTCCCACTCCCCCGGATGGAAAGTCTGACGACTTAGAAAATCCGCCTCCCAGTTCTCCACGCCTGGGATATGGATTGCTGACAGGTGGCAAGAGTGGTACTCTGCCCAGCGAATTATATTTGAGACTTCTAACATCGCTAGGGAACTCCTGGTTCCCCCTTGATGGTTTATGTAAGCCACAGTCGTGATGTTGTCCGACTGAAATCTGATGAACCTCAGTGTTGCTAACTGAGGCCAAGCCAGAAGAGCATTGAATATCGCTCTTAACTCCAGAATATTTATTGGAAGGAGTTTCTCCTCCTGAGTCCACGATCCCTGTGCCTTCAGGGAATTCCAGACTGCACCCCAACCTAGAAGGCTGGCATCTGTTGTTACAATTGTCCAATCTGGCCTGCGAAAGGTCATACCCTTGGACAGGTGTACCCGAGAAAACCACCAGAGAAGAGAATCTCTGGTCTCTTGATCCAGATTTAGCAGAGGGGACAAATCTGTGTAATCCCCATTCCACTGACTCAGCATGCATAATTGCAGCGGTCTGAGATGAAGGCGCGCAAATGGCACTATGTCCATTGCCGCTAAAATTAAGCCGATTACCTCCATACACTGAGCTACCGAAGGGCACGGAATGGAGTGAAGAACACGGCAAGCATTTAGAAGTTTTGATAACCTGGACTCCGTCAGGTAAATTTTCATTTCTACAGAATCTATAAGAGTCCCTAAGAAGGAGACTCTTGTGAGTGGGGATAGAGAACTCTTTTCCTCGTTCACTTTCCACCCGTGCGACCTCAGAAATGCCAGAACTATCTCTGTATGAGACTTGGCAACTTGAAAGCTTGACGCCTGTATCAGGATGTCGTCTAGACACGGAGCCACCGCTATGCCTCGCGGTCTTAGAACCGCCAGAAGTGAGCCCAGAACCTTTGTAAAGATTCTCGGGGCTGTAGCCAACCCGAAGGGAAGAGCTACAAATTGGTAATGCCTGTCTAGAAAGGCAAACCTTAGAAACCGATGATGATCTTTGTGAATCGGTATGTGAAGGTAGGCATCCTTTAAGTCCACTGTGGTCATGTACTGACCTTCTTGGATCATGGGTAGGATTGTCCGAATAGTTTCCATTTTGAAAGATGGAACTCTGAGGAATTTGTTTAAGATCTTTAGATCCAAAATTGGTCTGAAGGTTCCCTCTTTTTTGGGAACCACAAACAGATTCGAATAAAAACCCTGTCCTTGTTCCGTCCGCGGAACTGGATGGATCACTCCCATAACTAGGAGGTCTTGCACACAGCGTAGGAATGCCTCTTTCTTTATCTGATTTGCAGATAGCCTTGAAAGATGAAATCTCCCTTGTGGAGGGGAAGCTTTGAAGTCCAGAAGATATCCCTGAGATATGATCTCCAACGCCCAGGGATCCTGAACATCTCTTGCCCACGCCTGGGCGAAGAGAGAAAGTCTGCCCCCTACTAGATCCGTCGCCGGATAGGGGGCCGTTCCTTCATGCTGTCTTAGAGGCAGCAGCAGGCTTTCTGGCCTGCTTGCCTTTGTTCCAGGACTGGTTAGGTTTCCAGGCCTGCTTAGATTGAGCAAAAGTTCCCTCTTGTTTTGAAGCGGAGGAAGTTGATGCTGCACCTGCCTTGAAATTTCGAAAGGCACGAAAATTAGACTGTTTGGCCTTTGCTTTGGCCCTGTCCTGAGGAAGGGTGTGACACTTACCTCCAGTAATGTCAGTAATAATTTCCTTCAAACCAGGCCCGAATAAGGTCTGCCCCTTGAAAGGAATGTTGAGTAATTTAGACTTCGAAGTCACGTCAGCTGACCAGGATTTAAGCCATAGCGCCCTACGCGCTTGGATGGCGAATCCGGAATTCTTAGCCGTTAGTTTAGTCAAATGAACAATGGCATCAGAAACAAATGAGTTAGCTAGCTTAAGTGTTCTAAGCTTGTCAATAATTTCAGTCAATGGAGCTGTATGGATGGCCTCTTCCAGTGCCTCAAACCACAATGCCGCCGCGGCCGTGACAGGCGCAATGCATGCAAGGGGCTGTAAAATAAAACCTTGTTGAATAAACATTTTCTTAAGGTAACCCTCCAATTTTTTATCCATTGGATCTGAAAAAGCACAACTGTCCTCAACCGGGATAGTGGTACGCTTTGCTAAAGTAGAAACTGCTCTCTCCACCTTAGGGACCGTCTGCCATAAGTCCCGTGTAGTGGCGTCTATTGGAAACATTTTTCTAAATATAGGAGGTGGGGAAAAAGGCACACCCGGTCTATCCCACTCCTTGCTAATAATTTCTGTAAGCCTTTTAGGTATAGGAAAAACATCAGTACACACCGGTACCGCATAGTATTTATCCAGCCTACACAATTCTCTGGTACTGCAACTGTGTTACAGTCATTCAGAGCAGCTAATACCTCCCCAAGCAACACACGGAGGTTCTCAAGCTTAAATTTAAAATTAGAAATCTCTGAATCAGGATTCCCCGAATCAGAGATGTCACCCACAGACTGAAGCTCTCCGTCCTCATGATCTGCATATTGTGACGCAGTATCAGACATGGCCCTTACAGCATCTGCGCGCTCTGTATTTCTCCTAACCCCAGATCAATCGCGCTTGCCTCTTAATTCAGGCAACCTGGATAATACCTCTGACAGGGTATTATTCATGATTGCAGCCATGTCCTGCAAGGTAATCGCTATGGGCGTCCCTGATGTAAGTGGCGCCATATT
Source organism: Bombina bombina (assembly GCF_027579735.1). Lineage (NCBI taxonomy): Eukaryota > Metazoa > Chordata > Amphibia > Anura > Bombinatoridae > Bombina > Bombina bombina. The sequence continues at coordinate 5,372,042 of NC_069509.1, read as the reverse complement.
AGCGTGCATCCCCTGAGCGGGAGGCGAAGGGTCTGACACGTGGGGAGAGTTAGTCGGCATAACTTCCCCCTCGTCAGAATCTTCTGGTGATATTTCTTTTATATTTAAAGACTGATCTTTACTGTTTAAGGTGAAATCAATACATTTAGTACACATTCTCCTATGGGGCTCCACCATGGCTTTCAAACATAATGAACAAGTAGTTTCCTCTGTGTCAGACATGTTTAAACAGACTAGCAATGAGACTAGCAAGCTTGGAAAACACTTTAAACAAGTTTACAAGCAATATAAAAAACGTTACTGCACCTTTAAGAAACACAAATTTTGTCAAAATTTGAAATAACAGTGAAAAAAGGCAGTTACACTAACGAAATTTTTACAGTGTATGTAACAAGTTAGCAGAGCATTGCACCCACTTGCAAATGGATGATTAACCCCTTAATACCCGAAAAATAATAAAAGACAAAAACGTTTTTTCTTTTCTTTTTTTTTTTCAAACAGTCACAACTGCCACAGCTCTACTGTGGCTTTTTACCTCCCTCAAAAACGACTTTGAAGCCTTTTGAGCCCTCCAGAGATGTCCTGGATCATGCAGGAAGAAGCTGGATGTCTGTGTCTGTAATTTTTGCTGTGCAAAAAAACGGCAAAATAGGCCCCTCCCACTCATATTACAACAGTGGGAAGCCTAAGGAAACTGTTTCTAGGCCAAATTCAAGCCAGCCATGTGGAAAAAAAACTAGGCCCCAATAAGTTTTATCACCAAATACATATAAAAACGATTAAACATGCCAGCAAACGTTTTATATTACATTTTTATAAGAGTATGCATCTCTATTAATAAGCCTGATACCAGTCGCTATCACTGCATTTAAGGCTTTACTACTTACATTAGTTCGGTATCAGCAGCATTTTCTAGCAAATTCCATCCCTAGAAAAATATTAACTGCACATACCTTATTGCAGGAAAACCTGCACGCCATTCCCTCTCTGAAGTTACCTCACTCCTCAGAATATGTGAGAACAGCCATGGATCTTAGTTACTTCTGCTAAGATCATAGAAAACGCAGGCAGATTCTTCTTCTAAATACTGCCTGAGATAAACAGTACACTCCGGCACCATTTAAAAATAAACTTTTGATTGAAGAATAAACTAAGTATAAAACACCACACTCCTCTTACGACCTCCATCTTGGTTGAGGCTTGCAAGAGAATGACTGGATATGACAGTTAGGGGAGGAGCTATATAGCAGCTCTGCTGTGGGTGATCCTCTTGCAACTTCCTGTTGGGAAGGAGAATATCCCTTAAGTAATGGATGATCCGTGGACTGGATACACTTAACAAGAGAAAACTCCTTTTCCTCCAGTGATAGTTGAAATAATAGAATCCAACTGAGAACCAAATAAATTATTACCTTGGAAAGAAAGAGATAGTAATCTAGATTTAGATGTCATATCAGCATTCCAAGATTTAAGCCACAAAGCTCTTCTAGCTAATATAGCTAAAGACATGGATCTAACATCAATTTTGATATCAAAAATGGCATCACAAATAAAATGATTAGCATGTTGCAGTAAGCGAACAATGCTAGATATGTCAGAATCCAATTCATGTTGCGCTAAATTTTCCAACCAGAAAGTTGATGCGGCCGCAACATCACCCAAAGAAATAGCAGGTCTGAGAAGATGACCTGAATATAAATAGGCCTTCCTTAGATAAGATTCAAGCTTCCTATCTAAAGGATCCTTAAAGGAAGTGCTATCTTCCATAGGAATAGTGGTACGTTTAGCAAGAGTAGAAATAGCCCCATCAACTTTGGGGATCTTTTCCCAAAACTCTATAGATTTTGCTGGTAAAGGATACAATCTCTTAAACCTTGAAGAAGGAACAAAGGAAGTACCTGGCTTATTCCATTCCCTAGAAATCATATCAGAAATAGCCTCAGGAATGGGAAAAACACCTGGGGAAACCACAGGAGGTTTAAAAACAGCATTTAAACGTTTATTAGACTGAACGTCAATAGGACTGGTTACCTCAATATCCAAAGTAATTAACACTTCTTTTAATAAAGAACGCATATACTCTATTTTAAATAAATAAGTAGATTTGTCAGTGTCAATATCTGAGGAAGGATCTTCTGTTTCAGATAGATCCTCATCAGAAGAGGATGAATTATTATGTTGTTGGTCATTTGAAATTTCATCAGCTAAATGAGAAGTTTTAAAAGACCTTTTACGTTTATTAGAAGGTGGAAATGAAGACAAAGCCTTCATAATAGATTCAGAAACAAATTCTTTGAAATTTACAGGTATATCATGCACATTAGAAGTTGAAGGAACTGCAACTGGCAATGTACTATTACTGATAGAAACACTATCTGCATGTAAAAGTTTATCATGACAACTATTACAAATGACATTCGGTGGAATAATTTCTACAATTTTGCAACAAAAGCACTTAGCTTTGGTAGAACCGACGTCAGGCAGCAATGTTCCAGCAGAAACTTCAGAGACAGGATCGGATTGGGACATCTTGCTCAATGAAAAAGAAAAAACAACATATAAAGCAAAATTATCTATTTCCTTAAATGACAGTTTCAGGAATGGTAAAAAATGCAAAAGCATAGGCCTCTTCATAGAAGAAAGCAGGGGGCAAACATGCATGGGGTATTGAAATAATGAAAAAATTGGCGCCAAGTATGACGCCAACGTAACGTAAACTTTTTTGGCGCCAAAAATGACCGGAAATGACACACTTGCGTCACTAATGACGCCGCCGTGTGAAAGGTCTCGACGTCACGTATGACGCCGGAAATTACAAAGTTGCGTCAAAAAACAGAATTTATGTTTACCTGATAAATTTCTTTCTCCAACGGTGTGTCCGGTCCACGGTTTCATCCTTACTTGTGGGATATTCTCTTCCCCTACAGGAAATGGCAAGGAGAGCACACAGCAAGAGCTGTCCATATAGCCCCCCCTCTGGCTCCGCCCCCAGTCATTCGACCGACGGTTAGGAGAAAAAGGAGAAACTATAGGGTGCCGTGGTGACTGTAGTGTATAAAGAAAGAAATTTTTCAAACCTGACTAAAAAACCAGGGCGGGCCGTGGACCGGACACACCGTTGGAGAAAGAAATTTATCAGGTAAACATAAATTCTGTTTTCTCCAACATTGGTGTGTCCGGTCCACGGTTTCATCCTTACTTGTGGGAACCAATACCAAAGCTTTAGGACACGGATGAAGGGAGGGAACAAGTCAGGTTACTTGCAAAACCTTTCTCCCAAAAATAGCCTCCGAAGAAGCATAAGTATCGAATTTGTAAAATTTGGCAAAGTATGCAGGGAAGACCAAGTCGCTGCCCTACAGATCTGATCAACAGAAGCCTCGTTCTTGAAGGCCCATGTGGAAGTCACAGCTCTAGTAGAATGAGCTGTAAATTGTTCAGGAGGCTGCCGTCCAGCAGTCTCATAAGCCAATCGGATGATGCTTTTCAGCCAAAAGGAAAGAGAGGTAGCAGTAGCTTTCTGTCCTCTCCTCTTACCAGAATAGACAACAAACAAAGAAGATGTCTGTCTGAAATCCTTCGTTGCTTCTAAATAGAATTTCAAAGCACGAACTACATCTAAATTATGTAACAAACGTTCCTTCTTCGAAACTGGATTCGGACACAGAGAAGGAACCACTATTTCCTGGTTAATATTCCTGTTGGAAACCACTTTTGGAAGAAAACCAGGCTTTGTACGTAAAACTACCTTATCTGTATGGAATACCAGATAGGGTGAACACACTGCAAAGCAGACAATTCAGAAACTCTTCTAGCAGAAGAAAAAGCAACCAAAAACAGAACTTTCCAAGATAGTAACTTAATATCTTTGGAATGTAAGGGTTCAAACGGAACCCCTTGAAGAACTGAAAGAACTAAATTTAGACTCCATGGAGGAGTCAAAGGTCTGTAGACAGGCTTGATTCTGACTAAAGCCTGTACAAACACCTGTACATCTGGTACGGCTGCCAGACGTTTGTGCAACAAAACAGACAGAGCAGATATCTGTCCTTTTAGAGAACTAGCTGACAAACCTTTATCCAAACCCTCTTGGAGAAAGGAAAGTATCCTCGGAATTTTAATTTTACTCCAAGAGTATCCCTTGGAGCCGCACCAACAGATATATTTTTTCCATATCTTATGGTAAATTTTCCTAGTCAAAGGCTTCCTGGTCTGAATCAGAGTATCTATAACTGAATCTGAAAACCCACGCTTAGATAGAATCAAGCGTTCAATTTCCAAGCAGTCAGTTGCAGAGAGACTAGATTTGGATGTTCGAATGGACCTTGTACTAGAAGATCCTGTCTCAAAGGTAGCTTCCATGGTGGAGCCGATGACATATTCACCAGGTCTGCATACCAAGTCCTGCGTGGCCACGCAGGAGCTATCAGAATCACAGATACCTTCTCCTGTTTGATCCTGGCTACAAGCCTGGGAAGGAGAGGGAACGGTGGAAACACATAAGCTAGATTGAACGACCAAGGCGCCACCAATGCATCCACTAGTGTCGCCTTGGGATCCATGGATCTGGACCCGTATCGAGGAACCTTGGAGTTCTGACGAGACGCCATCAGATCCATATCTGGAATGCCCCATAGTTGAGTTAACTGGGCAAAGACCTCCGGGTGGAGTGCCCACTCCCCCGGATGGAAAGTCTGACGACTCAAATAATCCGCCTCCCAGTTGTCTACTCCTGGGATGTGAATTGCAGATAGATGGCAGGAGTGATCCTCCGCCCATTTGATGATCTTGGATACCTCTCTCATCGCCAAGGAACTCTTTGTTCCTCCCTGATGATTGATGTACGCTACAGTCATCATGTTGTCCGACTGGAACCATATGAATTTGACCTTTGTCAGGTGAGGCCAAACCAGGAGCGCATTGAATATCGCTCTCAGTTCTAAAATGTTTATCGGAAGAAAAGACTCTTCTCGAGACCATAGACCTTGAGCTTTCAGAGAGTCCCAGACAGCACCCCAGCCTAAGAGACTGGCGTCGGTCGTGACGATGACCCACTCTGGTCTGCGGAAACTCATTCCCTGAAACAGGTGATCCTGAGACAACCACCAGCGGAGAGAATCCCTGATTACCTGGTCTACTTGAATCTAGGGAGACAAGTCTGCATAATCCCCATTCCACTGTTTGAGTATGCACAGTTGTAATGGTCTTAGATGAATTCGAGCAAAAGGAACTATGTCCATCGCTGCGACCATTAATCCTATTACTTCCATGCACTGAGCTATGGAAGGCTGCAGAATAGAGTGAAGAACTTGACAAGCGCTCAGAAGTTTTGATTTTCTGACCTCTGTCAGGAAGATCTTCATTTCCATAGAATCTACTACGTTCACCTTCCACCCGTGAGATCGGAGAAAGGCCAGAACAATGTCTTGTATGGGCCTTTGCTTTGGAAAGAGACGACGCTTGGGTTAGAATGTCGTCTAGATAAGGTGCTATAGCAATGCCCCTCGGTCTTAATACCGCTAGAAGGGACCCTAGCACCTTTGTGAAAATTCTGGGAGCAGTGGCTAAACCGAATGGAAGAGCCACAAACTGTCTTTCCAGGAGGGCGAACCTCAGGAACTAATGGAGATCTTTGTGGATAGGAATATGCAGGTACGCATCCTTTTAATCCACGGTAGTCATGTATTGACCCTCCTGGATTGTTGGAAAAATCTTCCTTGTTCCGTTATTGGAACTGGGTGTATCACTCCCATCTTTACTATGTCTCCTACGCAGTGTAAGAATGCCTGTCTCTTCATCTGGTCTGAAGATAAGCGAGACATGTGGAACCTTCCCTTTGGAGGAAGTTCCTTGAATTCTAGAAGATATCCCTGAGAGACTATTCTAGTGTCCAGGGATCCGGAACATCTCTTGCCCAAGCCTGAGCAAAGAGAGAGAGTCTGCCCCCTACTAGATCCGGTCCCGGATCGGGGCTACCCCTTCATGCTGTCTTGGTAGCAGCAGCAGGCTTTTTGGCCTGTTTACCCTAGTTCCAACCTTGCAATGGTTTCCATGCTGGTTTAGGTTGGGAAGTGTTGCCTTCTTGTCTGTAGGCCGCAGAGTTAGGAATTGGTCCGTTCCTGAAATTGCGAAAGGAACGAAAATTAGATTTGTTCTTAGCCTTAAAAGGCCTATCTTGTGGGAGGGCATGTCCCTTTCCACCAGTAATGTCTGAAATAATCTCTTTCAATTCCGGCCCGAATAGGGTTTTACCCTTGAAAGGAATATTAAGCAATTTATTCTTGGACGACACATTCGCCGACCAGGATTTTAGCTAAAGCGCTCTGTGCGCCACTATAGCAAACCCTGAATTTTTCACTCAGATTGATGTGAGGGAACAACTGATAAATTGTCCTCAGCGCTAACCTGCTCATCTTCTGTATTTAAAAACTGAGCAATCACGCTTTCTAGAATAGGATGGCAGTTTGGATAATAGATTTGCTATAGAATTATCCATCACTGCAGTTAATTGCTGCATAGTAACCAGCATTGGCGCGCTAGATGTACTAGGTATCGCCTGCGCAGGCAAAACTGGTGTTGACACAGAAGGAGAGGATGATAAACTATCCCCACTACCTTAACATGAAGAATCATCCTGGGCAATCTTATTAAATGTGACAGTACTGTCCTTACTTTGTTTGGACGCTATGACACAATTTGCACAAAACATTAATAGGGGGAACCACCTTGGCTTCCATACATACAGAGCATAAGCTATCTGAAGGTGCAGACATGTTAGACAGAATATGGCAGGCTAATAATGCAATAAAAACGTTTTTAAAGAAAAGCGTTACTGTCTCTTTAAATAATAAACAAGCACACTTTATTTCTGAAAGTTTGAAAAACTATGAAGGCAATGACCGATTTTTACAAAATTTGCACCCCAGATTCCTAGTGCCTTGAAAGTATTGCACACCAAGTTTCAAGACTTTAACCTTTAAAATGAGCAAAACGGAGCTATTTGTTCAAATAAACAATTTTATCACACAACAATCACTGCCACAGCCTTGCTGCGGCTTTTTACCTTCCCTTAAAGTGATTCAGCACTGAAATAAACCTTCCTGAGTCCATTTTCTTTACCCACAGGACCCTCAAATGAAGCTGCATGCACTGCCAAGGAAATAAACTGCGCAATTGAGGCGCGAAAACGGGGCATCCTTCATCTGCATTACCAGAGTGAAGGGGCCTTTCTGACTGAAGTAGTAGTCTAACTAGATGCCAGGCGAAAAAAACGTTCCCAAAAGTGCTTTTATAACACAAAAAAAACACACTAAATGTCCAATAAATCAGATATAAACCAATCGATTTAGCCCACAATAGTGTCAACCAGTATAGAGCCCATTTATAAGCCTTAATCTGTTATGAATCTAAGAAAATGGCTTACCGATCCCCTAAGGGAAAAACTGACAGTCTTCTAGCATTAACATGTCTTGTTAGAAATATGACTAATCGTACCTGAAACAGATAAGTCTGCAAACTGTTCCCCCCAACTGAAGTTCTCTGGGCTCAACAGTCCTGCGTGGGAACAGCAACTGATTTTAGTTACTGCTGCTAAAATCATACTCCTCTTTTAACAGAAATGTTCATTTTCTGTTGTAGAGTAAATAGTACAAACCGGCACTATTTTAAAATAAACTCTTGATAGAAGAAATAAAAACTACAACTAACACCACAAACTCCTCACCATCCCCGTGGAGATGCTACTTGTTCAGAGCGGCAAGGAGAATGACTGGGGGGCGGAGCCAGAGGGGGGGCTATATGGACAGCTCTTGCTGTGTGCTCTCCTTGCCATTTCCTGTAGGGGAAGAGAATATCCCACAAGTAAGGATGAAACCGTGGACCGGACACACCAATGTTGGAGAAAACGTAATTTCCCGCGCCAAAAAAGTTCGCGCCAAAAATTACGCAATAAAGTCTAACATTTGACGCACCCGCTGGCCTAATACCCGCAAATGCAAAAGTAGTCAAAATTGAAAAAGACTAAACCCCAGGTAAGAAACAAATTTTCTTAAAGTGTTTATATTCCCAAATATGAAACTGACAGTCTGCAGAAGGAAATACATGAACCTGACTCATGGCAAATATAAGTACAATACATATATTTAGAACTTTATATAAATTGCATAAAGTGCCAAACCATAGCTGAGAGTGTCTTAAGTAATAAAAACATACTTGCCAAAAGACACCCATCCACAAATAGCAGATAGCCAAACCAGTACTAAAACAGTTCTTTAGTAGAGGTAATGGTAAATTTGAGAGTATATCGTCGATCTGAAAAGGGAGGTAGGAGATGAATCTCTACGACCGATAACAGAGAACCCATGAAAAAGACCCCGTTAGGGAAATCATCGTATTCAAAAGGTGATACTCCCTTCACGTCCCTCTGACATTCGCTGTACTCTGAGAGGAATCGGGCTTCAACAATGCTGAGAAGCGCATATCAACGTAGAAATCTTAGCACAAACTTACTTCACCACCTCCATAGGAGGCAAAGTTTGTAAAACTGTATTGTGGGTGTGGTGAGGGGTGTATTTATAGGCATTTTGAGGTTTGGGAAACTCTGCCCCTCCTGGTAGGATTGTATATCCCATATGTCACTAGCTCATGGACTCTTGCCAATTACATGAAAGAAAGCAGTAGAAGGCAGCATCGTCAACGCTGATTGCTGTAGGAGCTGTTAATATGAGAAATAGCAAAAGTCCCCCCTTTAGCTGTAAAGCCCCCCTCAGACCACACGATTACCAGGTCATGGAGGGATAAGGAAATCAGGGACTTACCAGTCTTGCAGCTTTCTCAGCAGCCCCCGGTGTGCCAGAAAAAGCTTCCTCCTGACAGGGACCCTGGAGCTTCAGCTGCAGTGTAGGACAGGAAAGTGTCTTAGGTGTGACAGAGAGAACCAACGTCTGACACGGACCTGTAGACAAGAAAAACAGAGTAACCAACCCTGGCTTTCTATAAAGGGGTAGCATTGATGTTAGAAGTAAAGCAAATACAACCTTGCCGCATTCTAACTGCTAAAAGCCAAGATTACTCTTACTAAAGAGATTGACATGGACACAGCATAGCCCCCAATCCGTGCTTGCAGGGAAAAGTACCCATTAAAAGATTAAATATCTTCAGACACCATCTTCGCACATCCTTCCGATGTTCAAGGCAAAGAATGACTGGGGATTATGGGAAGTATGAATTGAATTCCCACTAGTAATTGGAATGGATTCGTGGACTCTCCATGCCATTGGAAAGCAATATCTCCAATATGAAGAGATATTGAAGTCCCCTTACTTCCACTTAAAGCAATTAACCTCCAAAAGTGCCATATCCTAACCTAGAAGGCAAAAAGCACTTACAGTGGATTCAGCTGCAGGGCAGGTACAGCATCTCAGTTATGACAGAGTCAGACAACCTCTGACAGGGACCTGAAGAGAAAAGTAGAGTAACCAACCTTGGTTTTCTATATAAGGGTTAGCATAAAAGTTGGAAGAAAAGCAATTACTAACCTGCCGACCACCAACAGCTAATAGCCACCATAACTCTTACTAAAGAGGATTACATAGACACAGAATAACCCCAACCATTGCTTGCAGGGAAACTACCCATTAAAGGATTCATTTTCTTCAGACAACATCTTCGCACACCTCCATGATGTACAAAGGCAAAGAATGATTGGGGATTATGGGAAGTGGGAGGGATACTTAAAGCTTTGCCGGGGTGTTCTTTGCCTCCTCCTGGTGGCCAGGAGTTGAATTCCCACTAGTAATTAGAATGGATTCTTAGACTCTCTATGCCATTGGAAAGAAATATACATATCCACAGACACGTCCTAGGGCACGCTAGTCAATTCTCACAGGTGTCCGATAGTCACAACTCACACACTAATCATGTAAATATACATATCCCCAGACACGTCCTAGGGCACGCTAGTCAATTCTCACAGGTGTCCGATAGTCACAACTCACACACTAATCATGTAAATATACATATCCACAGACACGTCCTAGGGCACGCTAGTCAATTCTCACAGGTGTCCGATAGTCACAACTCACACACTAATCATGTAAATATACATATCCCCAGACACGTCCTAGGGCACGCTAGTCAATTCTCACAGGTGTCCGATAGTCACAACTCACACACTAATCATGTAAATATACATATCCCCAGACACGTCCTAGGGCACGCTAGTCAATTCTCGCAGGTGTCCGATAGTCACAACTCACACACTAATCATGTAAATATACATATCCCCAGACACGTCCTAGGGCACGCTAGTCAATTCTCGCAGGTGTCCGATAGTCACAACTCACACACTAATCATGTAAATATACATATCCCCAGACACGTCCTAGGGCACGCTAGTCAATTCTCACAGGTGTCCGATAGTCACAACTCACACACTAATCATGTAAATATACATATCCCCAGACACGTCCTAGGGCACGCTAGTCAATTCTCACAGGTGTCCGATAGTCACAACTCACACACTAATCATGTAAATATACATATCCCCAGACACGTCCTAGGGCACGCTAGTCAATTCTCACAGGTGTCCGATAGTCACAACTCACACACTAATCATGTAAATATACATATCCCCAGACACGTTCTAGGGCACGCTAGTCAATTCTCGCAGGTGTCCGATAGTCACAACTCACACACTAATCATGTAAATATACATATCCCCAGACACGTCCTAGGGCACGCTAGTCAATTCTCGCAGGTGTCCGATAGTCACAACTCACACACTAATCATGTAAATATACATATCCCCAGACACGTCCTAGGGCACGCTAGTCAATTCTCACAGGTGTCCGATAGTCACAACTCACACACTAATCATGTAAATATACATATCCCCAGACACGTCCTAGGGCACGCTAGTCAATTCTCACAGGTGTCCGATAGTCACAACTCACACACTAATCATGTAAATATACATATCCCCAGACATGTCCTAGGGCACGCTAGTCAATTCTCACAGGTGTCCGATAGTCACAACTCACACACTAATCATGTAAATATACATATCCCCAGACACGTCCTAGGGCACGCTAGTCAATTCTCGCAGGTGTCCGATAGTCACAACTCACACACTAATCATGTAAATATACATATCCCCAGACACGTCCTAGGGCACGCTAGTCAATTCTCGCAGGTGTCCGATAGTCACAACTCACACACTAATCATGTAAATATACATATCCCCAGACACGTCCTAGGGCACGCTAGTCAATTCTCACAGGTGTCCGATAGTCACAACTCACACACTAATCATGTAAATATACATATCCCCAGACACGTCCTAGGGCACGCTAGTCAATTCTCACAGGTGTCCGATAGTCACAACTCACACACTAATCATGTAAATATACATATCCCCAGACACGTCCTAGGGCACGCTAGTCAATTCTCACAGGTGTCCGATAGTCACAACTCACACACTAATCATGTAAATATACATATCCCCAGACATGTCCTAGGGCACGCTAGTCAATTCTCACAGGTGTCCGATAGTCACAACTCACACACTAATCATGTAAATATACATATCCCCAGACACGTCCTAGGGCACGCTAGTCAATTCTCACAGGTGTCCGATAGTCACAACTCACACACTAATCATGTAAATATACATATCCCCAGACACGTCCTAGGGCACGCTAGTCAATTCTCGCAGGTGTCCGATAGTCACAACTCACACACTAATCATGTAAATATACATATCCCCAGACACGTCCTAGGGCACGCTAGTCAATTCTCACAGGTGTCCGATAGTCACAACTCACACACTAATCATGTAAATATACATATCCCCAGACACGTCCTAGGGCACGCTAGTCAATTCTCACAGGTGTCCGATAGTCACAACTCACACACTAATCATGTAAATATACATATCCCCAGACACGTTCTAGGGCACGCTAGTCAATTCTCGCAGGTGTCCGATAGTCACAACTCACACACTAATCATGTAAATATACATATCCCCAGACACGTCCTAGGGCACGCTAGTCAATTCTCGCAGGTGTCCGATAGTCACAACTCACACACTAATCATGTAAATATACATATCTCCAGACACACAATATAGTACGTTAGTCACTACCCACAGGTGTCTGATGGCACGTTAGTCACTACTCACAGATGTCTGATTGCACACTAGTAACTACTTATACACAGTAATCTTGTAAATATACATATCCCTCAGACATGTCTCATGGCATGCTAGTTGCCTCTCACATGCAAGCAAACCACGGCACGCTAATTGCCACTTGCAAGCGCTCGGGCATCACCCGGCACGCTAATCGCCACTTACAAGCGTGCAGGCGTCACTTGCCACACTAGTCACTATTCACACAGAGTACATGTATGAATCTGCCATGTCACACTTACACGGAACCTATGCATCTGACAAGTCACACACTACAACTACACATAACACACAGGTGGGTACTTGGTGTCTGGCTACCATAAGACATGCTCTGTCCACGTCAAAAGATACAGATGATACAAAGAGGTGGTAACAGTGGTTTTAAATAAAGCCAGGGCCCCATATTGGTCTCTTTATTGTCCACAAAAAACAGACAGACATTCTCCTGTTCTTGGTCCTTGTTGTCCCAGTAAGGGTGGGTAAGGGATCTCCCACATGGGAGATTATTAAATATAGGCATAAGTGGCTCAGTTTTTCAGCTGTGGAGGACACCACAGTTCCTAATTAAAATATATCCGGTGAAAGTCATGTGCTCCAAAGGCTGCGTTACACTTGGGGCATTTGCGCTGCCGCGAGTCGTATCGAGTCTTCACACACTCAAAGCAAAAAACATGAAAACACTTTATGAGAATAGCATCTTTCTTCCTGGTGTTACAGCATGGACAGGTGAGACGGGCCTGGGGAGGAAACAGACAGTTACCATCTGGGCAATAACCAGATCGTATCACATGCTGCTGGGGGCATTGGTTTTACTAATTAAATATAAAGAAAGACATTTGCCATCGCTAGTAACAGCTCGGCTGCCACACCCAGCACTCCCTCCCCCATCCCAAAGCGAGAACTCTATTTTTGTAAGTCACATAAGCTTGGTAACAGCAGCAGGAACTTTAAGATCACAGTTTCCAGAGACAAACTTATAGTCTGGTGCCACGTGTTATGGGTATATAGATAAAGGAGTTGCTGGGGGCATGCTTGTGATCAGGGGTATCTGTTGTGGGCATGCTTGTGATCAGGGGTATCTTGTGGGCATGCTTGTGATCAGGGGTATCTGTTGTGGGCATGAGGGGGCATGCTTGTGATCGGAGGTCTCGGTTGTGGACATGGGGGGCATCCTTGTGATCGGAGGTCTAAGTTGTGGGCATGCTTGTGATCAGGGGTCTCAGTTGTGGGCATGCTTATGATCGGAGGTCTCAGTTGTGGCCATGGGGGGAATGCTTGTGATCGGAGGTTTCTGTTGTGAGCATGGGGGCATGCTTGTGATCATAGGACTCGGTTGTGGGCATGCTTGTGATCAGAGGACTCGGTTGTGGGCATGCTTGTAATCTGAGGTCTCCGTTGTGGGCATGCTTGTGATCAGGGGTATCCGTTGTGGGCATGCTTGTGATCAGGGGTATCTGTTGTGGGCATGCTTGTGATCAGGGGTATCTGTTGTGGGCATGCTTGTGATCAGGGGTATCTGTTGTGGGCATGCTTGTGATCAGGGGTATCTGTTGTGGGCATGCTTGTGATCAGGGGTATCTGTTGTGGGCATGCTTGTGATCAGGGGTATCTGTTGTGGGCATGCTTGTGATCAGGGGTATCTGTTGTGGGCATGTGGGGGCATGCTTGTGTTCGGAGGACTCGGTTGTGGCCATGAGGGGGCATGCTTGTGATCGGAGGTCTCGGTTGTGGACATGGGGGGCATCCTTGTGATCGGAGGTCTAAGTTGTCGGCATGCTTGTGATCAGGGGTCTCAGTTGTGGGCATGTGGGGGAATGCTTGTGATCGGAGGTTTCTGTTGTGGGCATGTGAGCATGCTTGTAATCTGAGGTCTTGGTTGTGAGTCTAATAAAGCAGTGTCACAATCTTATGTTGGGAGCATGTAGCCCAGATCAGCAGCAGTGATGCAATATAAACAATACAGAGGAAGCCACTTACCCGATATTCCTTGATCTCCTCTTGGAGGATCTGGTCTGCATCCGCATACACCTCTAACTTCTTCTGTTTCTCCAACTTCCTACGCAGTCGAGAGATTTCCTCCTGAAGACATAACAAGTGTGAGAAGCCGACACAGAGCACAACCGACAATACCACCCTCACCCCACATACCTGTGCTCTCTTTAAACTGAACGACTCCTTTTCCTTTGCAGTGCGATTGTCGCAGACAAAATTCTGAGTGTCCTTCAGAGTGCTCACAACGTGTTCCAGCTGGACCTTCAGGTCTTCAGACAGCTGTGCCGCTTCTACAGCCTATGATCAATAACCAGACAGGCAGTGCAAGATAACCATACAATTATACAATGGGCAGACTAGGCACACAACCAAACAAGCAAACGGACCCCCCCCCCCCCAACAGCACGCACCTAGTGACTGCACAGACTGACAGCTGGTCAGACACCTAGTGACAGCTGGTCAGACACCTAGTGACTGCACAGACAGCTGGTCAGACACCTAGTGACTGCACAGACAGCTGGTCAGACACCTAGTGACTGCACAGACAGCTGGTCAGACACCTAGTGACTGCACAGACAGCTGGTCAGACACCTAGTGACTGCACAGACAGACAGCTGGTCAGACCCCTAGTGACAGCTGGTCAGACACCTAGTGACTGCACAGACAGACAGTTGGTCAGACACCTATTGACTGCACAAACAGACAGCTGGTCAGACCCCTAGTGACTGCACAGACAGCTGGTCACACACCTAGTGACTGCACAAACAGACAGCTGGTCAGACCCCTAGTGACTGCACAGACAGACAGCTGGTCAGACACCTAGTGACTGCACAGACAGACAGCTGGTCAGACCCCTAGTGACTGCACAGACAGACAGCTGGTCAGACCCCTAGTGACTGCACAGACAGACAGTTGGTCAGACCCCTAGTGACTGCACAGACAGACAGCTGGTCAGACACCTAGTGACTGCACAGACAGACAGCTGGTCAGACCCCTAGTGACTGCACAGACAGACAGCTGGTCAGACACCTAGTGACTGCACAGACAGACAGCTGGTCACACACCTAGTGACTGCACAGACAGACAGCTGGTCAGACCCCTAGTGACTGCACAGACAGACAGCTGGTCAGACCCCTAGTGACTGCACAGACAGCTGGTCAGACACCTAGTGACTGCACAGACAGCTGGTCAGACCCCTAGTGACTGCACAGACAGACAGCTGGTCAGACACCTAGTGACTGCACAGACAGCTGGTCAGACCCCTAGTGACTGCACAGACAGACAGCTGGTCAGACACCTAGTGACTGCACAGACAGACAGTTGGTCAGACACCTAGTGACTGCACAGACAGACAGCTGGTCAGACATCTAGTGACTGCACAGACAGACAGCTGGTCAGACACCTAGTGACTGCACAGACAGACAGCTGGTCACACACCTAGTGACTGCACAGACAGACAGCTGGTCACACACCTAGTGACTGCACAAACAGACAGCTGGTCAGACCCCTAGTGACTGCACAGACAGCTGGTCAGACCCCTAGTGACTGCACAGACAGACAGCTGGTCAGACCCCTAGTGACTGCACAGACAGACAGCTGGTCAGACCCCTAGTGACTGCACAGACAGACAGCTGGTCAGACCCCTAGTGACTGCACAGACAGACAGTTGGTCAGACCCCTAGTGACTGCACAGACAGACAGCTGGTCAGACCCCTAGTGACTGCACAGACAGACAGCTGGTCAGACCCCTAGTGACTGCACAGACAGACAGCTGGTCAGACCCCTAGTGACTGCACAGACAGACAGCTGGTCAGACATCTAGTGACTGCACAGACAGACAGATGGTCAGACCCCTAGTGACTGCACAGACAGACAGCTGGTCAGACACCTAGTGACAGCTGGTCAGACACCTAGTGACAGCTGGTCAGACACCTAGTGACTGCACAGACAGTTGGTCAGACACCTAGTGACTGCACAGACAGACAGCTGGTCAGACCCCTAGTGACTGCACAGACAGACAGCTGGTCAGACCCCTAGTGACTGCACAGACAGACAGCTGGTCAGACCCCTAGTGACTGCACAGACAGACAGCTGGTCAGACACCTAGTGACAGCTGGTCAGACACCTAGTGACAGCTGGTCAGACACCTAGTGACAGCTGGTTAGACACCTAGTGACAGCTGGTCAGACACCTAGTGACTGCACAGACAGCTGGTCAGACACCTAGTGACTGCACAGACAGCTGGTCAGACACCTAGTGACAGCTGGTCAGACACCTAGTGACTGCACAGACAGACAGCTGGTCAGACACCTAGTGACTGCACAGACAGATAGCTGGTCAGACATCTAGTGACTGCACAGACAGACAGTTGGTCAGACACCTAGTGACTGCACAGACAGATAGCTGGTCAGACATCTAGTGACTGCACAGACAGCTGGTCAGACACCTAGTGACTGCACAGACAGCTGGTCAGACACCTAGTGACTGCACAGACAGCTGGTCAGACCCCTAGTGACTGCACAGACAGACAGTTGGTCAGACACCTAGTGACTGCACAGACAGATAGCTGGTCAGACATCTAGTGACTGCACAGACAGACAGTTGGTCACACACCTAGTGACTGCACAGACAGACAGTTGGTCAGACACCTAGTGACTGCACAGACAGACAGTTGGTCACACACCTAGTGACTGCACAGACAGACAGCTAGTCAGACCCCTAGTGACTGCACAGACAGACAGTTGGTCACACACCTAGTGACTGCACAGACAGACAGTTGGTCAGACACCTAGTGACTGCACAAACAGACAGTTGGTCAGACCCCTAGTGACTGCACAGACAGCTGGTCAGACACCTAGTGACTGCACAAACAGCTGGTCAGACCCCTAGTGACTGCACAGACAGACAGCTGGTCAGACACCTAGTGACTGCACAGACAGACAGCTGGTCAGACACCTAGTGACTGCACAGACAGCTGGTCACACACCTAGTGACTGCACAGACAGCTGGTCACACACCTAGTGACTGCACAGACAGACAGCTGGTCACACACCTAGTGACTGCACAGACAGACAGCTGGTCACACACCTAGTGACTGCACAGACAGCTGGTCACACACCTAGTGACTGCACAGACAGACAGCTGGTCACACACCTAGTGACAGCTAGTCAGACACCTAGTGACAGCTAGTCAGACACCTAGTGACAGCTAGTCAGACACCTAGTGACAGCTGGTCAGACACCTAGTGACAGCTGGTCAGACACCTAGTGACAGCTGGTCAGACACCTAGTGACAGCTGGTCAGACACCTAGTGACAGCTGGTCAGACACCTAGTGACAGCTGGTCAGACACCTAGTGACAGCTGGTCAGACACCTAGTGACTGCACAGACAGACAGCTGGTCAGACCCCTAGTGACTGTACAGACAGCTGGTCAGACACCTAGTAACAGCTGGTCAGACACCTAGTGACTGCACAGACAGCTGGTCAGACACCTAGTGACTGCACAGACAGCTGGTCAGACACCTAGTGACTGCACAGACAGCTGGTCAGACACCTAGTGACTGCACAGACAGATAGCTGGTCAGACCCCTAGTGACTGCACAGACAGACAGCTGGTCAGACACCTAGTGACTGCACAGACAGCTGGTCAGACACCTAGTGACTGCACAGACAGCTGGTCAGACACCTAGTGACTGCACAGACAGCTGGTCAGACACCTAGTGACTGCACAGACAGCTGGTCAGACACCTAGTGACTGCACAGACAGAAAGCTGGTCAGACCCCTAGCGACTGCACAGACAGACAGCTGGTCAGACCCCTAGCGACTGCACAGACAGACAGCTGGTCAGACCCCTAGTGACTGCACAGACAGACAGCTGGTCAGACCCCTAGTGACTGCACAGACAGACAGCTGGTCAGACACCTAGTGACTGCACAGACAGACAGCTGGTCAGACACCTAGTGACTGCACAGACAGACAGCTAGTCAGACACCTAGTGACTGCACAGACAGACAGCTAGTCAGACACCTAGTGACTGCACAGACAGACAGCTAGTCAGACACCTAGTGACTGCACAGACAGACAGCTGGTCACACACCTAGTGACTGCACAGACAGACAGCTGGTCAGACACCTAGTGACTGCACAAACAGACAGCTGGTCAGACACCTAGTGACTGCACACACAGACAGCTGGTCAGACCCCTAGTGACTGCACAGACAGACAGCTGGTCAGACACCTAGTGACTGCACAGACAGACAGCTGGTCAGACACCTAGTGACTGCACAGACAGACAGCTGGTCACACACCTAGTGACTGCACAGACAGACAGCTAGTCAGACAGCTAGTCAGACACCTAGTGACTGCACAGACAGACAGCTGGTCACACACCTAGTGACTGCACAGACAGACAGCTGGTCACACACCTAGTGACTGCACAGACAGACAGCTAGTCAGACACCTAGTGACTGCACAGACAGACAGCTGGTCAGACCCCTAGTGACTGCACAGACAGACAGCTGGTCACACACCTAGTGACTGCACAGACAGATAGCTGGTCAGACATCTAGTGACTGCACAGACAGACAGTTGGTCAGACACCTAGTGACTGCACAAACAGACAGCTGGTCAGACCCCTAGTGACTGCACAGACAGCTGGTCAGACCCCTAGTGACTGCACAGACAGCTGGTCAGACACCTAGTGACTGCACAGACAGCTGGTCAGACACCTAGTGACTGCACAGACAGCTGGTCAGACACCTAGTGACTGCACAGACAGCTGGTCAGACACCTAGTGACTGCACAGACAGCTGGTCAGACACCTAGTGACTGCACAGACAGCTGGTCAGACACCTAGTGACTGCACAGACAGCTGGTCAGACACCTAGTGACTGCACAGACAGCTGGTCAGACACCTAGTGACTGCACAGACAGCTGGTCAGACCCCTAGTGACTGCACAGACAGACAGTTGGTCAGACACCTAGTGACTGCACAGACAGATAGCTGGTCAGACATCTAGTGACTGCACAGACAGACAGTTGGTCAGACACCTAGTGACTGCACAAACAGACAGCTGGTCAGACCCCTAGTGACTGCACAGACAGCTGGTCAGACACCTAGTGACTGCACAAACAGCTGGTCAGACCCCTAGTGACTGCACAGACAGACAGCTGGTCACACACCTAGTGACTGCACAGACAGACAGCTGGTCAGACCCCTAGTGACTGCACAGACAGACAGCTGGTCAGACACCTAGTGACTGCACAGACAGACAGCTGGTCAGACACCTAGTGACTGCACAGACAGCTGGTCAGACACCTAGTGACTGCACAGACAGCTGGTCACACACCTAGTGACTG
The DNA here is from genome assembly GCF_027579735.1 of Bombina bombina. Taxonomy (NCBI): domain Eukaryota; kingdom Metazoa; phylum Chordata; class Amphibia; order Anura; family Bombinatoridae; genus Bombina; species Bombina bombina. The sequence continues at coordinate 5,352,504 of NC_069509.1, read as the reverse complement.
CACAGACAGACAGCTGGTCACACACCTAGTGACTGCACAGACAGACAGCTGGTCACACACCTAGTGACTGCACAGACAGCTGGTCACACACCTAGTGACAGCTGGTCAGACACCTAGTGACAGCTAGTCAGACACCTAGTGACAGCTGGTCAGACACCTAGTGACAGCTGGTCAGACACCTAGTGACAGCTGGTCAGACACCTAGTGACAGCTGGTCAGACACCTAGTGACAGCTGGTCAGACACCTAGTGACAGCTGGTCAGACACCTAGTGACAGCTGGTCAGACACCTAGTGACAGCTGGTCAGACACCTAGTGACAGCTGGTCAGACACCTAGTGACAGCTGGTCAGACACCTAGTGACAGCTGGTCAGACACCTAGTGACTGCACAGAAAGACAGCTGGTCAGACCCCTAGTGACTGCACAGACAGCTGGTCAGACACCTAGTAACAGCTGGTCAGACACCTAGTGACTGCACAGACAGCTGGTCAGACACCTAGTGACTGCACAGACAGACAGCTGGTCAGACCCCTAGCGACTGCACAGACAGCTGGTCACACACCTAGTGACTGCACAGACAGACAGCTGGTCACACACCTAGTGACTGCACAGACAGACAGCTAGTCAGACACCTAGTGACTGCACAGACAGATAGCTGGTCACACACCTAGTGACTGCACAGACAGACAGCTAGTCACACACCTAGTGACTGCACAGACAGACAGCTGGTCACACACCTAGTGACTGTACAGACAGACAGCTGGTCACACACCTAGTGACTGCACAGACAGCTGGTCAGACCCCTAGTGACTGCACAGACAGACAGCTGGTCACACACCTAGTGACTGCACAGACAGACAGCTGGTCACACACCTAGTGACTGCACAGACAGACAGCTGGTCAGACCCCTAGTGACTGCACAGACAGACAGCTGGTCAGACACCTAGTGACTGCACAGACAGACAGCTGGTCAGACACCTAGTGACTGCACAGACAGACAGCTGGTCAGACACCTAGTGACTGCACAGACAGACAGTTGGTCAGACACCTAGTGACTGCACAGACAGACAGCTGGTCAGACACCTAGTGACTGCACAGACAGACAGCTGGTCAGACACCTAGTGACTGCACAGACAGACAGCTAGTCAGACACCTAGTGACTGCACAGACAGACAGCTAGTCAGACACCTAGTGACTGCACAGACAGACAGCTGGTCACACACCTAGTGACTGCACAGACAGACAGCTGGTCAGACCCCTAGTGACTGCACAGACAGACAGCTGGTCAGACACCTAGTGACTGCACAGACAGACAGCTGGTCAGACCCCTAGTGACTGCACAGACAGACAGCTGGTCAGACACCTAGTGACTGCACAGACAGACAGCTGGTCAGACACCTAGTGACTGCACAGACAGACAGCTGGTCACACACCTAGTGACTGCACAGACAGACAGCTGGTCAGCACACCTAGTGACTGCACAGACAGACAGCTAGTCAGACACCTAGTGACTGCACAGACAGCTGGTCACACCCCTAGTGACTGCACAGACAGACAGCTAGTCGACACCCTAGTGACTGCACAGACAGACAGCTGGTCAGACACCTAGTGACTGCACAGACAGACAGCTGGTCAGACACCTAGTGACTGCACAGACAGACAGCTGGTCACACACCTAGTGACTGCACAGACAGACAGCTGGTCAACACCTAGTGACTGCACAGACAGACAGCTGGTCACACACCTAGTGACTGCACAGACAGACAGCTGGTCAGACACCTAGTGACTGCACAGACAGACAGCTGGTCAGACCCCTAGTGACTGCACAGACAGACAGCTAGTCAGACACCTAGTGACTGCACAGACAGACAGCTAGGTCAGACCCCTAGTGACTGCACAGACAGACAGCTGGTCACACACCTAGTGACTGCACAGACAGACAGCTGGTCACACACCTAGTGACTGCACAGACAGACAGCTGGTCAGACACCTAGTGACTGCACAGACAGACAGCTGGTCACACACCTAGTGACTGCACAGACAGACAGCTGGTCACACACCTAGTGACTGCACAGACAGACAGCTGGTCACACACCTAGTGACTGCACAGACAGACAGCTGGTCACACACCTAGTGACTGCACAGACAGACAGCTGGTCAGACCCCTAGTGACTGCACAGACAGCTGGTCACACGCCTAGTGACTGCACAGACAGACAGCTAGTCAGACCCCTAGTGACTGCACAGACAGACAGCTGGTCACACACCTAGTGACTGCACAGACAGACAGCTGGTCAGACCCCTAGTGACTGCACAGACAGACAGCTGGTCACACACCTAGTGACTGCACAGACAGCTGGTCAGACACCTAGTGACTGCACAGACAGACAGCTGGTCAGACACCTAGTGACTGCACAGACAGACAGCTTGTCAGACCCCTAGTGACTGCACAGACAGACAGCTAGTCAGACCCCTAGTGACTGCACAGACAGACAGCTGGTCAGACCCCTAGTGACTGCACAGACAGACAGCTAGTCAGACCCCTAGTGACTGCACAGACAGACAGCTGGTCAGACACCTAGTGACTGCACATACAGACAGCTGGTCAGACCCCTAGTGACTGCACAGACAGACAGCTGGTCAGACCCCTAGTGACTGCACAGACAGACAGCTGGTCAGACCCCTAGTGACTGCACAGACAGACAGCTGGTCAGACACCTAGTGACTGCACAGACAGCTGGTCAGACACCTAGTGACTGCACAGACAGATAGCTGGTCAGACCCCTAGTGACTGCACAGACAGACGGCTGGTCACACACCTAGTGACTGCACAGACAGACAGCTGGTCAGACACCTAGTGACTGCACAGACAGACAGCTGGCCACACACCTAGTGACTGCACAGACAGACAGCTGGCCACACACCTAGTGACTGCACAGACAGACAGCTGGTCAGACACCTAGTGACTGCACAGACAGACAGCTGGTCAGACACCTAGTGACTGCACAGACAGACAGCTGGTCACACACCTAGTGACTGCACAGACAGACAGCTGGTCACACACCTAGTGACTGCACAGACAGACAGCTGGTCACACACCTAGTGACTGCACAGACAGACAGCTGGTCAGACACCTAGTGACTGCACAGACAGCTGGTCAGACACCTAGTGACTGCACAGACAGACAGCTGGTCAGACACCTAGTGACTGCACAGACAGACAGCTGGTCAGACACCTAGTGACTGCACAGACAGACAGCTGGTCAGACACCTAGTGACTGCACAGACAGACAGCTGGTCAGACACCTAGTGATTGCACAGACAGACAGCTAGTCAGACACCTAGTGACTGCACAGACAGACAGCTGGTCATACCCCTAGTGACTGCACAGACAGACAGCTGGTCAGACACCTAGTGATTGCACAGACAGACAGCTGGTCAGACACCTAGTGACTGCACAGACAGACAGCTGGTCATACCCCTAGTGACTGCACAGACAGACAGCTGGTCAGACCCCTAGTGATTGCACAGACAGACAGCTAGTCAGACACCTAGTGACTGCACAGACAGACAGCTGGTCAGACACCTAGTGACTGCACAGACAGACAGCTAGTCAGACACCTAGTGACTGCACAGACAGACAGCTGGTCATACCCCTAGTGACTGCACAGACAGACAGCTGGTCACACACCTAGTGACTGCACAGACAGACAGCTGGTCACACACCTAGTGACTGCACAGACAGACAGCTGGTCACACACCTAGTGACTGCACAGACAGACAGCTGGTCACACACCTAGTGACTGCACAGACAGACAGCTGGTCACACACCTAGTGACTGCACAGACAGACAGCTGGTCACACACCTAGTGACTGCACAGACAGACAGCTGGTCACACACCTAGTGACTGCACAGACAGACAGCTAGTCAGACCCCTAGTGACTGCACAGACAGACAGTTGGTCAGACCCCTAGTGACTGCACAGACAGCTGGTCACACGCCTAGTGACTGCACAGACAGACAGCTGGTCACACACCTAGTGACTGCACAGACAGACAGCTGGTCAGACACCTAGTGACTGCACAGACAGCTGGTCAGACACCTAGTGACTGCACAGACAGCTGGTCAGACACCTAGTGACTGCACAGACAGACAGCTGGTCAGACCCCTAGTGACTGCACAGACAGACAGCTGGTCAGACACCTAGTGATTGCACAGACAGACAGCTGGTCAGACACCTAGTGACTGCACAGACAGACAGCTGGTCAGACACCTAGTGACTGCACAGACAGACAGCTGGTCAGACACCTAGTGACTGCACAGACAGACAGCTGGTCACACACCTAGTGACTGCACAGACAGACAGCTGGTCACACACCTAGTGACTGCACAGACAGACAGCTGGTCAGACACCTAGTGACTGCACAGACAGCTGGTCACACACCTAGTGACTGCACAGACAGACAGCTGGTCAGACACCTAGTGACTGCACAGACAGCTGGTCACACACCTAGTGACTGCACAGACAGACAGCTAGTCAGACACCTAGTGACTGCACAGACAGACAGCTGGTCAGACCCCTAGTGACTGCACAGACAGACAGCTGGTCACACACCTAGTGACTGCACAGACAGACAGCTGGTCACACACCTAGTGACTGCACAGACAGACAGCTGGTCACACACCTAGTGACTGCACAGACAGACAGCTGGTCACACACCTAGTGACTGCACAGACAGACAGCTGGTCACACACCTAGTGACTGCACAGACAGACAGCTGGTCAGACCCCTAGTGACTGCACAGACAGCTGGTCACACGCCTAGTGACTGCACAGACAGACAGCTAGTCAGACCCCTAGTGACTGCACAGACAGACAGCTGGTCACACACCTAGTGACTGCACAGACAGACAGCTGGTCAGACCCCTAGTGACTGCACAGACAGACAGCTGGTCACACACCTAGTGACTGCACAGACAGCTGGTCAGACACCTAGTGACTGCACAGACAGACAGCTGGTCAGACACCTAGTGACTGCACAGACAGACAGCTAGTCAGACCCCTAGTGACTGCACAGACAGACAGCTAGTCAGACCCCTAGTGACTGCACAGACAGACAGCTAGTCAGACCCCTAGTGACTGCACAGACAGACAGCTGGTCAGACACCTAGTGACTGCACAGACAGACAGCTGGTCAGACACCTAGTGACTGCACAGACAGACAGCTGGTCAGACCCCTAGTGACTGCACAGACAGACAGCTGGTCAGACCCCTAGTGACTGCACAGACAGACAGCTGGTCAGACCCCTAGTGACTGCACAGACAGACAGCTGGTCAGACACCTAGTGACTGCACAGACAGCTGGTCAGACACCTAGTGACTGCACAGACAGATAGCTGGTCAGACCCCTAGTGACTGCACAGACAGACGGCTGGTCACACACCTAGTGACTGCACAGACAGACAGCTGGTCAGACACCTAGTGACTGCACAGACAGACAGCTGGCCACACACCTAGTGACTGCACAGACAGACAGCTGGCCACACACCTAGTGACTGCACAGACAGACAGCTGGTCAGACACCTAGTGACTGCACAGACAGACAGCTGGTCAGACACCTAGTGACTGCACAGACAGACAGCTGGTCAGACACCTAGTGACTGCACAGACAGACAGCTGGTCACACACCTAGTGACTGCACAGACAGACAGCTGGTCACACACCTAGTGACTGCACAGACAGACAGCTGGTCACACACCTAGTGACTGCACAGACAGACAGCTGGTCACACACCTAGTGACTGCACAGACAGACAGCTGGTCAGACACCTAGTGACTGCACAGACAGCTGGTCAGACACCTAGTGACTGCACAAACAGACAGCTAGTCAGACACCTAGTGATTGCACAGACACACAGCTGGTCAGACACCTAGTGACTGCACAGACAGACAGCTGGTCAGACACCTAGTGACTGCACAGACAGACAGCTGGTCAGACACCTAGTGACTGCACAGACAGACAGCTGGTCATACCCCTAGTGACTGCACAGACAGACAGCTGGTCAGACCCCTAGTGACTGCACAGACAGACAGCTGGTCAGACACCTAGTGACTGCACAGACAGACAGCTAGTCAGACACCTAGTGACTGCACAGACAGACAGCTGGTCATACCCCTAGTGACTGCACAGACAGACAGCTGGTCACACACCTAGTGACTGCACAGACAGACAGCTGGTCACACACCTAGTGACTGCACAGACAGACAGCTGGTCACACACCTAGTGACTGCACAGACAGACAGCTGGTCACACACCTAGTGACTGCACAGACAGACAGCTGGTCACACACCTAGTGACTGCACAGACAGACAGCTGGTCACACACCTAGTGACTGCACAGACAGACAGCTGGTCACACACCTAGTGACTGCACAGACAGACAGCTGGTCACACACCTAGTGACTGCACAGACAGACAGCTGGTCACACACCTAGTGACTGCACAGACAGACAGCTAGTCAGACCCCTAGTGACTGCACAGACAGACAGTTGGTCAGACCCCTAGTGACTGCACAGACAGCTGGTCACACGCCTAGTGACTGCACAGACAGACAGCTGGTCACACACCTAGTGACTGCACAGACAGACAGCTGGTCAGACACCTAGTGACTGCACAGACAGCTGGTCAGACACCTAGTGACTGCACAAACAGACAGCTGGTCTGACCCCTAGTGACTGCACAGACAGACAGCTGGTCAGACACCTAGTGATTGCACAGACACACAGCTGGTCAGACACCTAGTGACTGCACAGACAGACAGCTGGTCAGACACCTAGTGATTGCACAGACAGACAGCTGGTCAGACACCTAGTGACTGCACAGACAGACAGCTGGTCACACACCTAGTGACTGCACAGACAGACAGCTGGTCACACACCTAGTGACTGCACAGACAGCTAGTCAGACCCCTAGTGACTGCACAGACAGACAGCTGGTCAGACACCTAGTGACTGCACAGACAGACAGCTGGTCAGACACCTAGTGACTGCACAGACAGCTGGTCACACGCCTAGTGACTGCACAGACAGACAGCTGGTCAGACACCTAGTGACTGCACAGACAGCTGGTCACACGCCTAGTGACTGCACAGACAGACAGCTGGTCACACACCTAGTGACTGCACAGACAGACAGCTGGTCAGACACCTAGTGACTGCACAGACAGACAGCTGGTCAGACCCCTAGTGACTGCACAGACAGACAGTTGGTCAGACCCCTAGTGACTGCACAAACAGACAGCTGGTCAGACCCCTAGTGACTGCACAGACAGACAGCTGGTCAGACACCTAGTGACTGCACAGACAGACAGCTGGTCAGACACCTAGTGACTGCACAGACAGACAGCTGGTCAGACACCTAGTGACTGCACAGACAGCTGGTCAGACACCTAGTGACTGCACAGACAGACAGCTGGTCAGACACCTAGTGACTGCACAGACAGCTGGTCACACACCTAGTGACTGCACAGACAGACAGCTGGTCACACACCTAGTGACTGCACAGACAGACAGCTAGTCAGACCCCTAGTGACTGCACAGACAGACAGCTGGTCAGACACCTAGTGACTGCACAGACAGACAGCTGGTCAGACACCTAGTGACTGCACAGACAGACAGCTGGTCAGACACCTAGTGACTGCACAGACAGACAGCTGGTCAGACACCTAGTGACTGCACAGACAGACAGCTGGTCAGACACCTAGTGACTGCACAGACAGAGAGCTGGTCACACACCTAGTGACTGCACAGACAGACAGCTGGTCACACACCTAGTGACTGCACAGACAGACAGCTGGTCACACACCTAGTGACTGCACAGACAGACAGCTGGTCACACACCTAGTGACTGCACAGACAGACAGCTAGTCAGACCCCTAGTGACTGCACAGACAGACAGCTGGTCAGACACCTAGTGACTGCACAGACAGACAGCTGGTCAGACACCTAGTGACTGCACAGACAGACAGCTGGTCAGACACCTAGTGACTGCACAGACAGACAGCTGGTCAGACACCTAGTGACTGCACAGACAGACAGCTGGTCACACACCTAGTGACTGCACAGACAGACAGCTGGTCACACACCTAGTGACTGCACAGACAGACAGCTGGTCACACACCTAGTGACTGCACAGACAGACAGCTGGTCACACACCTAGTGACTGCACAGACAGACAGCTGGTCACACACCTAGTGACTGCACAGACAGACAGCTGGTCAGACACCTAGTGACTGCACAGACAGACAGCTGGTCAGACCCCTAGTGACTGCACAGACAGACAGCTGGTCAGACCCCTAGTGACTGCACAGACAGCTGGTCACACGCCTAGTGACTGCACAGACAGACAGCTGGTCACACACCTAGTGACTGCACAGACAGACAGCTGGTCAGACACCTAGTGACTGCACAGACAGACAGCTGGTCAGACCCCTAGTGACTGCACAGACAGACAGTTGGTCAGACACCTAGTGACTGCACAAACAGACAGCTGGTCAGACCCCTAGTGACTGCACAGACAGACAGCTGGTGAGACACCTAGTGACTGCACAGACAGACAGCTGGTCAGACACCTAGTGACTGCACAGACAGACAGCTGGTCACACACCTAGTGACTGCACAGACAGACAGCTGGTCACACACCTAGTGACTGCACAGACAGACAGCTGGTCATACCCCTAGTGACTGCACAGACAGACAGCTGGTCACACACCTAGTGACTGCACAGACAGCTGGTCACACACCTAGTGACTGCACAGACAGACAGCTGGTCAGACACCTAGTGACTGCACAGACAGACAGCTAGTCACACACCTAGTGACTGCACAGACAGACAGCTAGTCAGACCCCTAGTGACTGCACAGACAGACAGCTGGTCAGACACCTAGTGACTGCACAGACAGACAGCTGGTCACACACCTAGTGACTGCACAGACAGACAGCTGGTCACACACCTAGTGACTGCACAGACAGACAGCTAGTCAGACACCTAGTGACTGCACAGACAGACAGCTGGTCAGACACCTAGTGACTGCACAGACAGACAGCTGGTCAGACACCTAGTGACTGCACAGACAGACAGCTGGTCAGACACCTAGTGACTGCACAGACAGACAGCTGGTCAGACACCTAGTGACTGCACAGACAGACAGCTGGTCAGACACCTAGTGACTGCACAGACAGACAGCTGGTCAGACACCTAGTGACTGCACAGACAGACAGCTGGTCAGACACCTAGTGACTGCACAGACAGACAGCTGGTCACACACCTAGTGACTGCACAGACAGACAGCTGGTCACACACCTAGTGACTGCACAGACAGACAGCTGGTCAGACACCTAGTGACTGCACAGACAGACAGCTGGTCAGACACCTAGTGACTGCACAGACAGACAGCTGGTCAGACCCCTAGTGACTGCACAGACAGACAGCTGGTCAGACCCCTAGTGACTGCACAGACAGACAGCTGGTCACACACCTAGTGACTGCACAGACAGACAGCTGGTCACACACCTAGTGACTGCACAGACAGACAGCTGGTCACACACCTAGTGACTGCACAGACAGACAGCTAGTCAGACCCCTAGTGACTGCACAGACAGACAGCTAGTCAGACCCCTAGTGACTGCACAGACAGACAGCTGGTCACACACCTAGTGACTGCACAGACAGACAGCTGGTCAGACCCCTAGTGACTGCACAGACAGACAGCTAGTCAGACCCCTAGTGACTGCACAGACAGACAGCTGGTCAGACACCTAGTGACTGCACAGACAGACAGCTGGTCACACACCTAGTGACTGCACAGACAGACAGCTGGTCACACACCTAGTGACTGCACAGACAGACAGCTGGTCACACACCTAGTGACTGCACAGACAGACAGCTGGTCAGACCCCTAGTGACTGCACAGACAGACAGCTGGTCAGACACCTAGTGACTGCACAGACAGACAGCTGGTCAGACACCTAGTGACTGCACAGACAAACAGCTGCTCACACACCTAGTGACTGCACAGACAGACAGCTGGTCAGACACCTAGTGACTGCACAGACAGACAGCTAGTCAGACCCCTAGTGACTGCACAGACAGACAGCTGGTCAGACACCTAGTGACTGCACAGACAGACAGCTGGTCACACACCTAGTGACTGCACAGACAGACAGCTGGTCACACACCTAGTGACTGCACAGACAGACAGCTGGTCACACACCTAGTGACTGCACAGACAGACAGCTAGTCAGACCCCTAGTGACTGCACAGACAGACAGCTGGTCAGACACCTAGTGACTGCACAGACAGACAGCTGGTCAGACACCTAGTGACTGCACAGACAGACAGCTGGTCAGACACCTAGTGACTGCACAGACAGACAGCTGGTCAGACACCTAGTGACTGCACAGACAGACAGCTGGTCAGACACCTAGTGACTGCACAGACAGCTGGTCACACACCTAGTGACTGCACAGACAGACAGCTGGTCAGACACCTAGTGACTGCACAGACAGATAGCTGGTCAGACCCCTAGTGACCGCACAGACAGACAGCTGGTCACACACCTAGTGACTGCACAGACAGACAGCTGGTCAGACACCTAGTGACTGCACAGACAGACAGCTGGTCAGACACCTAGTGACTGCACAGACAGCTGGTCACACACCTAGTGACTGCACAGACAGCTGGTCACACACCTAGTGACTGCACAGACAGACAGCTAGTCACACACCTAGTGACTGCACAGACAGACAGCTGGTCAGACACCTAGTGACTGCACAGACAGCTGGTCAGACACCTAGTGACTGCACAGACAGACAGCTGGTCACACACCTAGTGACTGCACAGACAGACAGCTAGTCAGACCCCTAGTGACTGCACAGACAGACAGCTGGTCAGACACCTAGTGACTGCACAGACAGACAGCTGGTCAGACACCTAGTGACTGCACAGACAGACAGCTGGTCACACACCTAGTGACTGCACAGACAGACAGCTGGTCACACACCTAGTGACTGCACAGACAGACAGCTGGTCACACGCCTAGTGACTGCACAGACAGACAGCTGGTCAGACACCTAGTGACTGCACAGACAGACAGCTGGTCAGACACCTAGTGACTGCACAGACAGACAGCTGGTCACACACCTAGTGACTGCACAGACAGACAGCTGGTCACACACCTAGTGACTGCACAGACAGACAGCTGGTCAGACCCCTAGTGACTGCACAGACAGACAGCTAGTCAGACACCTAGTGACTGCACAGACAGACAGCTGGTCACACACCTAGTGACTGCACAGACAGACAGCTGGTCAGACACCTAGTGACTGCACAGACAGACAGCTGGTCAGACACCTAGTGACTGCACAGACAGACAGCTGGTCAGACACTCACCTTCCTCTTATGCAGCTCCAGGGCCTGGATCCGTAGGGCCAACTCCTTCTCTATAGCAGCCAGCGAGGTGTGTAGCAGCCTCTCCCGTTCCTCCAACTTCTGAACCTGCAGCAGCTGTGCATCCACCTAGCAAGACAGTGACAGACAGAGCTGTGACGCAGGCATGCAGCAGGTGTCTACCAGTAACATCTGTCAAATTACGCACCTGCGTCTTTAGCCCCTGGACTTGTTCCGCCAGCTCCTCCTTCTCCTCCTTTAACAGTTTGTGTATCTGGTTGGATTTAATCCTCTCAGACATGAGTTTGAAGTTTGCGTCATCTTTCTCTCGTAGCTGCTGCATCAAGCGGATGTTCTGCTCCTGCATATCCTCAAACGCCTGGCCTGTCACGTCCATCTCTGAGAGCAGAGCCTCTTCTTCCTGCAAAAGGCACAAGTATTAAACTGCGCTGCTGAGGTGTAATATATGGGGGAACATGCACAGTACTCTTTCAGGAGCATACTGCTGTATGAGTTCAGCAGGGAAAGAAACGCACAGGGCCCTCTCAGAGATACGCTATTAATACTGCGCTGCTGATGTACGTATACTGAAGGAGTGATACACACAGGGTCCTCTCAGAGATACGCTATTAATACTGCGCTGCTGATGTACGTATACTGAAGGAGTGATACACACAGGGTCCTCTCAGAGATACGCTATTAATACTGCGCTGCTGATGTACGTATACTGAAGGGGTGATACACACAGAACCCTCTCAGAGATACGGTATTAATACTGCGCTGCTGATGTACGTATATTGAAGGAGTGATACACACAGAACCCTCCCAGAGATACGCTATTAATACTGCGCTGCTGATGTACGTATACTGAAGGAGCGACACACAGAACCCTCTCTGAGATACGCTATTAATACTGCGCTGCTGATGTACGTATACTGAAGGAGTGATACACACAGAACCCTCTCAGAGATACGCTATTAATACTGCGCTGCTGATGTACATATACTGAAGGAGTGATACACATAGTACCCTCTCAGAGATACGCTATTAATACTGCGCTGCTGATGTACATATACTGAAGGAGTGATACACACAGTACCCTCTCAGAGATACGCTATTAATACTGCGCTGCTGATGTACGTATATTCAAGGAGTGATACACACAAAACCCTCTCAGAGATGCGCTATTAATACTGCGCTGCTGATGTACGTATACTGAAGGAGTGATACACACAGAACCCTCTCAGATATAAGCTATTAAAGGGACACTGTACCCAAAAATTTTCTTTCGTGATTCAGATTGAGCATGAAATTTTAAGCAACTTTCTAATTTACTCCTATTATCAGATTTTCTTCATTCTCTTGGTATCTTTATTTGAAATGCAAGAATGTAAGTTTAGATGCCGGCCCATTTTTGGTGAATAACCTGGGTTGTCCTTGCTGATCGGTGGATAAATTCATCCACCAATAAAAAAGTGCTGTCCAGAGTACTGAAACCAAAAAAAAGCTTAGATGCCTTCTTTTTCAAATAATGATAGCAAGAGAATGAAGAAAAATTGATAATAGGAGTAAATTAGAAAGTTGCTTAAAATTGCATGCTCTTTCTGAATTACAAAAGAAAAAATTTGGGTTCAGTGTCTGTCACGAAAACCTCAGGATGTAGCTAAGAAGGGGTTAATTCTGTGTAGCTTGAACTCAAAACAGTTATTTGTTTTCAAGAAGAATTGTAACTTGTGTTTTCTTTGAACTGCCAGGAGTTTCCTAAATAGCCCCACCAAATGTTATTGTGTATGCATTGAGTCATAAAGCCACTCAAGCTCTTAGTCTCAGAGATACACAGGATAAAGTTTATGGCTTAGGCTGTCAATAGAATGCCTGATGCAAGGAGTACGAATTAAATGTTTTTAATTTTGTTTATATTTTTAAAGTGCTACAGGTAACCAAAAAGAAGACAAAAAAGTGTTACCTGAATATAATTGCTTTCTATACGGGGAGAGAATTTTTTTTTGTTGTTGTTTTTGTTTTTTCTTCTCTTTATGCTCCCCTCCACCCCCCCTGTGATAAAAGATATGAGAATATACAAAACTAGAAATGATTTCTGAGCTCAAACTAATATCATGGAATGTGGGAGGGATAACGTCTCCAATTAAAAGAAAGAATATTCTGAAGCAGCTTAAAAAACAGAAACCTGATATAATCTTTTTGCAAGAATTGCATCTAAAGGCAGCTGAAATTGATAATCTAAAGGTTGGATGGATTGCAGAGGTGCTGGCCACTCCATGTAATAGTAGGAAATGTGGCGTGGCTATTTTATTCCAGAAGAACCTTAGCTATAAGATTATAAACCAGGATCTAGATCCATCCGGTAGATATATTGTTACACAAATAGAAGTAAATAATAAACTCTGGACACTTTGTAATTTATATGGACCAAATGAACTCGATGTTCAGTTCTGGAATAAAATTAAGAATAAGCTGATTCCATATTTGGACCGTAATTTAGTGATAGCCGGAGATTTTAATATGACTCAACACCCGGAGATAGACAGGTTCAGATTGAGTTCGCCAAGATATTATGCAAGGGAAGCTAAATTTTTTAGGGACTTCTGCAAAATTTTAAATTTAAAAGATATATGGCGAATACAACATCCTGATACACGCAACTATACATGTGAATCAAAATCACATAAAAACTTTTCTAGAATAGATTTATTTTTGCTAGAAGAGAGACTGCTATCTCTGGATGTTGAGTCACAAATCTCGGAAATCACCCTGTCGGATCATGCGATAGTGAGTATAAAATTACAGAGTTCTCCTTCTAGGGGTAAGAATAATAACATTTTTCATTTTCCAAATTACATGTCAAACAATACACAATTTAGAAATTGGTTGGTGGAAGCCTGGAGAGAATATTATAGAAATAATATGGGGTATTTACATAAAATAGAAACTTTCTGGGAGGCAGGAAAGACTGTCCTGAGAGGCGAGATAAAAGCACACATGATCAAGGAAAAAAAGAAATATAAACAACAAGAGACCCAACTTGCTAACCAACTCAAAAATGCATACAGGAGATATTTGAGTGAGCCGAATAATACTCATTGGAATAAATACATGCAAGCTAAAGAAGCTAGGGAGCTTTTCATGAGGGAAGCCTGGTCATTAGAAGATTTAAAAAATAGAGCTCGCTATCAAGGATTCCAAGGCACTACTGCCAAGCATTTAGCAAGAATATATAAAATTAGGAAAAATAAAAATATAATAACAAGCATTAGAGATGGAGAGCGAAAATGTACCCAAACCACTGAAATCTGTGATATATTCCATAAATATTATAAAAGAATCTATTCAAAGGTAAAGATAGATGAATTAGAGCAAGAAAAGTTCTGGCAGAATATTAAATTACCAAAAATTACTGATGACTATTTAAAGATGATTAACCAGCCAATAACAATTGAAGAATGTGAAAAGGCAATTAATGCTATGAAACAGAATAAAGCCCCTGGCCCAGATAGGCTACCCGCCGAATTCTATAAATTTTTTAACTAAAGAGGTAACAACTACCTTAACCCGATTATTTAACTATTATCTCTGTGAAAGTCAGATGAACTCCCCATATTTTTCAGACTCAATTATAACACGAATATATAAAAAAGGTAAAGATCCAGAAGATCCAGGCGGATATAGACCCATATCCCTCCTAAATAATGACTATAAATTGTTGATGGCAATACTTGCCCAAAGATTTAAAAAAGTTATTGGAACAATAATTCACAGCGACCAGACAGGATTTATACCAGGAAGAAATGTAGCGCGTAATATTAGGAAAGTATTACTGACTATAGATAATTATTATAATAAAAAAAGAGAGAAAAATAAGATAAAGACAGACCTTGCGTTAGTTATGCTAAATGCCGAGAAGGCTTTTTATTCAATTATATGGGAACATCTGTTTTTGGCGCTTGAAAATTTTGGGTTTTCTGGTTGTATAGTCAATATGCTCAGAAATATATATAAAAACTCAAGATCGCAAGTATTAGTTAATGGTCTTGTATCACAGTATATTACATTACAGAGGGGCACGAGGCAAGGATGCCCCTTGTCACCCCTCTTATTTAATGTGTCATTAGAACCACTGGCAATATGGCTTAGACAGGAATTAAAAGGTATAGCCTTGGGAGATCAGAATGTTATTCTATCTCTCTATGCAGACGACCTTATGCTGTACCTAAGCGATACAAGATATAGTATTCCCCAATCTATGCAGTTAATTAACCGTTTTAGTACTTTTTCTGGCTACAGAATTAACCCAATAAAATCTGAGATTTTGTGGATTCATAAGACTCCGAATAGTAATTTTCCGCATGTCTTTAAAGAAGCGGATAATATGAAATATCTGGGAATTAAAATCTCAAAAAATCCAAGCGAATGGTATAAGCTCAATTTTGAGGATATATTTATCAAAATGGCAGATGAGATGAAAAATTGGAAATTATACTATCTATCGATTTCCGCTAAGATTATGCTAATAAAGACAATTTTTTTTCCACGGATCTTGTATTTATTACATAATCTCCCTTTATTTATTACTAAGCAAGATACTAAAAGGTTTTATACAGCATGTTCACTGTTTATTTGGGGAAAGAGTCGGCCTAGAATATCAAGGAATAGATCAACACAGCCTAAAAAATATGGGGGATTAGCACTGCCAAACATAGAATACTATAATTGGATCTGTATGATAAAATTTGCGGTAGACTGGGTAACAGAAGCAAACTATGTGACTTATTATGATATAGAAACAAAGCTCGTCAAACCATTTGATTTGAGAGCTTTACTACATTGTCCTGTGAAGAAGTTACCAAGTAACATTGCATATAGTCTGACTTTTGTCAATATTATAAATGCTTGGCAGAAGTACTGTAAGGAATTGGGACACAACCCAAGGTCATCACATTTGCTCCCTATTAAAGGTAACCCCGACTTTACACCAGGAATCTGGGATTTGGTATTTTCAGAATGGGAAAGGAAGGGACTTGTCTATGTGTCCCAACTCTTTCAGGATGATAGCAAGACATTACAGTCATTTGAAAATCTATCCAGTAGATATGCCCTTTCGGCCAAGAACTTCTATGCTTATCTTCAGATAAGGAATTATGCTAGCCAAGTGTGCAGAACAAGTGGATTTGAGTGGGGTGCTAAGGAGATTCCTGATGGAATTAAACTGTATGAGATAGGCCGACGATCATCGTCTTATTGGTATAAATCTTTAACTATAAAGTCAGGCCAAAATAATATAAGAGAACTCAAAGAAAATATAATGAAAATAATTCCTAATATAACAGAGCAGGAGATAGAAAAGAGTATCTCTCTTTCATCACAAGCAACTAGTAATATAAGTTGGCGAGAAGCCCAAATAAAATTACTTAATAATTACTATCTAACCCCATATAGGCTATATAAGATCTCAAAGACTAGACAAACAAGTTGTTGCTTTAAATGTAAAGAAGAAATGGCAGATATCATTCATTGTATATGGGCATGCCCGAAAATTAACCAATATTGGAGAAAAGTTAATTATTGGCTAAATAAATATCTCGAAAAAAAAATTATCATAACTTTTCGACTGATTTTTATGCTAGACTCAGAAAGGAGAAGTAAAGGAGAACAACTCTTTATCAATTTTATCATAATAGCAGTTAGAAATCAACTATTCAGAGAGTGGAAAACACCAAAGATTCCTACCATCCCCGAACTAGTAAACTTATTAACTTTACAAATGACAATTGAATCATATGATACTAAATTCAACTCGGAAATACATTACCGAGCTTTCTTTGCAAAGTGGAAAAAATATATAAGTGCCTGGCCAGCACCGCTGCAACACCAATTTATTGCTAGATTTCAGAACTCTTCAATATTTCTTTCTCTAGTACTAGAGGGTGAACTACCCTATCACTGGATAGATCTAACCCAATTTGGGGTGTAATGTAACGACAAGGCTCGCCATCCAAAGGCTCGTCATCCAAAGAGTGATTTTTCCTTCCCCATCCCTTTTGTTTTTTTGTTTTTTTTCTGTTTGTTGTCTTTCTCTCTCTCTCCCCGTATAAAATTGATAGCACTTGAAGAATATTCTATGTTAGGTAATTATAATTTAAAATTTTCTTTGTCATACACTGTATAATGTGATGTAAAATTTATTTTTGTAAGGCACCAAGGATAATTAAAGATAATGAAGTAATTTTTGTAATAAGATGATGATAATATGATATGTATGTTGGAATACTATCATTGTACGGTATTAATTAAGGTAAAAGTGTAATGCTGGTAATGAGATTTACTTTACTTTCTTTTTGTGTCCTTTTAATGTTCAATGTTTGTGTGAAAAAAACTTAATAAAAAGATTTAAAAAAAAAAAAAAAAAAAAGAATGCCTGATGCAAAACAGGCCCTTCATCGGTAACTGAAAGGACACTGGTATATTATGTACATATGTGTGTTAAAACTGTTATAACCTTAAAGGAAGGTAAATATGACAACCTACGGCATATTTGATATCAAACCGATTCTCCCAATAAAACTAAAATGTTCTAGATATGTAAATATAGAAATGTCTTACCTAGCAGGACTTATAATGGATTGTATAATTTCAGGCAAGAAATTAGTCTATTGAAGGTCATAAAGACAGGGGGGTTTTCTTAGCCTGCCCAGGAGGGTGTGGTCAAGCAACTTGATCTAAGGGAAAAAAAGTATAAGGGTCTTGGGTGTTAACACTGAAATTGTTCATTCTACATGGGAGGCTGTTTGCTGCAGCGTGAGTGACAACTTTTCTTCTTGCCCATCTCCCTGGGGGCAGACTCATAAGCTAGTGAAGTATTAGGTCTGTTATTTTTCTCCTTTTTATTTTAAAACACTGTTTGCGTGTGTAATTTTATTTGTAACAACTTTTTATTAATAATGCATTGTGCATAATATTTTTAGCATAATAAATAATTCCTTTATTAAGTTTGGCCTTTGTCTAATAATTGAACCACGTTACTGAAAGAGACTGGAATATTAGAACTGTATAATTTAGGTTATTTTCTGCTAAATTGTATTTCTAGAGTTCATGTGTAAAGTCTGGGATTTTTCTTAGGATTTTCCCTTTAATAAATTTTAAGTTGTGGCAGTATTGGAGCTATAGGATTGATAGTTTATTGTGGGTGGCATTAAAAAGGGAGTTTTGGGCATTTCTCTTACGTCTAGTACAGACTAGGGGAGTGTGGTTAACCCTTGCACCCACTAAACTGAATCACAAGCTTGCCTGGTGTGGCTAGATTGTGACCTATTGGTGATAGAAAAAGGGGGCTGATAACCCTTTCTGTGCCAAATAAGTGACTGGCGCAGGGCTGGATAACCTTGGTTCGTCACAAATTGGTGGGCAGCGGTGTAGATACATTTTTTTATTAGATTTTAGTGTTTGTGGATTTGCTAGTGTGAAAATCCCGGTACTAAAAGAAATTGTTTCTTACAATTTCCAAAGGCTAAAACTCAGTGCAATATATAATCACACATTGCAAAACAGTCCCCTTCCCTATTCTCTGTTTTTCTTTTCTATTTTATTTTTGCTATGGAGGCATACGAGCAGCGATCTAAAGAGGCACTTATGCTGCTATGCCAGGAGCGGGATATTCCAACACGTTCAAAGAACAAAGATTTACTTATACAAGCTCTTGTTGAATATGATAACAGCCAAATCACACCAGTTGAAGTCTCAGCAGAGATGTCTGCAGCTGTGGGCAGTGATTCATCAGGATCTGGAGATCCATTGGACTGTTATTTGCAAACTGTTCTTAAACATATTGGCTCAGTGGATGCAAGTTTGTGCATGGAACTGATTACAAAGTTTTATGAAAGACAGGCTGCTGAACGACAGGCGTCTCTGGCAGCTGAGAGAGAGAGAGGCTTTGGCAGCTGAAAGAAAGGCTGCTGAACGAGAGGCGGAGAGAGAGTATCAGCTACAGCTTGCACGGTTGGAGAGAGGGACGGTCTCCCCTGTTGTTAGTGAACCTAGAGACCCACCTGCTCCCAGAGTGCGTGCAGAGAATTTTCCCACCCTGGAGAAAGATGGAGATGTGGATGTATTCCTGCGTAGCTTTGAGAAAGTTTGCAGACAGTTCCAGTTGCCAAGGGAGCAGTGGGCCAAGTACCTTACCCCTGGCCTGAAAGGTCCTGCACTGGAGGAGTTTGCTGACCTACCCCCAGAGTTTGATCAGGACTATGATTCCATTAAAGCTGCACTGCAGAGAAGATATAATCTTACTCCTGAGGTGTACAGGAAGAAATTCCGTTCTCTGCAGAAAGGTTTGTCAGAGAGCTATACTACAGCTGTTGGGAACTTGATGACAGCCTTTAAACAGTGGGTCAGAGGATTAAAAGTTGCCACTATGGAGGAGCTGGAAGATTTGATTGTGAAGGAGCAATTTATGCAGCTGTGCCCAGCCGGAGTTCAAGAATGGGTTTTAGATCGGAAGCCCATAACAGCATTGGAAGCTGGCGAGCTGGCTGATTTTTACACAGCTAACAGGTCTCCAGAGAATGGGAGGAAATCCTTTTCTAAGGGGGGATCCACCTGTAAAGGAGCTACTGCATGACCCCCCTTCACAAAACCTGCTGTGCCTTTATCCAGTGTGTCTGCTCCCTCTGGGAAAGGAGGGGCGAGTGCTGCATCTGGGCAGGGGGATACCCACAGATGTTTTGCTTGCAACAAAGTGGGCCACATCAGCTCCACTTGCCCAGAGAGGATTAACTTGGGGCAATCAGCTGGAGGGAGTAATCCCTCAGAAGTACCAGCATTTGTTTTGTTTGTTACCTGTCCAGAGGAAAACAACCATGAGAACTTGCAACCTGTGACTGTTGGAGACAAGGTAACCTTGGGGCTAAGGGACACGGGTGCAGAAGTGAATATGGTGCGTCCAAAGCTAGTGAACTCTGAGAACATTATACCTGGAAAGACTCTAGCAGTTAAAGGGATTGGGGGAATGAAACTTGCAGTGCCTATGGCACGTGTATATATTGATTGGGAAGTTGGGAGAGGTTTAAGAAAAGTGGGGGTATCTGAAAATATTCCTAATGATGTTTTACTGGGTACTGATTTGGGTAGATTGTTATCTCTTTATGTGCCTGACAATGCTACATGTGACCTAGTGACATTAGTTGCAGACCCATATGTGGAAAGGTCTGTGTGTAAAAATGCTCAGAGACATTATGACCAGGAGGGAGGACAGAGTGCATGTGTGCGCAGGGCTGTGCCTGAACTGGGGGTGTCTGTGCTGAGAGGTGAATCTGTAAGAGGAGAGACTGACTGGGGAGAACGACAGACAGACGGTGTGTGTCTTCCTGTACTTAAACCAGCAGTATCGGCAGAATTAGCGTTAGCTGTACAGGGTGAGACTGATGGGGGAGAAAGGCAGATAGACTGTGTGGGTCTGTCTGTGCCTGAACCAAGTTTAGCTGTACAGGGAGAAACTGTCTGTGAGAGAAGGCAGATGAGGGGTGCGTGTCTGCCTGTGATTGAATCAGTGGATTCTATAGAAGGAGGTGAGATTGACGGGGGAGAGAATGACTGGGCCGCTGAATGATGTGTGCCAGTTTGTGCCAGGGCCAATTCCATTCCCTGTGAGAAGACACAATAGTTGGGATAAATGACAGAAGGAAGATGTGTGCTTGTCTGCACCAGTGTCAAAAGGATCCCAGATTCTGTGTGAGGATGCAAAGTGGCAGACTGACTGTGAGAGAGAGCAGGGGGGCAAGCTAGCCCACTCTATGACAGAAGCAGCAAAGCCACAGATTTCAGAGTGTGTGGGGGAGGAGGGTACAGGATACTATTTGAGGGACCCCCAGAGTGAGTGTGAAAGATTGTGGGTGACAGAGACCCCAGTAACCTCAGCTGTGACCTACAAAAAGACTACACAGGCTAGGAGACAGAGACTGACACAGACTGCAGGCACAGGGGGGAGGAGTACAGAGAAGTGTATTTACACAGCCCCACAGTGCCATTCAGCAAATACACTGATAGATGTGCAGCATCAGTGTCCCCAGCAGGCTCAGCAGTTAGAACCCACAGTGAGGAGGAGGGGGGCAGTTAGTCAACCCCCTACCAACCATAACAGAGTGCAGGAGTACAGGAATTCTACTCCAGTGGGAGGGCAAGAGCCCATGGTAGTTAAGCAGCAACTGACAGCACACAATATGTTTAGAGAGCACACCATAGGTAGCAAGACACTAGGTTTCACAGGCACCTCTGTAACAGGGGATGATGTGTTATTCATGGATAAGATGCAAGCCTTATTGGGGAGGTACCTGCAAAACCCAGAGATGCGGTATTCGCACCATAACACAGTTGCAGGATTCTACTGCCAGAGAGGGAGTGTGTGAGATGGTCCATAATGTTCTTGTACTCACGCCCATGAGACAGAACAAACTAGAGGCTGCATGGGAGGGGCCCTGCAATATATTCAATCAGTTGGGTAGAGCAACTAGTGTTTCACTTTTAAAAGGAGGGCATCCTGCTGCCAAAACTGCTATGTGCAATCTGTCTGGCAATGGTGTTCTCACCGCAAGGGGAAGCTCCCTTTGATACGCATCAGGAGTGGCTCGTAGCCACCCCCTTTTGTGTCTCTTATTGGGGGAGGTGTCACGAAAACCTCAGGATTTAGCTAAGAAGGGGTTAATTATGTGTAGCTTGAACTCAAAGCACTGCTGATGATGTACGTATACTGAAAAAGTGATACACACAGGGCCCTCTCAGAGATACGCTATTAATACTGCGCTGCTGATGTACGTATACTGAAGGAGTGATACACACAGGGTCCTCTCAGAGATACGCTATTAATACTGCGCTGCTGATGTACGTATACTGAAGGAGTGATACACACAGGGCCCTCTCAGAGATACGCTATTAATACTGCGCTGCTGATGTACGTATACTGAAGGAGTGATACACACAGGGCCCTCTCAGAGATACGCTATTAATACTGCGCTGCTGATGTACGTATACTGAAGGAGTGATACACACAGAACCCTCTCAGAGATACGCTATTAATACTGCGCTGCTTATGTACGTATACTGAAAGAGTGATACACACAGGGCCCTCTCAGAGATACGCTATTAATACTGCGCTGCTGATGTACGTATACTGAAGGAGTGATACACACAGGGCCCTCTCAGAGATACGCTATTAATACTGCGCTGCTGATGTACGTATACTGAAGGAGTGATACACACAGAACCCTCTCAGAGATACGCTATTAATACTGCGCTGCTGATGTACAAATACTGAAGGAGTCATACACAGAGAACCCTCTCAGATACGCTATTAATACTGCGCTGCTGATGTACGTATACTGAAGGAGTGATACACACAGAACCCTCTCAGAGATACGCTATTAATACTGCGCTGCTGATGTACGTATACTGGAGGAGTGATACACACAGGAACCTCTCAGAGATACGCTATTAATACTGCACTGCTGATGATGTACGTATACTGAAAAAGTGATACACACAGGGCCCTCTCAGAGATGCAATATTAATACTGCACTGCTGAAGTACAAATACTGAGGGAGTCATACACAGAAAACCCTCTCAGATACGCTATTAATACTGCGCTGCTGATGTACGTATACTGAAGGAGTGATACACACAGGGCCCTCTCAGTGATACGCTATTCATACTGCACTGCTGATGATGTACGTATACTGAAAAAGTGATACACACAGGGCCCTGTCAGAGATACGCTATTAATACTGCGCTGCTGATGTACGTATACTGAAGGAGTAATACACACAGAACCCTCTCAGAGATACGCTATTAATACTGCGCTGCTGATGTACGTATACTGAAGGAGTGATACACACAGAACCCTCTCAGAGATACGCTATTAATACTGCGCTGCTGATGTACGTATACTGAAGGAGTGATACACACAGAACCCTCTCAGAGATACGCTATTAATACTGCGCTGCTGATGTACGTATACTGAAGGAGTGATACACACAGGGCCCTCTCAGAGATACGCTATTAATACTGCGCTGCTGATGTACGTATACTGAAGGAGTGATACACACAGAACCCTCTCAGAGATACGCTATTAATACTGCGCTGCTGATGTACAAATACTGAAGGAGTCATACACAGAGAACCCTCTCAGATACGCTATTAATACTGCGCTGCTGATGTACGTATACTGAAGGAGTGATACACACAGAACCCTCTCAGAGATACGCTATTAATACTGCGCTGCTGATGTACGTATACTGGAGGAGTGATACACACAGGAACCTCTCAGAGATACGCTATTAATACTGCGCTGCTGATGTACATATACTGAAGCAGTGATACACACTGACCCTCTCACAGATACGCTATTCATACTGTGCTGCTGATGTATGTATACTGAAGGAGTGATACACACAGAACCCTCTCAGATATACGCTATTAATACTGCGCTGCTGATGTATGTATACTGAAGGAGTGATACACACAGAACCCTCTCAGAGATACGCTATTCATACTGCGCTGCTGATGTATGTATACTGAAGGAGTGATGCACACAGAACCCTCTCAGAGATAAGCTATTAATACTGCGCTGATGTACGTATACTGAAGGAGTGATACACACAGAACCCTCTAAGAGATACGGTATTAATACTGCGCTGCTGAGGTACGTATATTGAAGGAGTAATACACACAGAACCCTCTCAGAGATACGCTTTTAATACTGCGTTGCTAATGTACCTATACCGAAGGAGTTATACACACAGAACCCTCTCACAGATACGGTATTAATACTGCGCTGCTGATGTACGTATACTGAAGGAGTGATACACACAGAACCCTCTCAGAGATACGGTATTAATACTGCGCTGCTGATGTACGTATACTGAAGAAGTGATACACACAGGGCCCAATCAGAGATACGCTATTAATACTGCGCTGCTGATGTACGTATACTGAAAGAGTGACACACACAGAACCCTCTCACAGATACACTATTAATACTGCACTGCTGATGTACGTATACTGAACGAGTGATACACACAGAACCCTCTCAGAGATACGCTATTAATACTGCGCTGCTGATGTACGTATACTGAAGTTATACGCTATTAATACTGCGCTGCTGATGTACGTATACTGAAGGAGTGATACACACAGAACCATCTCAGAGATACGGTATTAATACTGCGCTGCTGATGTACGTATACTGAAGAAGTGATACACACAGGGCCCAATCAGAGATACGCTATTAATACTGCGCTGCTGATGTACGTATACTGGAGGAGTGACACACACACAACCCTCTCAGAGATGCGTTATTATTACTGCGCTTCTGTATGTATACTGAACGAGTCATACACACAGAACCCTCTCAGAGATACGCTATTCATACTGCGCTGCTGATGTACGTATACTGAAGGAGTGATACACACAGAACCCTCTCACAGATACACTATTAATACTGCACTGCTGATGTACGTATACTGAACGAGTGATACACACAGAACCCTCTCACACATACACTATTAATACTGCACTGCTGATGTACGTATACTGAACGAGTGATACACACAGAACCCTCTCAAAGATACGCTATTAATACTGCGCTGCTGATGTACGTATACTGAAGTTATACGCTATTAATACTGCGCTGCTGATGTACGTATACTGAAGGAGTGATACACACATAACCCTCTCAGAGATACGGTATTAATACTGCACTGCTGATGTACGTATACTGAACGAGTGATACACACAGAACCCTCTCAGAGATACGCTATTAATACTGCGCTGCTGATGTACGTATACTGAAGTTATACGCTATTAATACTGCGCTGCTGATGTACGTATACTGAAGGAGTGATACACACAGAACCCTCTCAGAGATGCGGTATTAATACTGCGCTGCTGATGTACGTATACTGAAGAAGTGATACACACAGGGCCCAATCAGAGATACGCTATTAATACTGCGCTGCTGATGTACGTATACTGAAGGAGTGACACACACAGAACCCTCTCAGAGATGCGTTATTATTACTGCGCTGCTGTATGTATACTGAACGAGTCATACACATAGAACCCTCTCAGAGATACGCTATTCATACTGCGCTGCTGATGTACGTATACTGAAGGAGTGATACACACAGGGCCCTCTCAAAGATACGCTATTAATACTGCGCTGCTGATGTACGTATACTGAAGGAGCGATACACACAGGGCCCTCTCAGAGATATGTTAATACTGCGCTGCTGATGTACGTATACTGAAGGAGTGATACACACAGAACCCTCTCACACATACACTATTAATACTGCACTGCTGATGTACGTATACTGAACGAGTGATACACACAGAACCCTCTGACAGATCCACTATTAATACTGCACTGCTGATGTACGTATACTGAATGAGTGATACACACAGGGCCCTCTCAGAGATACGCTATTAATACTGCGCTGCTGATGTACGTATACTGAAGGAGTGATACACACAGAACCCTCTCAGAGATGCGTTATTATTACTGCGCTGCTGTATGTATACTGAACGAGTCATACACATAGAACCCTCTCAGAGATACGCTATTCATACTGCGCTGCTGATGTACGTATACTGAAGGAGTGATACACACAGGGCCCTCTCAAAGATACGCTATTAATACTGCGCTGCTGATGTACGTATACTGAAGGAGCGATACACACAGAACCCTCTCAGAGATATGTTATTAATACTGCGCTGCTGATGTACGCATACTGAAGTTATACGCTATTAATACTGCGCTGCTGATGTACGTATACTGAAGGAGTGATACACACAGAACCCTCTAACAGATGCGCTATTCATACTGCGCTGCTGATGTACGTATACTGAAGGAGTGATACACACAGAACCCTTTCACAGATACGCTATTCATACTGCGCTGCTGATGTACGTATACTGAACGAGTGATACACACAGGGCCCTCTCAGAGATACGTTATTCATACTGCGCTGCTGATGTACGTATATTAAAGTTATATACTATTAATACTGCGCTGCTAATGTACGTACACTGAAGGAGTGATACACACAGAACCCTCTCAGAGATACGGTATTAATACTGCGCTGCTGATGTACGTATACTGAAGGAGTAATACACACAGAACCCTCTCAGAGATACGCTATTAATACTGCGCTGCTGATGTACGTATACTGAAGGAGTGATACACACAGGGCCCAATCAGAGATAAGCTATTAATACTGCGCTGCTGATGTACGTATACTGAAGGAGTGATACACACAGGGCCCTCTCAGAGATACGTTATTAATACTGCGCTGCTGATGTACGTATACTGAAGAAATGATACACACAGAACCTTCTCAGAGATATGCTATTAATACTGAGCTGCTAATGTACGTACACTGAAGGAGTGATACACACAGAACCCTCTCAGAGATACGCTATTAATACTGCACTGCTGATGTACGTATACTGAAGAAATGATACACACAGAACCTTCTCAGAGATACGCTATAAATACTGCGCTGCTGATGTACGTATACTGAAGGAGTGATACACACAGGGCCCTCTCGGAGATACGCTATTAATACTTCGCTGCTGATGTACGTATACTGAAGAAATGATACACACAGGGCCCTCTCAGAGATAAGGAAATTTATGCTTACCTGATAAATTTATTTCTTTTTCGATACGATGAGTCCACGGATTTCATCCTTACTTATGGGATATCGCCTCCTGGTCAGCAGGAGGAGGCAAAGAGCACCACAGCAGAGCTGTATATATAGCTCCTCCCTTCCCCCCCACTCCAGTCATTCGACCGAAGTTAGGAAGAGAAAGGAAAAGCCAAGGTGCAGAGGTGTCTGAAGTTTAACGAAAATATAATAACCTGTCTCAATAGAACAGGGCGGGCCGTGGACTCATTGTATCGAAAAAGAAATAAATTTATCAGGTAAGCATAAATTTCCTTTACTTTTTCAAGATACGATGAGTCCACGGATTTCATCCTTACTGTGGGATACAATACCAAAGCTATAGTACACGGATGAAAAGGGAGGGACAAGACAGGGAACCTAACGGCACCACTGCTTGAAGAACCTTTCTCCCAAAAACATTCTCAGCCGAAGCAAAGATATCAAATTTGAAAAATTTAGAAAAAATTGGAAGAGAAGACCAAGTCGCAGCCTTGCAAATCAGCTCAACTGAAGCATTTTGTTAAAATGTCCACGAGCAAGCAACAGCCCAGGTGGAAGGAGCCGAAACTCTTTCAGAAGGCTGTGGTCCAGCAATCTCATATGTAAAACGGATGATATTCTGCATCCAAAAAGAAAGAAGGAGCTTCCTGACCCCTATGTTTTCTATAAAAAATGTCAAACAGAAAAGACGATAAACTACGTCTGCAGAAGACTATCCTTCTGAGAGAAAAATTAGAACACAAGGAAATAACAATTTCCTAATTGATGTTCTTGCCAGAAACAACCTTAGGAAGAAAACCAAGTTTAGAACATAACACCACCTTATCCAAAAGAAAAATAAGGCAAGACGAATTATATGGTAATGCCGAAATCTCAAACACTCTTCGAGCAGAAGAAATGGCAACAAGAAATAAAACTTTCCAAGATAACAACTTAATATCTATGGAATGCATAGGTTCAACAGAACCCCTTGAAGAACTTCAAAAACTAAAGTCAAACTCCATGGAGGAGCAACTGGTTAAACACAGGCCTGACTCTAATCAGAGCCTAACTAAAGGATTGAACGTTTGGGACATCTGCCAGACGCTGGAGTAACAAATTATATAAGGCAGAGATCTGACCCTTTAGGGAACTCGCTGAAAAACCCTTCCTTGAAGAAAATACAAATTCCTGGGAATCCCAACTTTACTCCATGAGTAACCCTTGGATTCACACCAATAAAGACATATATGCCCTATCTTATGGAAAACCCTCCTAGTTACAGGCTTACATGCCTGAAATAAGGTATCTAAGATAAAATCTAAAACACCTCGCTAGTATAGGATCAAGCGTCCAATCACCAAACAATCAGCCTCAGAGAACCTAGACTTGGACAGAAGAAGGGACCCTGAAGAAAAGGTCCTTCCTCAACAGAAGTGCCCAAGATCACAGAGATGACATGATCATTGGATCATCATACCAAATCCTGCGAGGCCACGCAGAAGCGAGGAGAATCGCTGATGCCTTCTCCTATTTGAGTTGAACAATCACCCGGCAAAGAAGCACAAACGGGGGAAATAGACATTCTAGGCTGAAGGACCAAAGAACTGCCAAGGCAGTTATCAGCTCGGACTGGGGGCCCTGAACCTGGACCTGTATCTCAAAAAACAGGCAGGCTGACAAGATGCCAAGAGATCCAACTCCGGCCAACCCTAGTCGAAAATCAGGTTGGAGAATACTCCCGGATGGAGATCCCACCTGGATGAAAAATCTGATTACTCAGAAAATCCGGTTCTCAAGTGTCCACCCCTGGGATATGGAACGCTGACAGATAGCAAGAAAGAAACTGGTCCGAAGTCAACGGAGGCCAGACCAGAAGAGCATTGAAGCTCGCTCTAAGTTGCAGGAAGTCAATAAAAAGAACAGACTCCGCTAGAGTCCAGAGACAACTATCATAGAAAAAGAGTCCCTTGTCTCCTGATCTAGAGTTATTTGAGGAGACAAGTTTGAATAATCTCCGTTCGTTCCATTGCCTGAGTATGGTTAACCGCATAGGTCTGAGGTGGAACAAACAAACGGAAATTTAAGTGACACAAGGCGCTGCTCAATTTATCAACCTTAGAAGGATGAAAGGTTGAGTGGACCTCACCGAGGATTGACCTGCAACCCTCAGGTTGTTACAGAGCCCAGCCCCAGTGCCCTAGTATGCTGAGCCATCTGACCGGCTAAATTCCATTGCCGTTACCAGCAGGACGAATACCGCTATGTACTGAGCCACTGAAGGCGAGAAGTGGACTGAAGGGCTAGACCAGAAATGTCTTGATTTCCTGACCTCAGTCAGAAAATCTTCATTGATATGGAAATCATCATGATTCCCAAGAAAGCAACCCTTGAGCTTGGGACTAAGGAACACTCTTCCAAAGTCACCTTACACCCGTGAGGTCACAGGAAGAATAACCTCATGTCCGTAGAAATCTTGCTTGCTGTAAGGATGACACCTGGACTAAGATATTAGTCAGATAGGGCGCCTACGGAAGAACTCGGAACTGTAGCCAGACCGAAAGGCAGGACCACGAACAGGAAGTGTTTGACTAGAAAGGCAAACCCTAGAACTAGAGACGAGTCTCGTGAACGGCACATGAAGGCACTTAACCCCTAATCCACCGTTGATATAAATTGACCCTCTAGGATCAGGGAAGAAATGGAACAATTAATAGATTCCATCTTGAAGGACAGAACCCTTCATTAAAAATGGTCTTAAAAGCCCCTTTTTTTGGGAACCACAACACGACCTGCAACCCCAGATCCTGTACCAGTATTAAAACTGGAACAACCACTCCCAGGTCTGAGAGGTCTCTTATGCAGTGTAAGAATGTCTTTCCCTTTGTCTGACCCTCAGACAAACTGGAAAGCAGGAACTGCCTCAGAGAGAAAAACATTTGAGCTGGAAACCAAACTTGAGTGAAAAAGTTGAGTGAAAGTCAGCCCCCTACAAGACCCAATCCTGGACCGGAGCATTTTCCCCGTGCTGTCTCTAATACAACAGCAGGCTATGTGTTCACCAAAATCCTAGTCTAAGAACACAATCCGTAAAACAAGGCTCTAACCAAAAAGTTCCAAGAGCTGGAACAGAATCGCCTATGCTCCCAGTTTGATAATGGAAGGGAAGCAATTGAAATAAAGGAATTAACCAATTGAAAGCTTTATTCAATCCTGGATCATATCCAGGAAAACTACTGACTAAAAGCCTCAGACAACGCATCAAACTATCCTCTAAGGGAATAGAATATTTTTTTCTTTTTATTTGTATCCAATCACAACGGATGAACTAACAGGAAATACTGAAAATACTGTTGCTTTAAATTTTAAACTGCAAAGTTATTTTGTATGCAGTTAACAAATAATGAAAAAAAAAGCAACGAAGAATACAGCTGAATATCCTAAAGCGTATACTTTTCATGAGCCCTGTTGAAGTTGCACCATAACTTCAGGGCCCTTTCAGAGATACAGTATTAATACTGCGCTGCTGATGTACGTATACTGAAGGAGTGATACACACAGAACCCTCTCAGAGATACGCTATTAATACTGCGCTGCTGATGTACGTATACTGAAGTTATACGCTATTAATACTGCGCTGCTGATGTACGTATACTGAAGTTATACGCTATTAATACTGCGCTGCTAATGTACATATACTGAAGGAGTGATACACACAGAACCCTCTCAGAGATACGGTATTAATACTGCGCTGCTTATGTACGTATACTGAAGGAGTAATACATACAGAACCCTCTCAGAGATACGCTATTAATACTGCGGTACTGATGTACGTATACTGAAGAAGTGATACACACAGGGCCCAATCAGAGATACGCTATTAATACTGCGCTGCTGATATACGTATACTGAAGGAGTGATACACACAGAACCCTCTCAGAGATATGTTATTAATACTGCGCTGTGATGTACGTATACTGAAGGAGTGATACACACAGAACCCTCTCAGAGATGTGCTATTAATACTGCGCTGCTGATGTACGTATACTGAAGGAGTGATACACAGAGAACCCTCTCAGACATACGCTATTAATACTGCGCTGCTGATGTGCGTATACCGAAGGAGTGATATACACAGAATCCTCTCAGAGATACGTTATTACTGCGCTGGTGTGCGTATACTGAACGAGTCATACACACAGAACCCTCTCAGAGATACGCTATTCATACTGCGCTGCTGATGTACGTATACTGAAGGAGTGATACACACAGGGCCCTCTCAGAGATACGCTATTAATATTGCGCTGCTGATGTACGTATACTGAAGGAATGATACACACAGGGCCCTCTCAGAGATACGCTATTAATACTGCGGTGCTGATGTACGTATACTGAAGAAGTGATACACACAGGGCCCAATCAGAGATACGCTATTAATACTGCGCCGCTGATGTACGTATACTGAAGGAGTGATACACACAGAACCCTCTCAGAGATACGCTATTAATACTGCGGTACTGATGTACGTATACTGAAGAAGTGATACACACAGGGCCCAATCAGAGATATGCTATTAATACTGCGCTGCTGATATACGTAGACTGAAGGAGTGATACACACAGAACCCTCTCAGAGATATGTTATTAATACTGCGCTGCTGATGTACGTATACTGAAGGAGTGATACACACAGAACCCTCTCAGAGATACGCTATTAATACTGCGCTGCTGATGTACGTATACTGAAGGAGTGATACACAGAGAACCCTCTCAGACATACGCTATTAATACTGCACTGCTGATGTGCGTATACTGAAGTAGTGATACACACAGAATCCTCTCAGAGATACGTTATTATTACTGCGCTGGTGTGTGTATTCTGAACGAGTCATACACACAGAACCCTCTCAGAGATACGCTATTCATACTGCGCTGCTGATGTACGTATACTGAAGGAGTGATACACACAGGGCCCTCTCAGAGATACGCTATTAATACTGCGCTGCTGATGTACGTATACTGACGTTATACGCTATTAATACTGCGCTGCTAATGTACGTATACTGGAGGAGTGATACACACAGAACCCTCTCACAGATATGCTATTAATACTGCACTGCTGATGTAGTATACTGAAGGAATGATACACACAGAGAACCCTCTCAGACATACGCTATTAATAGTGTGCTGCTGATGTACGTATACTGAAGTTATACGCTATTAATACTGCGCTGCTGATGTACGTATACTGAAGGAGTGATACACACAGGGCCCTCTCAGAGATAAGCTATTAATACTGTACTGGTGATGTACGTATACTAAAGGAGTGATACACACAGGACCCTCTCAGAGATACGCTATTAATAGTGCGCTGCTGATGTACGTATACTGAAGGAGTGATACACACAGAACCCTCTAACAGATACGCTATTCATACTGCGCTGCTTATGTACGTATACTGAAGGAGTGATACACACAGAACCCTCTCAGAGATATGTTATTAATACTGCGCTGCTGATGTACGTATACTGAAGTTATACGCTTTTAATACTGCACTGCTGATGTACGTATACTGAAGGAGTGATACACACAGAACCCTCTAACAGATACACTATTCATACTGCGCTGCTGATGTACGTATACTGAAGGAGTGATACACACAGAACCCCCTCAGAGATACGCTATTAATACTTTAGGTTGGTAAAATCAAGGAACTGCTAACGCATCCACCACTTCTGCCTGAGTATCCCTGGACCTAGAAAGGTACCTGGGTACTTTCTTGTTTAAATGGGAAGCCATCAGATCTATTTCTGGAAGACACCACATCTGAACAATCTGAGAAAACACATCTGGATGGAGCGACCACTCCCCCGGATGTAAAGTCTGACGGCTGAGATAATCCGCTTCCCAATTGTCTATACCTGGGATATGTACTGCAGAAATTAGACAGGAGCTGGATTCCGACCAAAGAAGTATCCAAGATACTTCTTTCATAGCTTGGGGACTGTGAGTCCCACCCTGATGATTGAAATATGCCACAGTTGTGATATTGTTTGTCTGAAAACAAATGAACGGTTCTTTCTTCAACAGGGGCCAAACCTGAAGAGCCCTGAAAATAGCACGGAGTTCTAAAATATTGATTGGTAATCTCGCCTCTTGAGATTTCCAAACCCCTTATGATGTCAGAGATCCCCAAACAGCTCCCCAACCTGAAAGACTCGCATCTGTTGTGATCACAGTCCAGGTTGGATGAACGAAAGAGGCCCCTAGAATTATACGATGGTGATCTAACCACCAAGTCAGAGAAAGACAAACATTGGGATTTAAGGATATTAATTGTGACATCCTTGTATAATCCCTGCACCATTGGTTCAGCATACAAATCTGGAGAGGTCTCATATGAAAACGAGCAAAGGGGATCGCGTCCGATGCTGCAGTCATGAGACCTAAAACTTCCATGCACATAGCTACTGAAGGGAATGATTGAGACTGAAGGTTCAGACAAGCTGAACCTAATTTTAGTCGCCTCTTGTCTGTTAGAGACAGAGTCATGGACACTGAATCTATCTGGAAACCTAAAAAGGTGACCCTTGTCTGAGGAATCAAAGAACTTTTTTGTAAATTGATCCTCCAACCATGCTTTTGAAGAAACAACACTAGTTGATTCATGTGAGATTCTGCAGAACGTAAAGACTGAGCAAGTACCAAGATATCGTCCAAATAAGGAAACACTGCAATACCCCGCTCTCTGATTACAGAGAGTATAGCACCGAGAACCTTTGCAAAGATTCTTGGAGCTGTTGCTAGGCCAAATGGAAGAGCGACAAATTGGTAATGCTTGTCTAGAAAAGAGAATCTCAGAAACTGATAGTGGTCTGGATGAATAGGAATATAAAGATATGCATCCTGTCCCAAGTCTATTGTGGACATATAATGCCCTTGCTGAACAAAAGGCAGAATAGTCCTTATAGTCACCATTTTGAAAGTTGGCACTCTTACATAATGATTCAAAATTTTCAGATCCACAACTGGCCGGAATGAATTTTCTCTTTGGGACAATGAAAAATTTTGAATAAAACCCCAGACCCTGTTCCTTAAAACGGAACTGGTATGATTACCCCTGAAAGCTCCAGGTCGGAAACACTCTTCAGAAAAGCCTGAGCCTTTACTGGATTTGCGGGGATGCGTGAGAGAAAAAAATCTTCTCACAGGAGGTCTTACTCTGAATCCTATTCGGTACCCTTGAGAGACAATACTCTGAATCCATTGATTTTGGACAGAATCTGCCCAAATGTTTTGAAAGAATCTTAATCTGCCCCCTACCAGCTGAGCTGGAATGAGGACCGCACCTTTATGCAGACTTGGGGGCTGGCTTTGGTTTCTTAAACAGCTTGAATTTATTTAAACTTAAAGGGACATTATACACTCATTTTTTCTTTGCATAAATGTTTTGTAGATAATCTATTTATATAGCCCATAGTTTTTTTTTTAAATTAATGTATAGTTTTGCTTATTTTTAAATAACATTGCTCTGATTTTCAGACTCCTAACCAAGCCCCAAAGTTTTATGTGAATACGCTCGACTACCTACTCCAGCTTGCTCCTGTTTGTGTAAAGGGTCTTTTCATATGCAAAAGAAGGGGGAGGGGGGGAGTGTCTTATTTGCCACTTGCAGTGGGCTTTCCAGCTACCTTTTCAACAGAGCCAAACTGACAGCTTCTAAGTAAGTTTTTAAACAGTTTTATACTGGATTTTTATATCAGTATCTGTGCATATTATTCTTTATAGTAGTGTCTATTACATGCAGTTATATGAAAATGAGTGTATACTGTCCCTTTAAAGAAGGTTTCCAATTGGAACCAGATTCTTTGGGGGAAGGATTGGGTTTCTGTTCCTTATTATGTCGAAAGGAACGAAAACGGTTAGAAGCTTTAGATTTACCCTTAGGTCTTGTATCCTGAGGCAAAAAAAAACTCCCTTTCCCCAGTGACAGTTGAAATAATTGAATTCAACTGAGAACCAAATAAATTATTACCTTGGAAAGAAAGAGATAGTAATCTAGATTTAGATACCATGTCAGCATTCGAATATTTAAGCTACAAAGCTATTCTAGCTAAAATAGCTAGACATAGATATAACATCAATTTTGATATAAAAAATGGCATCACAGATAAAATGATTAGCATGTTGAAGCAAGCTAACAACATGCTAGACAGATCAGGATCTGTTTCCTGTTGCGCTAAACTTTCCAACCAAAAAGTTGATGCAGCTGCAACATCAGCCATAGAAATGGCAGGCCTGAGAAGATAGCCAGAATATAAATAAGCTTTCCTTAGATAAGATTCAAGTTTCCTATCTAAGGAGTCCTTAAAGGAAGTACTATCTGCCATAGGAATAGTAGTACGTTTGGCAAGAGTAGAAATAGCCCCATCAACTCTGGGGATCTTTTCCCAAAACTCCAAACTAACTGCTGGCAAAGGATACAATTTTTTAAACCTTGAAAAAGGAATAAAAGAAGTACCAGGCCTATTCCATTCCTTAGAAATCATATCAAAAATAGCATCAGGAACTGGAAAAACCTCTGGAGTAACCACAGGAGGTTTATAAACAGAGTTTAAACATTTACTAGTTTTAACATCAAGAGGACTCGTTTCCTCAATATCCAATGTAATCAATACCTCTTTTAACAAGGAACAAATATACTCCATTTTAAATAAATAACATAATTTATGTAAAAACTTACCTGATAAATTAATTTCTTTCATATTGGCAAGAGTCCATGAGCTAGTGATGTTTGGGATATACAATCTTACCAGGAGGGGTAAAGTTTCCCAAACCTCAAAATGCCTATAAATACACCCCTCACCACACCCACAATTCAGTTTAACGAATAGCCAAGTAGTGGGGTGATAAAGAAAGGAGTAATAAAGCATCAACAAAGGAATTTGGAAATAATTGTGCTTTATACAAAAAAATCATAACCACCATAAAACAAAAGGGTGGGCCTCATAGATTCTTGCCAATATAAAAGAAATTAATTTATCAGGTAAGTTCTTACATAAATTATGTTTTCTTTCATGTAATTGGCAAGAGTCCATGAGCTAGTGATGTATGGTATAGCAATACCCAAGATGTGGAACTCCACACAAGAGTCACTAGAGAGGGAGGGATAAAAATAAAAACAGCCATTTCCGCTGAAAAAATTAATCCACAACCCAAAATATACGTTTATTCTCATAAATGAAAGAAAAAACCTTAAATTAAAAGCAGAAGAATCAAACTGAAACAGCTGCCTGAAGAACTTTTCTACCAAAAACTGCTTCCGAAGAAGCAAGTACATCAAAATGGTAGAATTTAATAAATGTATGTAAAGAAGACCAAGTAGCAGCTTTGCAAATCTGATCAACTGCAGCTTCATTCTTAAAAGCCCAGGAAGTGGAAACTGATCTAATAGAATGAGCTGTAATTCTCTGAGGCGGGCCTGACCCAACTCCAAATAGGCTTGATGAATCAAAAGCTTTAACCACGAAACCAAAGAAACGGCAGAAACCTTCTGACCTTTCCTAGAACCAGAAAAGATAACAAATAGACTAGAAGTCTGTTAGGAATTATTGTTAGCATGACTAGCGCCATCTTGTTCTTCGCCGCCATTTTGTCTTAGGCATCCATCTTGGGTAATGAATCTTTTATTATAGTGGTTTATTATGTAGTAAGAAATATGCTGATGTTAGGGAGACTTGCATAGATATAATAGCCCTGAGAATGACCCTGACGATGTGCTTGGATGCATTGTTATCTCTACAAGATGTCAAATGGCTGCGATTTGTGCTGGGCTAAGAGGCCCAGTTACTGTTATCTGAAGTTTGGTATTTCTGTAGAAATGACTCCCTAACACTCCTTTTCTTCCAATTATATTTTCTATGAGTTTCTTTGTTCTTATAGAAATGCTATGTGAAATGATGTAATTATGAATACGTCACTTGTTAAACCTATATGCTGTAACTCTTGGCTATAAAACAGTGCCTTTCAACTTGCAATAAACAGAATAGCTTTTGGAATCATAGCTGCATGGTCTGAAATCTATTCTCCTGGACGTCCTGAACATATAAGTACTGATTTCCAGCTGGTATGGTGTGCCCGATGCCCAGTCCTGAACTGACACCCCCCTCCTGAAACCAACACGTAACAGTTTTTGGTGTCAGCTTGTGGGGTTTACACGGGGTGAGTGGATCAGTGTTTATTTACTCTGCTTTCCCTCTGTGAATCTGAACCTAAATTTAGTTGGTTTTATTTTTTGTAATAGGTGTTGGTAATATATGATAACGGGTTAAAAAAGGGATTCCTGCATTAAAGAAAGAAGCAGGGTTTGTGCGAAGGTTTGAGTCCTGTCTCGGCACTTGTGATAAATCCCTCTAGACAGGTTAATAGTCCTGTGCTAGTTCTAGACAGGTTAATAGTCCTGTGCTAGTTTATGACAGGTATTGTAGTCCTGTCTGGTAAGCGCGCAAGTTAAGTTAGCATGCAATTTGACGGTAGGTTTTTAAGTTAAGTTCCCCGGGCAAATTGGCATCGCTTTGTTGAAGTTGTCCCTATGCATTCCTATAGTAGATTTTTGTTACCTATCACTGGAAATTGGATACCAATTAGTTTGCTTGCTTGCTTTTTATTGCTATATAATTGCTGTGCTGTTTTGTGCTTAAAATATATATTAAGTGACTGTGCATTTTATTACTGCTGCTCTTTTTGTGTTGTTAAAGAAAAGTGGGGTCTGCTCATAGCCAAATATTGTTAATAATGCACAGAGAAGAGGAAAATGTTATTGCATTTGTAATGTCTACAAAACGGTTAACAAACTGTTAAAAAAAACCCCAAAAAAAACAGAAATATTTCAGGCAGAAAGGCACCCACTCTAGAAAGGGAGGGGTGGATCATAAAAAAATCTGTCAGTGAGCAGATGTGTAGAGTCAGTGAAGAGAAATATAAAAAAAACTGTTACAGCAGCTCCGTTAAGTATAATTTTTTTCTTTCTTTTGTTTGCAGTAATGAAAAGGAAATTTTGTATATTTGGATGTGTCATGTGTTATGTGTCTAGTATTATGTGTCAAAGAGTTGCTTAGATCAACAGAATAAATAAATAAATAAAAAAATAAAAAAGGAACGGAGGATGTTTTTTATCCTGTTTTGAAATGTTTCTCAAATCGTGGGGAGATGGCCATTCCTTACGATTTCGGGGACTTTTCAAATACATTGTAAATTTGGTGGAAAGTTGATCTTATTGTGTTTTATGTGTCTTTGGTATGTTATTTTGAATATTTGTTTTCCGGAGGAAAGGAAAAAGGGGGAGTGAATTGCTGGTATGCGAGATGATCTGAGCTTGTGTGTGTGTGTGTATCGCTGTAAAAATGACGTAATGAGGTATTTTGAAGTCTTATTGTTACAACTTTAAAGTCATAAGCATGTTTTAAATATGTGTGTTATTAATAAGCAGTTTTAGTTTTAAGTGATATTTGTTGTATGCAAATAAAAAAAAAAACTGTCCACCTGATGCAGCATATAAATATATTGTTTTTGCAAGGAAGCAAGGAAACTAATTAAAGGATTTGTTACATGATAAATGGTTAGTCCTTAAAGGGACAGTGTACTGTAAAATTGTTTTATATTAATGTATTTGTAATGACTTGTGATACAAGCTGAATAGTTTAAAATGTAGGAGAAGTTGCATTTGCAAGTTTGTGTATATATGAAGTAAATTGTAATGGGTTGAATTGTTTGTCTGTAAAATCAGAGCTCAGTGCGTAGACAACGCAAAATAGAAACAAGCTTAACAGTAATCTTTTTACAGAGGATGAGGTTTTGTTAGCATTATCAAAAATAAATGTTACAAAGGCAGTGGGTCCTGATAATATTCATCCAAGGGTTTTAAAAGAACTTCGATCAGTGCTAACTGTCCCATTAACTGATCTGTTTAATCAGTCACTATTAACAGGAGCTGTCCCAGATGATTGGAGAATAGCAAATGTAATACCCCTTCATAAAAAGGGCAGTAGAGAAGAATCTGGCAACTACAGGCCAGTTAGTTTAACTTCAGTAGTAGGGAAATTAATGGAAAGCCTCTTAAAAGAAAGAATTATGACTTACATAAAGACAAACAATTTAGAGGACCAAAATCAGCATGGTTTTACTTCAGGGAGATCATGTCAGACTAATCTAATTGACTTCTTTGATTATGTAACAAAAGTATTAGACAAGGGAGGAGCAGTTGATGTAGCATATCTAGATTTCAGCAAAGCATTTGACACCGTCCCACACAATAAACGTATTCACAAACTATATCACCTTGGTCTAGATTCAAAAATTGTGAACTGGGTGGAATGCTGGCTTAAGGACAGAAAACAAAGTGTCTTAGTAAATGGAGTTCATTCAGCAGAGGGGGCTGTTACTAGTGGTGTTCCTCAGGGGTCAGTTCTGGGGCCTGTTTTGTTTAACATATTTATCTGCGATATCAGCAAAGGGCTACAGGGGAAAGTATGTCTCTTTGCAGATGATACAAAAATTTGCAACAGAGTGGATGTTCCAGGGGGGGTAGACAAAATGAGAAGTGATATACAACAATTGGAGGATTGGACAAATGACTGGGGTCTAAAGTTTAACACAGCAAAGTGTAAAATAATGCATTTAGGGAAGAAAAATCCAAATGTTAATTACAGACTCAATGACACTTTACTGACTGTTACAGACGAGGAACAGGACTTGGGAATTATTATTTCAGATGATTTAAAACTTAGTAAACAATGTAGTAATGCAGCGAGTAAGGCTAGCAGAATGCTTGGATGTATTGGTAGAGGTATTTGCAGCAGAAATAGTAAAGTTCTTATGCCACTTTATAGATCATTAGTTAGGCCTCATCTTGAGTATTGTGTGCAGTTCTGGAGACCATATCTTCAGAAGGATATTAACAAACTTGAATCTGTGCAAAGGAGGGCTACCAAAATGGTACATGGTCTAAAAAATAAAACTTACCAGGATAGGCTCAATGACCTAAATATGTATAGCTTAGAGGAGAGAAGGGAAAGAGGTGATATGATAGCAACTTTCAAGTACATTAAAGGGTTTAGTAAAACTGAGGCTGTGGGTATTTTACATAAAATGGAAAATTCAAGAACAAGGGGTCATGAGCTCAAGCTAAAGGGTAGTAGATTCAGAAGTAATTTGAGGAAGCACTTCTTTACAGAAAGAGTGATTGATTTATGGAATAAACTTCCTCAAGAGGTAGTAGCAACAAACACTGTGGGGGACTTTAAAAATGCATGGGACAAGCATAGGGCTATCCTACGAACTAGATAAGTTTATACTGTTAGGTAAGGTCGGGCAGACTTGCTGGGCCTATGGCTCTTATCTGCCGTCAATATCTATGTTTCTATGTTTCTAGAAAATTGTCATTTTATTATTTAAAGGACCAGTTCACTCATGTGAAAGGAGTTCAGGAGCAGCAATAACACTGTATTAGTAGTTTGCAAAATATATTTTTTTGGGACCTTTCTTTGTATTATTCTTTTTAAATCTGCCATTTAGTTAGCAGATATTTATTTTGCAGTGTAACTGAATTCTTTCTGTAATGCAAACTGAATTGATAAGTTGTCTACAATCTTAGTGTTGAGATCTGTGAGACTAGCGGAAAAAAAAAGACAAACAGAGGAGTGAAAATATTTAAAGGGATACAGGCAAACTGATATAAAATCTGAGATTTTAAGGAAATATTTACAGAGAAGACAATGAGGTTTACTGTAAGCCTAACACTAGTATATTTATATATACTGTGTCAGCAGTTTCAATTAAAGATAATTTTTAATTTGAGTAAAATGTCCCTTTAACTAGCCTGCATCCCAGTGTGAGTGTGTTGTTATGCTTGCTTAGGCTATTTAATGAATGTCAGTATACATTTTTATTATAAGTAAGTCCAATGACTCATTGGGAATAATTTAAAGGGGAAATTTTATTATTATTTTTTGAAGAGAGCTTATTTTATTTTTTTTGTTATATACATTTGTTACATTTGGCTAGAGAGCTGCAGAATGGTGAATATCAAATTATAAACAAAGTTAAATCAAATAATTGTGTTATTAAAATTTTGGTTATGTAAAAGTATAGACTGGATTCTAGCAGCTTTTCACAAATTATTTGTGCCACACCTGATTTACTTAAAGGGACGGTCTACCATATAATTGTTATTGTTTTAAAGATAGATAATCCCTTTATTACCCATTCCCCAGTGTTGCATGGCCAACACAGTTGTATTGGTATGCTTTTTGCCTCTGTAGTTGCCTTGTGTCTAGGGGCATTCTTCCAGCTCCCTGGTCACATGACTGTGACTGTTTATGGTCTATTGTCTTAAATTTAGCATTGTTTTGTGCTGGATCTTGGCTGAACACAGTGTTATCTATATGGCCCACGTGTATTTTGTCTCTCTGTGTTGGAAAGAGATTTAAAAAGAATGTGATAAGAGGCAGCCCTCAAAGGCTTAGAAATTAGCATATGAGCCTACCTATGTTTAGTTTGGCCCCTTGGGGACCAGCGACGTACCCTGTATGTCACTGGCCTTTTTTTTGGGACTTGATTGTTTTATAGTGTGGTCTTGCCACCAGCGTTGAGACTTCTCTATTTTACAAAGCCTGCTGGAGGGAGGGCATTAATAGCGTGTTCTTGCTAGACTTGTGCTATTATGTCCTGAAAAAAACCTTAACGACCAGTCACATACAGGGTGCATTGTGGTCATTAAGGGGTTAAACTAAGAATACCAAGAGAAAAATTTGATGATAAAAGTAAATTGGAAAGTTGATTAAAATTAAAAGTCCTATCTGAATAATGAAAGTTAAATTTATACTAAAATGTCCCTTTAACAGTGGATTTGCATGGTGCATGCGAGCAGGAGCTATATAGAACAGTGGCTGTATCATTATTATCTAATTATTCCCAAAATTGGATACTTAGGTGTTTGTGTGTTCTTTTGTAAATTTATGGTTAGGGATTTTATTTGTAAATATGCAACTGTTGTAAGTGATTGCATTATTAGTGTGACCTCATAGTATTGTGCATGGTAGAACTTACAAATCTAGGGCATAGAAAGTTGTTATAGGATTTTAATTATTTGTAGAGTTTTGCTAGAATGTAGGATTTTTCAGTGCTGTGTTTCAGTAAATGTAAGTATATGTGTTGAATTTCAGGTTAATTCTGGTTGTTAAAAGTTTGTGTCGGCTGTTCATGTTTTGTTTTGTAAAATGGACAATTGGTTTAAGTGTTTTCTAAGAGAATGTTGTGTTTTTATTTTTCGGGACTGCGTGTGGGAGCGTGCTGTATGGATAGCATATTGAATAGTGAGGTGTATTTGATTTTGCTTGCTATTTGAGAATTGTATTCTGCATGCATGAGTGGAGTGCATAATTTGTCTTTTAGTTTCTTATGTTGTGTTTGCGTGCCACATGGGATGTTTCACGCAAACAAGGGGGAAGTATTGATGAGTATCTTTATATGATAGGGGTGATTGTTTTTAGGTAAGAAGGTGAACCTAAAACGTTTTTTATCTCCTCTTACAATGTTATTGCCTAACCACCAGCTGTGCCCTAAATTTCCCTGCCTTATCCCTATGCAGGATGCACTACGTCCCTAGGATTGTCTAGAACTTTCCTTCATTGGGAATCTGGCCACGGACATCATCTACCTTGATGGCCACCCCGGTCGTAGCCTGTATACTCATACCCCACTCCTTTTTCCCTCCCTGGTGGCTTCTATCTCTTCATTGTCTTTCTGTGTTTTGTTTTGCTCTCATATTTCAGATGCCTAAAATTTGGTTCTTAACACTATATTTGTATTTGCAGGATGAGATCATGCAGCTGTATCCAGAGATTAAAGACACTAACTGAATTATTTTTGAGTTTTCCATATTTAGGTAAAATCTGTACAGATAAAATTCCATAAGTGCACTCTTCAAAAGATTGAAGATTGAATGCAAGTAAACCTTTAAAGAAAGAAAAGATGAAGATAAAATACCTTTTGTCAAGCTTGTTTTAACCACCATACTGCAGTAAAAGTTGCTGAACTATCTTTGGATCCATTCTTTGCTTTGCATGCTGGTACCAGCCCCAGAACTGGACTCTATGTAATCCATGACTGTCTCCTCTGATGTGTGTCGTCAGAACATAAAGACTATCCTTCTCTGGACTGTGCCTTGCCGGTTGATATGGAGGACCTGTTATGCTGTTACAGGGTCAACCAATTAAATTAGGGGAGTATTGTTTTAACTCGTGTACTTATATTTCTTGTTTTGTATGTTATTGTATTGGTGTTATTTTTTGTTGATCACATTACTTATAAGAAGTCATATAGTTTTGTCTGCAGAAAAGTGTAACCCTTTAGATAAGTGTAAGTCTAAACTTTGCAGTATTGTAACCTATTGAATGGCCCATTGAGTATAGAACATATGTTTGCACCTTTATAATTTAAAGAAAATGCTTAAATATATCAGAATATTTTAGACCCTCCACCCTGTGGAACATAATGAGGACATGTCTCAGCTAGAAGTTTATATTAAAGGGACAGTCTACACCAGAATTTTTATTGTTTTAAAAGATAGATAATCCCTTTATTACCCATTTCCCAGTTTTGCATAACCAACACAGTTATAACAATATACTTTTAACCTCTGTGATTATCTTGTATCTAAGCCTCTGCAAACTGCCCCTTTTTTCAGTTCTTTTGACAGACTTGCAGTCTAGCCAATCAGTGCCTGCTCCCAGATTACTTCACGTGCACGAGCACAGTGTTATCTATATGAA
Source organism: Bombina bombina (assembly GCF_027579735.1). Taxonomy (NCBI): domain Eukaryota; kingdom Metazoa; phylum Chordata; class Amphibia; order Anura; family Bombinatoridae; genus Bombina; species Bombina bombina. Next base: position 5,308,524 of record NC_069509.1, on the reverse strand, counting down.
ATATGTGAACTAACACCCTCTAGTGGTGAAAAACTGTTAAAATGCAATCTGAAAGAGGTGGGCTTCAAGGTCTAAGAAATTAGCATATGAACCTCCTAGGTTAAGCTTTCAACTAAGAATACCAAGAGAACAAAGCAAAATTGGTGATAAAAGTAAATTGGAAAATTGTTTAAAAGTACATGCTCTATCTGAATCATGAAAGTTTATTTTGGCCTAGACTGTCCCTTTAATTAGACAGAGAAATATTTGTTTAGGGAGTAGCATAATTATAGTCATATTGATAGTATATTTTCTACATGCCATGGCTCTTATTGGAGCTATGTTATGAAAACAAATGTATTTTGTTTCCCTTTTATTAATTGGTATGGTACTTGCAATTTGAATTTGGTAATTCCAGATGTTTGTCAAAGAAAGGATTTATCTTACCATACAGAAGTGTTTGTGTATGTGTATCTCAGCGCCGACTAAACCTTATGTGCCCGGATTGGTGGTACCTAGCTGCCACCTAGGGTGAATCTAGTAAGAATGTTGTATCCAGGCGCCAACAATGGAGGCTAAGGTTAAAATATTATGTTTATTCTAGACAATGCTGATGTGGTTGTAATGTTAAAAAATAATTAAAATGTATTAAAACACTTTAAATAACAGATACAGGTTAAAATCTAGTTAGAAACGCAAGGATCCTCGCTAAAATATGTTAAAAACAATAAGGTCAAAAACAATATCTATAATCTTTACAATCTTACACTTTCTACAGGGTAATTATATAAATAAATTCCAACAATATTGTTTGTGAGTGAGAGCTTGCGCTCCACACTGTGGATATGGACTTCGTCCAAGTGATATAGGTGTGCTTAAAAATGAGCAAAAAATAAGCAAAAAATAAGCAAAAAATATATATATATCTCAATCTTGTGAAAAATAAAACAACAGTCCTGTGAACAAATTAAATGTCAATCCTGTGAAGAAAAAAATCCTGTGAAGAAATAACTGTGAAATGAGAGTCAATCCAATTGAGAAACTCCACTCCTGTGTAGATAACAATCAGTTCTTGTGTGAAAGATTTCCAGAACAACGTGATATGTGTTGCAAACAAAAAAATGAGAAAAATATAGAAAAAATGTAAGAAAAAATGCTCTTTAGAGACTGAGACTGTATTTTTACTTTTGCGTATTACTTAGAGCTCAGTCTCTAAAGAGCATTTTTTCTTACATTTTTTCTATATTTTTCTCATTTTTTTGTTTGCAACACATATCACGTTGTTCTGGAAATCTTTCACACAAGAACTGATTGTTATCTACACAGGAGTGGAGTTTCTCAATTGGATTGACTCTCATTTCACAGTTATTTCTTCACAGGATTTTTTTCTTCACAGGATTGACATTTAATTTGTTCACAGGACTGTTGTTTTATTTTTCACAAGATTGAGATATATATATATTTTTTGCTTATTTTTTGCTTATTTTTTGCTCATTTTTAAGCACACCTATATCACTTGGACGAAGTCCATATCCACAGTGTGGAGCGCAAGCTCTCACTCACAAACAATATTGTTGGAATTTATTTATATAATTACCCTGTAGAAAGTGTAAGATTGTAAAGATTATAGATATTGTTTTTGACCTTATTGTTTTTAACATATTTTAGCGAGGATCCTTGCGTTTCTAACTAGATTTTAACCTGTATCTGTTATTTAAAGTGTTTTAATACATTTTAATTATTTTTTAACATTACAACCACATCAGCATTGTCTAGAATAAACATAATATTTTAACCTTAGCCTCCATTGTTGGCGCCTGGATACAACATTCTTACTACATACAGAAGTGTTTACCTTTAAGAGATTTTGTAGTTTTAAATGATGTTATGATTGTATTCTTTCCTCATACAGGAGTGTGAGAGAATTTAGGTTGCATAAAATAATTAGTAAACTATTAAATGTTTATATCAGATGAGATTGTTGACTATTAGGATCATAGTTGGAGAATTATAAACATTATAGATAGTAGCTGTGCAGAATAAAGCAACACTAGGTTCTTTTACTTTTAGTAGTTCAAAGTAACCGTGTAAAGAAATTCATTTGAGAGAAAATGTTTTTATTGACTGTTTTATTTTTCATAAATAAGTTTTAGTATAGCCATGCAGCCTCTTGATGAAGTTTAGCAGTTTTCACTTGCTTAATATTCATGAAGTATCATTTAAATTGTATAGAGAAGCTGTGAATTATTCTCTGTAAAGTATCAATGTATTTAGTTTGTATTATATATCCACAATGTTTTTTCTTGGTTTTAAATGACATAGGATGAGTTAAGCTAAAGGAATTGTGATGCTTACAAAAAAAGATGAAAGAAGTTTTATTTGGACATAATTGTGATTGTATTGGGGTGTGTACTCATTTTGTGCTGTTTCTGTTTCCTTCATAGACTCCCTGTGACTTGAGTGTCTGCTTGCCATGGGTATCCACTGGCTGCCTTGTCTACCCCATGAACAAACCATCAGATTTCCAGCATCTCCCTGCGGAAGAACACTGGATAAGCACCCCTACTGCAAATGAACTGTTGGAGAACTGTAGTATAGCAAAGTGTCTGAGGAAGGTGAAGCGCTCTAAGAGGACAAAGGCTGTTCTTAAAAAGTGATCAGAGGCCACCTAGAGACAGTTGTGCTGTTTGCATGTCATGCTTTACTGTGGAGAAAGGAACTGTTGGAAATATTGGGGGTTGCTAGCAATGCAGGTGGAGAAATAAGAGATGCAGCGTTGTTTGGGGGTAGATGGGGGGCTGGTTGTGCAGATAGCCCAGTAGTTTGGGGATGCTGGGAGGTGAACGGAGAGTATTGGAGGGACCGCACCTATGTGCAGTGACAAATTGTGCCCTATTAGCCTATAAAATTATACCACTACATATGAATATTTTGCTGTATAGTATTCTCACATAGAGTCCTGTTACCATAGTATTAAGCTTATACTGTTGTTAAAGGCTTTACTAATTTTCTGCGCCTGTCTATTTTTGTGTTATTCTGTTAAAATAAAAGAGTGGTATGTTAGGAATTATTGTTAGCATGACTAGCGCCATCTTGTTCTTCGCCGCCATTTTGTCTTAGGCATCCATCTTGGGTAATGAATCTTTTATTATAGTGGTTTATTATGTAGTAAGAAATATGCTGATGTTAGGGAGACTTGCATAGATATAATAGCCCTGAGAATGACCCTGACGATGTGCTTGGATGCATTGTTATCTCTACAAGATGTCAAATGGCTGTGATTTGTGCTGGGCTAGGAGGCCCAGTTACTGTTATCTGAAGTTTGGTATTTCTGTAGAAATGACTCCCTAACACTCCTTTTCTATGAGTTTCTTTGTTCTTATAGAAATACTATGTGAAATGATGTAATTATGAATACGTCACTTGTTAAACCTATGTGCTGTAACTCTTGGCTATAAAACAGTGCCTTTCAATTTGCAATAAACAGAATAGCTTTTGGAATCATAGCTGCGTGGTCTGAAATCTATTCTCCTGGACGTCCTGAACAGATAAGTACTGATTTCCAGCTGGTATGGTGTGCCCGATGCCCAGTCCTGAACTGACACCCCCCTCCTGAAACCAACACGTAACAAAGTCTTCCTGAAATCTTTAGTAGCTTCAACATATTTCAGAGCTCTCACCACATCCAAAGAATGTAAAGATCTCTCCAAAGAATTCTTAAGATTAGGACACAAGGAAGGAACAACAATTTCTCTATTAATGTTGTTAGAATTCACAACCTTAGGTAAGAATTTAAAAGAAGTCCACAAAACTGCCTTATCCTGATGAAAAATCAGAAAAGGAGAATCACAAGAGAGAGAGCGGATAATTCAGAAACTCTTCTAGCAGAAGAGATGACCAAAAGAAACAACACTTTCCAAGAAAGTAGTTTAATGTCAAAAGAATGCATAGGCTCAAACGGAGGAGCCTGTAAAGCCTTCAAAACCAAATTAAGACTCCAAGGAGGAGAGATTGATTTAATGACAGGCTTGATACGAACCAAAGCCTGCACACAACAATGAATATCAGGAAGTTTAGCAATTGTTCTGTGAAATAAAGCAAAAAGAGCAGAGATTTGTCCTTTCAAGGAACTTGCAGACAAACCTTTATCCAAACCATCCTGAAGAAACTGTAAAATTCTAGGAATTCTAAAAGAATGCCAAGAGAATTTATGAGAAGAACACCATGAAATGTAAGTCTTCCAAACTCGATAATAAATCTTTCTAGAAACAGATTTCCGAGCCTGCAACATAGTACAGGTAGCCCTCAGTTTACGCCGGGGTTAGGTTTCAGAAGGAATGGTTGTAAATCGAAACCGTTGTAAATTGAAACACAGTTTATAATGTAAGTCAATGGGAAGTGAGGGAGATAGGTTCCAGGACCCTCTCCAAATTGTCATAAGTAACACCTAATACATTATTTTTAAAGCTTTGAAATGAAGACTAAATGCTAAACAGCATTATAAACCTAATAAAATAATCACACAGCACAGAATATATAATTAAACTAAGTTAAATGAACAAAAACATTTGCTAAACAGCATTATGAACCTAATAAAATAATCACACAACACAGACTTCACTTGCATTTTTCTGCAAACAGTTCTTTCTATGCATTCCAATCTGGACTGATTTATAGACAGGAAGATCTTGTTCCTTTGAAATCTGCTCGATAGCTCAGGTCTGATTAAACTGATTAATTTCAGCTTGCTTGGCTTTGCTGCAACACAAGCGGACAGCTCCACCTACTGGCTATTTTAATAAATGCACTGCTTCTCAATGCTTTTTCAATAGCAGTCACATGACTGGAAAAAAAGGTTATTATTCTGAAACGGCGTAAATTGAACCGTTGTAAAACGAGGGCCACCTGTATTAATCACGGAGTCAGAAAAACCTCTATGACTAAGCGATCAATTTCCATACCTTTAAATATAAATGATTTGAGATCCTGATGGAAAAACGGACCTTGAGATAGAAAGTCTGGCCTTAATGGAAGTGGCCAGACTTCGAAGAAACAGTAGTTGATTTTTGTAAGATTCTGCAGAACGTAAAGACTGAGCAAGTACCAAGATATCGTCCAAATAAGGAAACACCACAACACCCCACTCTCTGATAACAGAGAGTAGGACACCAAGAACCTTTGAAAAGATTCTTAGAGCTGTCGCTAGGCCAAAAAGGGAGAACAACAAATTGGTAATGCTGGTCTAGAAAAGAGAATCTCAGGAACTGAAAGCAATCTGTATTAAATCGGAATATGAAGATATGCATCCTGTAAGTCTATTGTGGGCATATAATGCTCTTGCTGAACAAAAGGCAGAATAGACCTTATAGTCACCATTTTGAAAGTTGGTACTCTTACATATCAATTCAAATTTTTTAGATCCAAAACTGGTCTGAATGAATTTTCTTTCTTTGGGACAATGAATAGATTTGAATAAAACCCCAGACCCTGTTCCTGAAACGGAACTGGCATGATTACCCCAGATAACTCCAGGTCTGAAACACACTTCAGGAAAGCCTGAGCCTTAACTGGGTTTGCTGGAATGTGTGAGAAAAAAATCTTCTCACAGGCGGTCTTACTCTGAATCCTATTCTGTACCCCTGAGAGACAATATACTGAATCCAATGATTTTGGACGGAATTGATACAAACATCTTTGAAAAATCTTAATCTGCCCCCTACCAGCTGAGCTGAAATAAGGGCCGCACCTTCATGCGGACTTGGGGGCTGACTTTGATCTCTTAAATGGTTTGGATTTATTCCAATTTGAAGAAGGCTTCCAATTGGAAACAGATTCCTTGGGGGAAGAATTAGGTTTCTGTTCCTTATTTAAGAACGAAAACGGTTAGAAGCTTTAGATTTTCTCTTAGATTGTTATCCTGAGGCAAAAAAACTCCCTTTTCCCTCAGTGACGGGTGAAATTATTGAATCCAACTGTGAACCAAATAATTTATTACCTTGAAAAGAAAGAGATAGCAATCTTGACTTAGAAGTCATATCAGCATTCCAAGATTTAAGCCACAAAGCTCTTCTAGCTAAAATAGCTAAAGACATAGATTTAACATCAATTTTGATGATATCAAAAAATGGCATCACAAATGAAATTATTAGCATGTTGAATCAAGTTAACAATGCTAGACAAATCATGATCCGATACTTGTTGCGCTAAAGTTTCCAACCAAAAAGTTGAAGCAGCTGCAACATCAGCCAAAGAAATTGCAGGCCTAAGAAGAAGACCTGAAAATAAATAAGCTTTCCTTAGATAAGATTCAAGTTTCCTATCTAAAGGATCTTTAAAAGAAGTACTATCTTCCGTAGGAATAGTAGTACGTTTAGCAAGAGTAGAGATAGCCCCATCAACTTTGGGGATCTTTTCCCAAAACTCCAATCTAACTGCTGGCAAAGGATATAATATTTTAAACCTTAAAGGAGGAATAAAAGAAGTACCAGGCCTATTCCATTCCTTAGAAATCATATCAGAAATAGCATCAGGAACTGGAAAAACCTCTGGAATAACCACATGAGGTTCATAAACAGAATTTAAACGTTTACTAGTTTTAATATCAAGAGGACTAGTCTCCTCAATATCCAATATAATCAACACTTCTTCAACAAAGAACGAATGTACTCCATTTTAAATAAATAAGAAGATTTGTCAGTGTCAATATCTGAGGAAGGATCTTCTGAATCAGATAGATCCTCATCAGAGGAGGATAATTCAGTATGTTGTTGGTTATTTGAAATTTCATCAACTTTATGAGAAGTTTTAAAAGACCTTTACATTTATTAGAAGGCGGGATGGAAGACAAAGCCTTCTGAATAGAATCAGCAATAAATTCTTATAAATTCACAGGTATATCTTGTACATTAGATGTTAAAAGAACAGCAACAGGCACTGTACTATTACTGATGGACACATTCTCTGCATGTAAAAGTTTATCATGACAACTTATTACAAACCACAGCTGGAGATATAATCTCCACAAGATTACAACAAATGTACTTAGCTTTGGTAGAACTGTTATCATTCAGCAGGATTCCAACAGTGATTTCTGAGACAGGATCAGATTTGAGACATCTTGCAAATGTAAGAGAAAAAAACAACATATAAAGCAAAATTATCAATTTCCTTATATGGCAGTTTCAGGAATGGGAAAAAAAATGCAAACAGCATAGCCCTAGGATAGAGAAAAAAAATGCAAGAGGCACATAGGAATGGGGTTTAAAATAATGAAAATAATTGGCGGCAAGTATGACGCACAAACAAACAGAATTTTTTTTGGCACTAACAACATCCGGAAATGACACACTTGCGTCATTGAAGACGCAACCTTGTGAAAGGATTCGGCGGAAATGACGAATTTGCGTCATCGAACGTAACTTTGCGCCAAAAGAATATTGCGCCAAAAATGGCGCAATATAGTTTGGCATTTTGCGCCCTTGCGAGCCTAATTCCGCCCGCAAATTTAAAATGACAGTCAAATGAAAAAAAGACTATACCCCAAGTATGAAATACATTTGTTTTAAAAATTTCCCAGATATGAAACTGACAGGTAGGATGAAAGTCAGATAGATCCTCATCAGAGGAGGATAATTCAGTATGTTGTCGGTCATTTGAAAATTCATCAACTTTATGAGAAGTTTTAAAAGACCTTTTACGTTTATTAGAAGGCAGGATAGCAGACAAAGCCTTCTGAATTGCATCAGCAATAAAATCTTTTATATTCACAGGGATATCATGTACATTAGATGTTGAAGGAACAACAGGCATTGTACTATTACTGATGGATACATTCTCTGCAGGTAAAAGCTTATGACAACTATTACATACCACAGCTGTAGATATAATCTCCACAAATTTACAACAGATACACTTAGCTTTGGTAGAACTGTAATCAGGCAGCAGGGTTCCAACAGTTGTTTCTGAGACAGGATCAGATTGAGACATCTTGCAAATGTAAGAGAAAAAAACATATGAAGCAAAATGATCAATTTCCTTATATGGCAGTTTCAGGAATGGGAAAAAAATGCAAACAGCATAGCCCTCTGACATAGAAAAAGGAAAGAGGCACATAGGAATGGGGTTTTAAATAATGAAATTATTTGGCGCCAAGTATGACGCACAACGCAAACTGAACATTTTTTGGTGCTAACAACATCCGGAAATGACACACTCGCGTCATTGCAGACGCACCTTGTACAAGGAATTGACGAACTTACGCCACTGGACGTACCTTCGCGCCAAGAAAGATGCAATAAACATCAGCATTTTGCGCCTTGCGAGCCTAATTTTGCCCGCGAAAATTTAGAGAAAAAGCAGTCAATTTGAAAAAAAGACTAAACCCCAGGTAAGAAAAATATTTTCCTAAAACATAATTTATGCTTACCTGATAAATTCCTTTCTCCTGTAGTGTGGTCAGTCCACGGGTCATCATTACTTCTGGGATATTAACTCCTCCCCAACAGGAAGTGCAAGAGGATCATCCAGCAGAGCTGCTATATAGCTCCTCCCCTCTATGTCACACCCAGTCATTCGACCGAGAACCAACGAGAAAGGAGAAGCCAAAGGGTGCAGTGGTGACTGGAGTATAATTTAAAAATTTAGACCTGCCATAAAAAACAGGGCGGGCCGTGGACTGACCACACTACAGGAGAAAGGAATTTATCAGGTAAGCATAAATTATGTTTTCTCCTGTTAAGTGTGGTCAGTCCATGGGTCATCATTACTTCTGGGATACCAATACCAAAGCTAAAGTACACGGATGACGGGAGGGACAGGCAGGCTCTTTATACGGAAGGAACCACTGCCTGAAGAACCTTTCTCCCAAAAACAGCCTCCGAAGAAGCAAAAGTGTCAAATTTGTAAAATTTGTAAAAAGTATGAGGAGAAGACCAAGTTGCAGCCTTGCAAATCTGTTCAACAGAGGCCTCATTCTTAAAGGCCCAAGTGGAAGCCACAGCTCTAGTAGAATGAGCTGTAATTCTTTCAGGAGGCTGCTGCCCAGCAGTCTCATAAGCTAAACGTATTATGCTACGAAGCCAAAAAGAGAGAGAGGTAGCAGAAGCTTTTTGACCTCTCCTCTGACCAGAATAAACGACAAACAGGGAAGACGTTTGTCGAAAATCTTTAGTTGCCTGTAAATAAAATTTCAGGGCACGGACTACATCTAGATTGTGTAGAAGACGTTCCTTCTTCGAAGAAGGATTAGGACACAAAGATGGAACAACAATCTCTTGATTGATATTCCTGTTAGTGACCACCTTAGGTAAGAACCCAGGTTTAGTACGCAGAACTACCTTGTCTGAATGAAAAATCAGATAAGGAGAATCACAATGTAAGGCAGATAACTCAGAGACTCTTCGAGCCGAGGAAATATCCATTAAAAACAGAACTTTCCAAGATAACAATTTGATATCAATGGAATAAAGGGGTTCAAACGGAACACCCTGTAAAACATTAAGAACTAAGTTCAAACTCCATGGTGGAGCAACAGTTTTAAACACAGGCTTAATCCTGGCCAAAGCCTGACAAAAAGCCTGAACGTCTGGAACCTCTGACAGACGTTTGTGTAAAAGAATGGACAGAGCTGAAATCTGTCCCTTTAAGGAACTAGCGGATAAACCCTTTTCTAAACCTTCTTGTAGAAAGGACAATATCCTAGGAATCCTAACCTTACTCCATGAGTAACTTTTGGATTCGCACCAATATAAGTATTTACGCCATATTTTATGGTAAATCTTTCTGGTAACAGGCTTCCTAGCCTGTATTAAGGTATCAATTACTGACTCAGAAAAACCACGTTTTGATAAAATCAAGCGTTCAATTTCCAAGCAGTCAGCTTCAGAGAAATTAGATTTTGATGTTTGAAGGGACCCTGGATCAGAAGGTCCTGTCTCAGAGGCAGAGACCAAGGTGGACAGGATGACATGTCCACTAGATCTGCATACCAAGTCCTGCGTGGCCACGCAGGCGCTATTAGAATCACCGATGCTCTCTCCTGTTTGATTCTGGCAATCAATCGAGGAAGCATCGGGAAGGGTGGAAACACATAAGCCATCCCGAAGGTCCAAGGTGCTGTCAAAGCATCTATCAGAACCGCTCCCGGATCCCTGGATCTGGACCCGTAACAAGGAAGCTTGGCGTTCTGTCGAGACGCCATGAGATCTATCTCTGGTTTGCCCCAACGTCGAAGTATTTGGGCAAAGACCTCTGGATGAAGTTCCCACTCCCCCGGATGAAAAGTCTGACGACTTAGGAAATCCGCCTCCCAGTTCTCCACTCCCGGGATGTGGATTGCTGACAGGTGGCAAGAGTGAGACTCTGCCCAGCGAATTATCTTTGATACTTCCATCATTGCTAGGGAGCTTCTTGTCCCTCCTTGATGGTTGATGTAAGCTACAGTCGTGATGTTGTCCGACTGAAACCTGATGAACCCCCGAGTTGTTAACTGGGGCCAAGCCAGAAGGGCATTGAGAACTGTTCTCAATTCCAGAATGTTTATTGGCAGGAGACTCTCCTCCTGAGTCCATGGTCCCTGAGCCTTCAGAGAATTCCAGACAGCGCCCCAACCTAGTAGGCTGGCGTCTGTTGTTACAATTGTCCAATCTGGCCTGCTGAATGGCATCCCCCTGGACAGATGTGGCCGAGAAAGCCACCATAGAAGAGAATTTCTGGTCTCTTGATCCAGATTCAGAGTAGGGGACAAATCTGAGTAATCCCCATTCCACTGACTTAGCATGCACAATTGCAGCGGTCTGAGATGTAGGCGTGCAAAGGGTACTATGTCCATTGCCGCTACCATTAAGCCGATCACCTCCATGCATTGAGCCACTGACGGGTGTTGAATGGAATGAAGGACACGGCATGCATTTTGAAGCTTTGTTAACCTGTCTTCTGTCAGGTAGATCTTCATTTCTACAGAATCTATAAGAGTCCCCAAAAAGGGAACTCTTGTGAGTGGAAAGAGAGAACTCTTCTTTTCGTTCACCTTCCATCCATGCGACCTTAGAAATGCCAGTACCAACTCTGTATGAGACTTGGCAGTTTGAAAGCTTGAAGCTTGTATCAGAATGTCGTCTAGGTACGGAGCTACCGAAATTCCTTGCGGTCTTAGTACCGCCAGAAGAGCACCCAGAACCTTTGTGAAGATTCTTGGAGCCGTAGCCAATCCGAATGGAAGAGCTACAAACTGGTAATGCCTGTCTAGGAAGGCAAACCTTAGATACCGGTAATGATCCTTGTGAATCGGTATGTGAAGGTAAGCATCCTTTAAATCCACTGTGGTCATGTACTGACCCTTTTGGATCATGGGTAGGATTGTCCGAATAGTTTCCATTTTGAACGATGGAACTCTTAGGAATTTGTTTAGGATCTTTAAATCCAAGATTGGCCTGAAGGTTCCCTCTTTTTTGGGAACCACAAACAGATTTGAGAAAAACCTCTGTCCGTGTTCCGACCGCGGAACCGGATGGATCACTCCCATTAGTAAAAGATCTTGTACACAGCGTAGAAATGCCTCTTTCTTTATTTGGTTTGTTGACAACCTTGACAGATGAAATCTCCCTTTTGGGGGAGAGGATTTGAAGTCCAGAAGATATCCCTGAGATATGATCTCTAACGCCCAGGGATCCTGGACATCTCTTGCCCAAGCCTGGGCGAAGAGGGAAAGTCTGCCCCCCACTAGATCCGTTCCCGGATCGGGGGCCCTCAATTCATGCTGTCTTAGGGGCAGCAGCAGGTTTCCTGGCCTGCTTGCCCTTGTTCCAGGACTGGTTAGGTCTCCAGCCTTGTCTGTAGCGAGCAACAGCTCCTTCCTGTTTTGGTGCAGAGGAAGTTGATGCTGCTCCTGCCTTGAAATTACGAAAGGAACGAAAATTAGACTGTCTAGCCTTAGGTTTGGCTCTGTCTTGAGGCAGGGCATGGCCTTTACCTCCTGTAATGTCAGCGATAATTTCTTTCAACCCGGGCCCGAATAAGGTCTGCCCTTTGAAAGGTATGTTAAGTAATTTAGATTTAGAAGTAACGTCAGCTGACCAGGATTTTAGCCACAGTGCTCTGCGTGCCTGAATGGCGAATCCGGAATTCTTAGCCGTAAGTTTAGTTAAATGTACTACGGCATCCGAAATAAATGAATTAGCTAGCTTAAGTGTCTTAAGCTTGTTTGAAATCTCATCTATAGTTATTGAGTCAAGAGTCTCTTCCAGAGACTCGGACCAAAAAGCGGCCGCGGCCGTGACAGACGCAATACATGCAAGGGGTTGCAATATAAAACCTTGTTGAACAAACATTTTCTTAAGGTAACCCTCTAATTTTTTATCCATTGGATCTGAAAAGGCACAGCTATCCTCCACCGGGATAGTGGTACGCTTAGCCAGAGTAGAAACCGCTCCCTCCACCTTAGGGACCGTCTGCCATAAGTCCCGTGTGGTGGCGTCTATTGGAAACATTTTTCTAAATACAGGAGGGGGGGAAAAGGGTACACCGGGCCTATCCCACTCCTTAGTAATTATCTCTGTAAGCCTCTTAGGTATAGGAAATACGTCAGTACTCGCCGGTACCGCATAGTATCTATCCAGCCTACATAATTTCTCTGGAATTGCAACGGTGTTACAATCATTCAGAGCTGCTAATACCTCCCCTAACAGTACACGGAGGTTTTCGAGCTTAAACTTAAAATTAGAAATGTCTGAATCCACTCTATTGGGATTAGAACCGTCACCTGCAGAATGAAGCTCTCCGTCCTCATGTTCTGCATACTGTGACGCAGTATCTGACATGGCCCTAATATTATCAGCGCACTCTGTTCTCACCCCAGAGTGATCACGCTTACCTCTAAGTTCTGGTAATTTAGACAAAACTTCAGTCATAACATTAGCCATGTCCTGTAATGTGATTTGTAATGGCCGCCCTGAAGTACTCGGCGCTACAATATCACGCACCTCCCGAGCGGGAGATGCAGGTACTGACACGTGAGGCGAGTTAGTCGGCATAACTCTCCCCTCGTTGTTTGGTGAATGATGTTCAATTTGTACAGATTGACTTTTATTTAAAGGGACATAATACTCATATGCTAAATCACTTGAAACTGATGCAGTATAACTGTAAAAAGCTGACAGGAAAATATCACCTGAGCATCTCTATGTAAAAAAGGAAGATATTTTACCTCACAATCTCCTCAGCTCAGCAGAGTAAGTTCTGTGTAAAAAGTTATACTCGGCTGCTTCCAGCTGCAGGTAAACAAATTTAAAAAAATTAAGAAATGAACAGCAGCCAATCAGCATCAGCAGTGCTGAGGTCATGAACTCTTACTGTGATCTCATGAGATTTGACTTAACTCTCATGAGATTTCATAGTAAGCTTCCTTTACCTGATTGGTGAAATAATATGAGAGTGCACGATGCTAGTCCCTTCAGATGTCCCAGGACAAACACACTAAAATGCTGCTTAGAAATCCTTTACAATGGGAGGTGGCTACTGAGGAACTTTTGAGGTAAAATATCTTTCTTTTTTACATAGAGATGTTCAGGTGATATTTTCTAATCAGCTTTTTACAGCTATGCTGCATCACTTTCAAGTGTTTAAACATTTGGGTATTATGGCCCTTTAAAGTAGCATCAATGCAATTAGTACATAAATTTCTATTGGGCTCCACTTTGGCTTTAGCACATATAGCACAGAGATATTCCTCTGAGTCAGACATGTTTAACACACTAGCAATTAAACTAGCAACTTGGAAATACTTTTCAAAGCAATTTACAAATAATATGAAAAACGTACTGTGCCTTTAAGAAGCACAGAAAAAAAAACATAATTTATGCTTACCTGATAAATTCCTTTCTTCTGTAGTGTGATCAGTCCACGGGTCATCATTACTTCTGGGATATTACTCCTCCCCAACAGGAAGTGCAAGAGGATTCACCCAGCAGAGCTGCATATAGCTCCTCCCCTCTACGTCACTCCCAGTCATTCGACCAAGGACCAACGAGAAAGGAAAAGCCAAGGGTGAAGTGGTGACTGGAGTATAAATTAAAAAATATTTACCTGCCTTAAAAACAGGGCGGGCCGTGGACTGATCACACTACAGAAGAAAGGAATTTATCAGGTAAGCATAAATTATGTTTTCTTCTGTTAAGTGTGATCAGTCCACGGGTCATCATTACTTCTGGGATACCAATACCAAAGCAAAAGTACACGGATGACGGGAGGGATAGGCAGGCTCTTTATACAGAAGGAACCACTGCCTGAAGAACCTTTCTCCCAAAAATAGCCTCCGATGAAGCAAAAGTGTCAAATTTGTAAAATTTGGAAAAAGTATGAAGCGAAGACCAAGTTGCAGCCTTGCAAATCTGTTCAACAGAGGCCTCATTCTTGAAGGCCCAAGTGGAAGCCACAGCTCTAGTAGAATGAGCTGTAATTCTTTCAGGAGGCTGCTGTCCAGCAGTCTCATAAGCTAAACGAATTATGCTACGAAGCCAAAAAGAAAGAGAGGTAGCGGAAGCTTTTTGACCTCTCCTCTGCCCAGAGTAAATGACAAACAGAGAAGACGTTTGTCGAAATTCCTTAGTTGCCTGTAAGTAAAATTTTAGAGCACGGACTACATCCAGGTTGTGCAGTAGACGTTCCTTCTTTGAAGAAGGATTTGGGCATAAAGAAGGAACAACAATCTCTTGATTGATATTCCTGTTAGTAACTACCTTAGGTAAGAACCCAGGTTTAGTACGCAGGACTACCTTATCCGAATGAAAAATCAAATAAGGAGAATCACAATGTAAGGCTTATAATTCAGAGACTCTTCGAGCCGAGGAAATAGCCATTAAAAATAGAACTTTCCAAGATAACAACTTTATATCAATGGAATGAAGGGGTTCAAACGGAACGCCCTGTAAAACATTAAGAACAAGGTTTAAACTCCATGGTGGAGCAACAGTTTTAAACACAGGCTTAATTCTGGCCAAAGCCTGACAAAAAGCCTGGACGTCAGGAACTTCTGACAGACGTTTGTGTAACAGAATGGACAGAGCTGAGATCTGTCCCTTTAATGAACTAGCAGATAAACCCTTTTCTAAACCTTCTTGTAGAAAAGACAATATCCTAGGAATCCTAACCTTACTCCAAGAGTAACCTTTGGATTCACACCAATATAGGTATTTACGCCATATCTTATGGTAAATCTTTCTGGTAACAGGTTTCCTAGCCTGTATTAAGGTATCAATAACTGACTCAGAAAACCCACGTCTTGATAAAATCAAGCGTTCAATTTCCAAGCAGTCAGCTTCAGAGAAGTTAGATTTTGATGTTTGAAGGGACCCTGTATCAGAAGGTCCTGTTTCAGAGGTAGAGACCAAGGTGGACAGGATGACATGTCCACCAGGTCTGCATACCAAGTCCTGCGTGGCCACGCAGGTGCTATTAGAATCACTGATGCTCTCTCTTGTTTGATTCTGGCAATCAATCGAGGAAGCAACGGGAAGGGTGGAAACACGTAAGCCATCCTGAAGTCCCAAGGTGCTGTCAGAGCATCTATCAGGACTGCTCCTGGATCCCTGGATCTGGACCCGTAACGAGGAAGCTTGGCGTTCTGTCGAGACGCCATGAGATCTATCTCTGGTTTGCCCCAACGTCGAAGTATTTGGGCAAAGACCTCCGGATGAAGTTCCCACTCCCCCGGATGAAAAGTCTGACGACTTAAGAAATCCGCCTCCCAGTTCTCCACTCCCGGGATGTGGATTGCTGACAGGTGGCAAGAGTGAGACTCTGCCCAGCGAATTATCTTTGATACTTCCATCATAGCTAGGGAGCTTCTTGTCCCTCCCTGATGGTTGATGTAAGCTACAGTCGTGATGTTGTCCGACTGAAACCTGATGAACCCCCGAGTTGTCAACTGGGGCCAAGCCAGGAGGGCATTGAGAACTGCTCTCAATTCCAGAATGTTTATTGGCAGGAGACTCTCCTCCTGACTCCATTGTCCCTGAGCCTTCAGAGAATTCCAGACGGCACCCCAACCTAGAAGGCTGGCGTCTGTTGTTACAATTGTCCAGTCTGGTCTGCTGAATGGCATCCCCCTGGACAGATGTGGCCGAGAAAGCCACCATAGAAGAGAATTTCTGGTCTCTTGATCCAGATTCAGAGAAGGGGATAAGTCTGAGTAATCCCCATTACACTGACTTAGCATGCACAGTTGCAGTGGTCTGAGGTGTAAGCGTGCAAAGGGTACTATGTCCATTGCCGCTACCATTAAGCCGATTACCTCCATGCATTGAGCCACTGACGGGTGTTGAATGGAATGAAGGGTGCGGCAAGCACTTTGAAGTCTTGTTAGCCTGTCCTCTGTCAGGTAAATCTTCATTTCTACAGAATCTATAAGAGTCCCCAGGAAGGGAACTCTTGTGAGTGGAACGAGTGAACTTTTCTTTTCGTTCACCTTCCATCCATGTGACCTTAGAAATGCCAGCACTAACTCTGTATGAGACTTGGCAGTTTGAAAGCTTGAAGCTTGTATCAGAATGTCGTCTAGGTATGGAGCTACCGAGATTCCCCGCGGTCTTAGTACCGCCAGAAGAGCACCCAGAACCTTTGTGAAGATTCTTGGAGCTGTAGCCAATCCGAATGGAAGAGCCACAAACTGGTAATGCCTGTCTAGGAAGGCAAACCTTAGGTACCGATAATGATCTTTGTGAATCGGTATGTGAAGGTAAGCATCTTTTAAATCTACAGTGGTCATGTACTGACCTTCTTGGATCATAGGTAAAATTGTCCGAATAGTCCTCCATCTTGAACGATGGAACTCTTAGGAATTTGTTTAGGATCTTTAAGTCCAGGATTGGTCTGAAAGTTCCCTCTTTTTTGGGAACCACAAACAGATTTGAGTAAAACCCCTGTCCCTGTTCTGATCGTGGAACTGGATGGATTACTCCCATTAACAAGAGCTCTTGTACGCAGCGTAGAAACGCCTCTTTCTTTGTCTGGATTGTTGACAATCTTGACAGATGAAATCTCTCTCTTGGAGGAGAGTATTTGAAGTCCAGAAGGTATCCCTGAGATATTATCTCTAGCGCCCAGGGATCCTGAACATCTCTTGCCCAAGCCTGGGCGAAGAGAGAAAGTCTGCCCCCCACTAGATCCGATCCCGGATTGGGGGCCCTCAATTCATGCTGTTTTAGGGGCAGCAGCAGGTTTCCTAGTCTGCTTGCCCTTGTTCCAGGACTGGTTAGGTTTCCAGCCTTGTCTGTAGCGAGCAACAGCTCCTTCCTGTTTTGGTGCAGAGGAAGTTGATGCTGCTCCTGCTTTGAAATTACGAAAGGAACGAAAATTAGACTGTCTAGTCTTGGCTTTGTCCTGAGGCAGGGCATGGCCTTTACCTCCTGTAATGTCAGCGATAATCTCTTTCAACCCGGGCCCGAATAAGGTCTGCCCTTTGAAAGGTATATTAAGCAATTTAGACTTAGAAGTAACATCAGCTGACCAGGATTTTAGCCACAGCGCCCTGCGTGCCTGAATGGCGAATCCTAAATTCTTCGCCGTAAGTTTAGTAAGATGTACTACGGCCTCCGAAATGAATGAATTAGCTAGTTTAAGGACTCTAAGCCTGTCCGTAATGTCGTCCAGAGTAGCTGAACCAATGTTCTCTTCCAGAGACTCAATCCAGAATGCCGCTGCAGCCGTGATCGGCGCAATGCATGCAAGGGGTTGCAATATAAAACCTTGTTGAACAAACATTTTCTTAAGGTAACCCTCTAACTTTTTATCCATTGGATCTGAAAAAGCACAGCTATCCTCCACCGGGATAGTGGTACGCTTAGCTAAGGTAGAAACTGCTCCCTCCACCTTAGGGACCGTTTGCCATAAGTCCCTTGTGGTGGCGTCTATTGGAAACATTTTTCTAAATATCGGAGGGGGTGAGAACGGCACACCGGGTCTATCCCACTCCTTAGTAACAATTTCAGTAAGTCTCTTAGGTATAGGAAAAACCTCAGTACTCGTCGGTACCGCAAAATATTTATCCAACCTACACATTTTCTCTGGTATTGCAACTGTGTTACAATCATTCAGAGCCGCTAACACCTCCCCTAGTAATACACGGAGGTTTTCCAGTTTAAATTTAAAATTTGAAATATCTGAATCCAGTCTGTTTGGATCAGAACCGTCACCCACAGAATGAAGTTCTCCGTCCTCATGTTCTGCCACCTGTGACGCAGTGTCTGACATGGCCCTAATATTATCAGCGCACTCTGTTCTCACCCCAGAGTGATCACGCTTACCTCTTAGTTCTGGTAATTTAGCCAAAACCTCAGTCATAACAGTAGCCATATCCTGTAATGTGATTTGTAATGGCCGCCCAGATGTACTCGGCGCTACAATATCACGCACCTCCCTCTGAGCGGGAGATGTAGGTACTGACACGTGAGGCGAGTTAGTCGGCATAACTCTCCCCTCGTTGTTTGGTGAAATTTGTTCAATTTGTACAGATTGATTTTTATTTAAAGTAGCATCAATACAGTTAGTACATAAATTTCTATTGGGCTCCACTTTGGCATTGCAACAAATGACACAGGTATCATCCTCTGAATCAGACATGTTTAACACACTAGCAAATAAACTTGCAACTTGGAAATACAATTCAATTAGAATAATATTAAAACGTACTGTGCCTTTAAGAAGCACAGAAGATCTATGACAGTTGAAAATTAATAAATTGAAACAGTTATAGCCTCAATCCTTGTAAACAACACAACTTTAGCAAAGGTTTAATCCCATTAGCAAAGATAACAAATTCTGAAAGCAGGAAACAAATTACAGAATAAACGTTTTTTATCTCAGTCAAACTATAATTCTCACAGCTCTGCTGAGAGAAATTACCTCCCTCAAAATAAGTTTTGAAGACCCCTGAGCTCTGTAGAGATGAACCGGATCATGCAGGGAATACAATGAGTTGCTGACTGAAATATTTGATGCATAGTAAAAGCGCCAAAAAACGGCCCCTCCCCCTCACACACAGCAGTGAGGGAGAACAGAAACTGTCAGAAAACAGATTAAGCAACTGCCAAGTGGAAAAATAGTGCCCAAACATTTATTCACTCAGTACCTCAGCAAATGAAAACGATTTTACATTCCAGCAAAAACGTTAAACATAATCTCTAGTTATTAAACAGCTTTATGTATTTCTTACAGTGTAATTCTAGTGAAGTACCATTCCCCAGAATACTGAAGTGTAAAGTATACATACATGACATTATATCGGTATGGCAGGATTTTCTCATCAATTCCATTGTCAGAAAATAAAAACTGCTACATACCTCTATGCAGATTCATCTGCCCGCTGTCCCCTGATCTGAAGTTTACCTCTCCTCAGATGGCCGAGAAACAGCAATATGATCTTAACTACTCCGGCTAAAATCATAACAAAAACTCTGGTAGATTCTTCTTCAAACTCTGCCAGAGAGATAATAACACACTCCGGTGCTATTTTAAAATAACAAACTTTTGATTGAAGATATAAAACTAAGTATAATCACCATAGTCCTCTCACACATCCTATCTAGTCGTTGGGTGCAAGAGAATGACTGGGAGTGACGTAGAGGGGAGGAGCTATATGCAGCTCTGCTGGGTGAATCCTCTTGCACTTCCTGTTGGGGAGGAGTAATATCCCAGAAGTAATGATGACCCGTGGACTGATCACACTTAACAGAAGAAAGTTATGACAGTTGAGAAAACAATAAACCGGAGAAACTATAACATCAAATTCTTTCCGGTAAAAACACAATTTAGCAAAGGATTGCCCCCATTAGTAATGGATAACAAACCCTTAAATAGCAGAAAAAATGTACAGAATATAACGTTTTTTATCACAGTCAAAGCACAAACTCACAGGTCTGCTGTGAGTGATTACCTCCCTCAAAATAACTTTTGAAGACCCCTGAGCTCTGTAGAGACGAACCGGATCATGCAGGGAAGAAAACAGACTTGTGACTGAATTTTCTGATGCGTAGCAAAAGCGCCAAAATAGGCCCCTCCCCCTCACACACAACAGTGAGGAAGATCAGTAAACTGTCTTAAATTAAATAAAACGACCGCCAAGTGGAAAAAAAACATAATTTATGCTTACCTGATAAATTCCTTTCTTCTGTAGTGTGATCAGTCCACGGGTCATCATTACTTCTGGGATATTACTCCTCCCCAACAGGAAGTGCAAGAGGATTCACCCAGCAGAGCTGCATATAGCTCCTCCCCTCTACGTCACTCCCAGTCATTCGACCAAGGACCAACGAGAAAGGAAAAGCCAAGGGTGAAGTGGTGACTGGAGTATAAATTAAAAAATATTTACCTGCCTTAAAAACAGGGCGGGCCGTGGACTGATCACACTACAGAAGAAAGGAATTTATCAGGTAAGCATAAATTATGTTTTCTTCTGTTAAGTGTGATCAGTCCACGGGTCATCATTACTTCTGGGATACCAATACCAAAGCAAAAGTACACGGATGACGGGAGGGATAGGCAGGCTCTTTATACAGAAGGAACCACTGCCTGAAGAACCTTTCTCCCAAAAATAGCCTCTGATGAAGCAAAAGTGTCAAATTTGTAAAATTTGGAAAAAGTATGAAGCGAAGACCAAGTTGCAGCCTTGCAAATCTGTTCAACAGAGGCCTCATTCTTGAAGGCCCAAGTGGAAGCCACAGCTCTAGTAGAATGAGCTGTAATTCTTTCAGGAGGCTGCTGTCCAGCAGTCTCATAAGCTAAACGAATTATGCTACGAAGCCAAAAAGAAAGAGAGGTAGCGGAAGCTTTTTGACCTCTCCTCTGCCCAGAGTAAATGACAAACAGAGAAGACGTTTGTCGAAATTCCTTAGTTGCCTGTAAGTAAAATTTTAGAGCACGGACTACATCCAGGTTGTGCAGTAGACGTTCCTTCTTTGAAGAAGGATTTGGGCATAAAGAAGGAACAACAATCTCTTGATTGATATTCCTGTTAGTAACTACCTTAGGTAAGAACCCAGGTTTAGTACGCAGGACTACCTTATCCGAATGAAAAATCAAATAAGGAGAATCACAATGTAAGGCTGATAATTCAGAGACTCTTCGAGCCGAGGAAATAGCCATTAAAAATAGAACTTTCCAAGATAACAACTTTATATCAATGGAATGAAGGGGTTCAAACGGAACGCCCTGTAAAACATTAAGAACAAGGTTTAAACTCCATGGTGGAGCAACAGTTTTAAACACAGGCTTAATTCTGGCCAAAGCCTGACAAAAAGCCTGGACGTCAGGAACTTCTGACAGACGTTTGTGTAACAGAATGGACAGAGCTGAGATCTGTCCCTTTAATGAACTAGCAGATAAACCCTTTTCTAAACCTTCTTGTAGAAAAGACAATATCCTAGGAATCCTAACCTTACTCCAAGAGTAACCTTTGGATTCACACCAATATAGGTATTTACGCCATATCTTATGGTAAATCTTTCTGGTAACAGGTTTCCTAGCCTGTATTAAGGTATCAATAACTGACTCAGAAAATCCACGTCTTGATAAAATCAAGCGTTCAATTTCCAAGCAGTCAGCTTCAGAGAAGTTAGATTTTGATGTTTGAAGGGACCCTGTATCAGAAGGTCCTGTTTCAGAGGTAGAGACCAAGGTGGACAGGATGACATGTCCACCAGGTCTGCATACCAAGTCCTGCGTGGCCACGCAGGTGCTATTAGAATCACTGATGCTCTCTCTTGTTTGATTCTGGCAATCAATCGAGGAAGCAACGGGAAGGGTGGAAACACGTAAGCCATCCTGAAGTCCCAAGGTGCTGTCAGAGCATCTATCAGGACTGCTCCTGGATCCCTGGATCTGGACCCGTAACGAGGAAGCTTGGCGTTCTGTCGAGACGCCATGAGATCTATCTCTGGTTTGCCCCAACGTCGAAGTATTTGGGCAAAGACCTCCGGATGAAGTTCCCACTCCCCCGGATGAAAAGTCTGACGACTTAAGAAATCCGCCTCCCAGTTCTCCACTCCCGGGATGTGGATTGCTGACAGGTGGCAAGAGTGAGACTCTGCCCAGCAAATTATCTTTGATACTTCCATCATAGCTAGGGAGCTTCTTGTCCCTCCCTGATGGTTGATGTAAGCTACAGTCGTGATGTTGTCCGACTGAAACCTGATGAACCCCCGAGTTGTCAACTGGGGCCAAGCCAGGAGGGTATTGAGAACTGCTCTCAATTCCAGAATGTTTATTGGCAGGAGACTCTCCTCCTGACTCCATTGTCCCTGAGCCTTCAGAGAATTCCAGACGGCACCCCAACCTAGAAGGCTGGCGTCTGTTGTTACAATTGTCCAGTCTGGTCTGCTGAATGGCATCCCCCTGGACAGATGTGGCCGAGAAAGCCACCATAGAAGAGAATTTCTGGTCTCTTGATCCAGATTCAGAGAAGGGGATAAGTCTGAGTAATCCCCATTCCACTGACTTAGCATGCACAGTTGCAGTGGTCTGAGGTGTAAGCGTGCAAAGGGTACTATGTCCATTGCCGCTACCATTAAGCCGATTACCTCCATGCATTGAGCCACTGACGGGTGTTGAATGGAATGAAGGGTGCGGCAAGCACTTTGAAGTCTTGTTAGCCTGTCCTCTGTCAGGTAAATCTTCATTTCTACAGAATCTATAAGAGTCCCCAGGAAGGGAACTCTTGTGAGTGGGAACGAGTGAACTTTTCTTTTCGTTCACCTTCCATCCATGTGACCTTAGAAATGCCAGCACTAACTCTGTATGAGACTTGGCAGTTTGAAAGCTTGAAGCTTGTATCAGAATGTCGTCTAGGTATGGAGCTACCGAGATTCCCTGCGGTCTTAGTACCGCCAGAAGAGCACCCAGAACCTTTGTGAAGATTCTTGGAGCTGTAGCCAATCCGAATGGAAGAGCCACAAACTGGTAATGCCTGTCTAGGAAGGCAAACCTTAGGTACCGATAATGATCTTTGTGAATCGGTATGTGAAGGTAAGCATCTTTTAAATCTACAGTGGTCATGTATTGACCCTCTTGGATCATAGGTAAAATTGTCCGAATAGTCTCCATCTTGAACGATGGAACTCTTAGGAATTTGTTTAGGATCTTTAAGTCCAGGATTGGTCTGAAAGTTCCCTCTTTTTTGGGAACCACAAACAGATTTGAGTAAAACCCCTGTCCCTGTTCCGATCGTGGAACTGGATGGATTACTTCCATTAACAAGAGCTCTTGTACGCAGCGTAGAAACGCCTCTTTCTTTGTCTGGATTGTTGACAATCTTGACATATGAAATCTCTCTCTTGGAGGAGAGTATTTGAAGTCCAGAAGGTATCCCTGAGATATTATCTCTAGCGCCCAGGGATCCTGAACATCTCTTGCCCAAGCCTGGGCGAAGAGAGAAAGTCTGCCCCCCACTAGATCCGATCCCGGATCGGGGGCCCTCAATTCATGCTGTTTTAGGGGCAGCAGCAGGTTTCCTAGTCTGCTTGCCCTTGTTCCAGGACTGGTTAGGTTTCCAGCCTTGTCTGTAGCGAGCAACAGCTCCTTCCTGTTTTGGTGCAGAGGAAGTTGATGCTGCTCCTGCTTTGAAATTACGAAAGGAACGAAAATTAGACTGTCTAGTCTTGGCTTTGGCTTTGTCCTGAGGCAGGGCATGGCCTTCACCTCCTGTAATGTCAGCGATAATCTCTTTCAACCCGGGCCCGAATAAGGTCTGCCCTTTGAAAGGTATATTAAGCAATTTAGACTTAGAAGTAACATCAGCTGACCAAGATTTTAGCCACAGCGCCCTGCGTGCCTGAATGGCGAATCCTGAATTATTCGCCGTAAGTTTAGTAAGATGTACTACGGCCTCCGAAATGAATGAATTAGCTAGTTTAAGGACTCTAAGCCTGTCCGTAATGTCGTCCAGAGTAGCTGAACCAATGTTCTCTTCCAGAGACTCAATCCAGAATGCCGCTGCAGCCGTGATCGGCGCAATGCATGCAAGGGGTTGCAATATAAAACCTTGTTGAACAAACATTTTCTTAAGGTAACCCTCTAACTTTTTATCCATTGGATCTGAAAAAGCACAGCTATCCTCCACCGGGATAGTGGTACGCTTAGCTAAGGTAGAAACTGCTCCCTCCACCTTAGGGACCGTTTGCCATAAGTGCCTTGTGGTGGCGTCTATTGGAAACATTTTTCTAAATATCGGAGGGGGTGAGAACGGCACACCGGGTCTATCCCACTCCTTAGTAACAATTTCAGTAAGTCTCTTAGGTATAGGAAAAACCTCAGTACTCGTCGGTACCGCAAAATATTTATCCAACCTACACATTTTCTCTGGTATTGCAACTGTGTTACAATCATTCAGAGCCGCTAACACCTCCCCTAGTAATACACGGAGGTTTTCCAGTTTAAATTTAAAATTTGAATATCTGAATCCAGTCTGTTTGGATCAGAACCGTCACCCACAGAATGAAGTTCTCCGTCCTCATGTTCTGCCACCTGTGACGCAGTGTCTGACATGGCCCTAATATTATCAGCGCACTCTGTTCTCACCCCAGAGTGATCACGCTTACCTCTTAGTTCTGGTAATTTAGCCAAAACCTCAGTCATAACAGTAGCCATATCCTGTAATGTGATTTGTAATGGCCGCCCAGATGTACTCGGCGCTACAATATCACGCACCTCCCTCTGAGCGGGAGATGTAGGTACTGACACGTGAGGCGAGTTAGTCGGCATAACTCTCCCCTCGTTGTTTGGTGAAATTTGTTCAATTTGTACAGATTGACTTTTATTTAAAGTAGCATCAATACAGTTAGTACATAAATTTCTATTGGGCTCCACTTGGCATTGCAACAAATGACACAGGTATCATCCTCTGAATCAGACATGTTTAACACACTAGCAAATAAACTTGCAACTTGGAAATACAATTCAATTAGAATAGTATTAAAACGTACTGTGCCTTTAAGAAGCACAGAAGATCTATGACAGTTGAAAATTAATAAATTGAAACAGTTATAGCCTCAATCCTTGTAAACAACACAACTTTAGCAAAGGTTTAATCCCATTAGCAAAGATAACAAATTCTGAAAGCAGGAAACAAATTACAGAATAAACGTTTTTTATCTCAGTCAAACTATAATTCTCACAGCTCTGCTGAGAGAAATTACCTCCCTCAAAATAAGTTTTGAAGACCCCTGAGCTCTGTAGAGATGAACCGGATCATGCAGGGAATACAATGAGTTGCTGACTGAAATATTTGATGCATAGTAAAAGCGCCAAAAAACGGCCCCTCCCCCTCACACACAGCAGTGAGGGAGAACAGAAACTGTCAGAAAAACAGATTAAGCAACTGCCAAGTGGAAAAATAGTGCCCAAACATTTATTCACACAGTACCTCAGCAAATGAAAACGATTTTACATTCCAGCAAAAACGTTAAACATAATCTCTAGTTATTAAACAGCTTTATGTATTTCTTACAGTGTAATTCTAGTGAAGTACCATTCCCCAGAATACTGAAGTGTAAAGTATACATACATGACATTATATCGGTATGGCAGGATTTTCTCATCAATTCCATTGTCAGAAAATAAAAACTGCTACATACCTCTATGCAGATTCATCTGCCCGCTGTCCCCTGATCTGAAGTTTACCTCACTCCTCAGATGGCCGAGAACAGCAATATGATCTTAACTACTCCGGCTAAAATCATAGCAAAACTCTGGTAGATTCTTCTTCAAACTCTGCCAGAGAGGTAATAACACACTCCGGTGCTATTTTAAAATAACAAACTTTTGATTGAAGATATAAAACTAAGTATAATCACCATAGTCCTCTCACACATCCTATCTAGTCGTTGGGTGCAAGAGAATGACTGGGAGTGACGTAGAGGGGAGGAGCTATATGCAGCTCTGCTGGGTGAATCCTCTTGCACTTCCTGTTGGGGAGGAGTAATATCCCAGAAGTAATGATGACCCGTGGACTGATCACACTTAACAGAAGAAACAGTGCCCAAAACAATTTTTCACCCAGTACCTCAGATAATTAAACGATTTAACATGCCAGCAAAACGTTTAACATCAAATAAATGAAATGTCATTAGAAAGCCTGTTGCTAGTCGTTCCCACTGCAAGTTAGGCTAAGAGTCTTATGCATACAGTATTATCCCAGTGAAGTGCCATTCCCCAGAATACTGAAGTGTAAATATACATACATGACAGCCTGATAACAGTTGCTACTACTGCATTTAAGGCTGAACTTACATTATATCGGTATAGGCAGTATTTTCTCAGTCAACTCCATTCCTCAGAAAATAATATGCTGCTACATACCTCTTTGCAGGTTAACCTGCCCGCTGTCCCCTGATCTGAAGTTTACCTCACTCCTCAGATGGCCGAGAACAGCAAGATGATCTTAACTACGCCGGCTAAAATCATACAAAAAACTCAGGTAGATTCTTCTTCAAATTCTACCTGAGAGGGAACAACACACTCCGGTGCCGTTTTAAAATAACAAACTTTTGATTGAAGATATAAAAACTAAGTATAATCACCACAGTCCTCTCACACATCCTATCTATTAGTTGGGTGCAAGAGAATGACTGGGTGTGACGTAGAGGGGAGGAGCTATATAGCAGCTCTGCTGGGTGATCCTCTTGCACTTCCTGTTGGGGAGGAGTTAATATCCCAGAAGTAATGATGACCCGTGGACTGACCACACTTAACAGGAGAAATATGTTTTTTCCCAAATATGAAACTGAATAGTCTGCAAAAAGGAAATATACATAAACCTGACTCATGGCAAATATAAGCACAATACATATATTTAGAACTTTATATTAATACATAAAAGTGCCAAACCATAGCTGAGAGTGTCTTAAGTAAATGAAACATACTTACCAAAAGATACCCAGCTACATATAGCAGATAGCCAAACCAGTACTGAAACAGTTATCAGCAGAGGTAATGGAATATGAGAGTATATCATTGATCTGAATAAGGGTGGTAGGAGATGAATCTCTACAACCGATAACAGAGAACCTATGAAATAGATCTCCTGTGAGGAAAACCATTGCATTCAATAGGTGATACTCCCTTAACATCCCTCTGACATTCACTGAACTCAGAGGAATCGGGCTTCAAAATACTGAGAAGCGCATATCAACGTAGAAATCTTAGCACAAACTTACTTCACCACCTCCATAGGAGGCAAAGTTTGTAAAACTGAATTGTGGGTGTGGTGAGGGGTGTATTTATAGGCATTTTATGGTTTGGGAAACTTTGCCCCTCCAGGTAGGATTGTATATCCCATACGTAACTAGCTCATGGACTCTTACCAATTACATGAAAGAAAGCAGTAGAAAGCAGCATCGTCAACGCTGATTGCTGTAGGAGCTGTTAATATGAGTCGGGGATGGTGTCGCAAAGGGAAGCTCCCTCTGCATCTCCGGACTCTAACTTTCACCCAGGCCCTCACTGAGAAGCTTATAGCGCTACTTAAAACTCCTGTCCCATTGCGAAGAGTAGTTTCCTCCATAGGAGACAAACCAAATTCTGACACTTCTCTGCCAACCTCCTGGGGCGAAAGGCAAAGAATGACTGGGGGATGAGGGAAGTGGGAGGAGTATTTAAGCCTTTGGCTGGGGTGTATTTGCCTCCTCCTGGTGGCCAGGTTCTTATTTCCCAAAAGTAATGAATGCAGCTGTGGACTCTTTCTAATTAGGAAAAAAAAAAAACTGACAGTCTCTTGATTTTACAGCAGTTCAGCATAAAATGAATATCACACATGATGCAGTAGTCGCTCAGTCACAACACCTGAGGGGATAGTGCAATAAATAATAACAAATATAACTCTGTGTCACAGTAGCTGTGGGAGCTACAAAGGCTGTTAAACTCCTAACCTAATCCTGCTGCTGACACTGGAACCTTCTCCTATAGGTTTATTAGGCAGCACAGAGACACCCTCAGCAATTCACTGTCCCACCAGATGTTCCTTCCCCTGCAACAGCAGATAACCTGGGCTTTACACTCATTAGCACAGACCTAGCACACGGTTAGGTTCCTACAGGGAGCCAAGTGAAGCAAGGGCTCAAACATATACCGAGGGAGCAGCTGCCGTTATGCGCACATTAGCTATACACAAAGCCACCATCGCCCTCTCTAGCAGTTTTATCTCACCTGTTTGGTAGCACTAAGTTTCCGCTGTAGATGTTCTATCTGCTCCTCGGCTAATTTGATCTTCCTCAGAGCCTCCTCATCGGCCAACTTCTTCCTCTCTCGCCGATCTTTCTCCTCCAGGGCTTGTACTCGAGCACGAAGCTCCTCCACCTGCCAGACACAGTAAAGTGTTTTATGAATGATCAGTACGCGCATCCACCCTCCTGGTGCAAATGAACACAAAATATTGACAGATATTTACTAGCGCCACAGTCGGAAAGAAAATAAATGGGACAAACATGCTAGCATCATGCTCTGCATACACGTGAATATAATTAAAACTGCAGCGTGAGCACTCTGTATACACGTGAATATAATTATACCTGCAGTGTGAGCGCTCTGTATACACGTGAATATAATTATACCTGCAGTGTGAGCGCTCTGTATACACGTGAATATAATTATACCTGCAGCGTGAGCACTCTGTATACACGTGAATATAATTATACCTGCAGTGTGAGCGCTCTGTATACACGTGAATATAATTATACCTGCAGCGTAAGCGCTCTGTATACACGTGAATATAATTATACCTGCAGCGTGAGCACTCTGTATACACGTGAATATAATTATACCTGCAGCGTGAGCGCTCTGTATACACGTGAATATAATTATACCTGCAGTGTGAACACTCTGTATACACGTGAATATAATTATACCTGCAGCGTGAGCACTCTGTATACACGTGAATATAATTATACCTGCAGCGTGAGCGCTCTGTATACACGTGAATATAATTATACCTGCAGCGTAAGCGCTCTGTATACACGTGAATATAATTATACCTGCAGCGTAAGCGCTCTGTATACACGTGTATATAATTATACCTGCAGCGTGAGCGCTCTGTATACACGTGAATATAATTATACCTGCAGCGTGAGCACTCTGTATACACGTGAATATAATTATACCTGCAGCGTGAGCGCTCTGTATACACGTGAATATAATTATACCTGCAGCGTGAGCGCTCTGTATACACGTGAATATAATTATACCTGCAGCGTAAGCGCTCTGTATACACGTGAATATAATTATACCTGCAGCGTGAGCGCTCTGTATACACGTGTATATAATTATACCTGCAGCGTGAGCGCTCTGTATACACGTGAATATAATTATACCTGCAGTGTGAGCGCTCTGTATACACGTGAATATAATTATACCTGCAGCGTGAGCTCTCTGTATACACGTGAATATAATTATACCTGCAGCATGAGCACTCTGTATACACGTGAATATAATTATACCTGCAGCGTGAGCACTCTGTATACACGTGAATATAATTATACCTGCAGCGTGAGCACTCTGTATACACGTGAATATAATTATACCTGCAGCGTAAGCGCTCTGTATACACGTGAATATAATTATACCTGCAGCGTGAGCGCTCTGTATACACGTGAATATAATTATACCTGCAGTGTGAGCGCTCTGTATACACGTGTATATAATTATACCTGCAGCGTGAGCGCTCTGTATACACGTGAATATAATTATACCTGCAGCGTAAGCACTCTGTATACACGTGAATATAATTATACCTGCAGCGTAAGCGCTCTGTATACACGTGTATATAATTATACCTGCAGTTTGAGCTCTCTGTATACACGTGTATATAATTATACCTGCAGCGTGAGCACTCTGTATACACGTGAATATAATTATACCTGCAGCGTGAGCGCTCTGTACACACGTGAATATAATTATACCTGCAGCGTGAGCACTCTGTATACACGTGAATATAATTATACCTGCAGCATGAGCACTCTGTATACACGTGTATATAATTATACCTGCAGCATGAGCACTCTGTATACACGTGTATATAATTATACCTGCAGCGTAAGCACTCTGTATACACGTGAATATAATTATACCTGCAGCGTGAGCGCTCTGTATACACGTGAATATAATTATACCTGCAGCGTGAGCGCTCTGTATACACGTGAATATAATTATACCTGCAGCGTGAACATGCTGTATGTATGTATGTATGTGAGTATGTACTAAATAGAGCTGCAGTGTGAGCGTGCTGTATGTATGTAAGTGAGTATGTACTAAATAGAGCTGCAGTGTGAGCGTGCTGTATGTATGTATGTATGTGAGTATGTACTAAATAGAGCTGCAGTGTGAGCGTGCTGTATGTATGTAAGTGAGTATGTACTAAATAGAGCTGCAGTGTGAGCGTGCTGTATGTATGTATGTATGTGAGTATGTACTAAATAGATCTGCAGTGTGAGCGTGCTGTATGTATGTATGTGAGTATGTACTAAATAGCCCTGCAGTGTGAGCGTGCTGTATGTATGTATGTGAGTATGTACTAAATAGCCCTGCAGTGTGAGCGTGCTGTATGTATGTATGTGAGTATGTACTAAATAGACCTGCAGTGTGAGCGTGCTGTATGTATGTATGTGAGTATGTACTAAATAGACCTGCAGTGTGAGCGTGCTGTATGTATGTATGTGAGTATGTACTAAATAGACCTGCAGTGTGAGCGTGCTGTATGTATGTATGTGAGTATGTACTAAATAGCCCTGCAGTGTGAGCGTGCTGTATGTATGTATGTGAGTATGTACTAAATAGAGCTGCAGTGTGAGCGTGCTGTATGTATGTATGTGAGTATGTACTAAATAGTGCTGCAGTGTGAGCGTGCTGTATGTATGTACGTGAGTATGTACTAAATAGACCTGCAGTGTGAGCGTGCTGTATGTATGTATGTGAGTATGTACTAAATAGCCCTGCAGTGTGAGCGTGCTGTATGTATGTATGTGAGTATGTACTAAATAGACCTGCAGTGTGAGCGTGCTGTATGTATGTATGTGAGTATGTACTAAATAGAGCTGCAGTGTGAGCGTGCTGTATGTATGTATGTGAGTATGTACTAAATAGACCTGGAGTGTGAGCGTGCTGTATGTATGTATGTGAGTATGTACTAAATAGACCTGCAGTGTGAGCGTGCTGTATGTATGTATGTGAGTATGTACTAAATAGTGCTGCAGTGTGAGCGTGCTGTATGTATGTATGTGAGTATGTACTAAATAGACCTGCAGTGTGAGCGTGCTGTATGTATGTATGTGAGTATGTACTAAATAGACCTGGAGTGTGAGCGTGCTGTATGTATGTATGTGAGTATGTACTAAATAGAGCTGCAGTGTGAGCGTGCTGTATGTATGTATGTATGTGAGTATGTACTAAATAGAGCTGCAGTGTGAGCGTGCTGTATGTATGTATGTATGTATGTGAGTATGTACTAAATAGACCTGCAGTGTGAGCGTGCTGTATGTACGTGAGTATGTGAGTATGTACTAAATAGCCCTGCAGTGTGAGCGTGCTGTATGTATGTATGTGAGTATGTACTAAATAGACCTGCAGTGTGAGCGTGCTGAATGTATGTATGTGAGTATGTACTAAATAGAGCTGCAGTGTGAGCGTGCTGTATGTATGTATGTGAGTATGTACTAAATAGTGCTGCAGTGTGAGTGTGCTGTATGTATGTATGTGAGTATGTACTAAATAGACCTGCAGTGTGAGCGTGCTGTATGTATGTATGTGAGTATGTACTAAATAGAGCTGCAGTGTGAGCGTGCTGTATGTATGTATGTGAGTATGTACTAAATAGAGCTGCAGTGTGAGCGTTCTGTATGTATGTATGTATGTGAGTATGTACTAAATAGAGCTGCAGTGTGAGCGTGCTGTATGTATGTATGTGAGTATGTACTAAATAGACCTGCAGTGTGAGCGTGCTGTATGTATGTATGTGAGTATGTACTAAATAGACCTGCAGTGTGAGCGTGCTGTATGTATGTATGTGAGTATGTACTAAATAGACCTGCAGTGTGAGCGTGCTGTATGTATGTATGTGAGTATGTACTAAATAGACCTACAGTGTGAGCGTTCTGTATGTATGTATGTATGTATGTGAGTATGTACTAAATAGTGCTGCAGTGTGAGCGTGCTGTATGTATGTATGTGAGTATGTACTAAATAGACTTGCAGTGTGAGCGTGCTGTATGTATGTGAGTATGTACTAAATAGAGCTGCAGTGTGAGCGTGCTGTATGTATGTATGTGAGTATGTACTAAATAGTGCTGCAGTGTGAGCGTGCTGTATGTATGTATGTATGTGAGTATGTACTAAATAGACCTGCAGTGTGAGCGTGCTGTATGTATGTGAGTATGTATGTATGTGAGTATGTACTAAATAGACCTGCAGTGTGAGCGTGCTGTATGTATGTATGTATGTATGTGAGTATGTACTAAATAGAGCTGCAGTGTGAGCGTGCTGTATGTATGTATGTGAGTATGTACTAAATAGAGCTGCAGTGTGAGCGTGCTGTATGTATGTATGTGAGTATGTACTAAATAGAGCTGCAGTGTGAGCGTGCTGTATGTATGTATGTGAGTATGTACTAAATAGATCTGCAGTGTGAGTGTGCTGTATGTACGTGAGTATGTACTAAATAGACCTGTAGTGTGAGCGTGCTGTATGTATGTATGTGAGTATGTACTAAATAGAGCTGCAGTGTGAGCGTGCTGTATGTATGTAAGTGAGTATGTACTAAATAGAGCTGCAGTGTGAGCGTGCTGTATGTATGTACGTGAGTATGTACTAAATAGAGCTGCAGTGTGAGCGTGCTGTATGTATGTATGTATGTGAGTATGTACTAAATAGACCTGCAGTGTGAGCGTGCTGTATGTATGTACGTGAGTATGTACTAAATAGCCCTGCAGTGTGAGCGTGCTGTATGTATGTATGTATGTGAGTATGTACTAAATAGAGCTGCAGTGTGAGCGTGCTGTATGTATGTATGTATGTGAGTATGTACTAAATAGAGCTGCAGTGTGAGCGTGCTGTATGTATGTATGTATGTGAGTATGTACTAAATAGAGCTGCAGTGTGAGCGTGCTGTATGTATGTATGTGAGTATGTACTAAATAGTGCTGCAGTGTGAGCGTGCTGTATGTATGTATGTGAGTATGTACTAAATAGAGCTGCAGTGTGAGCGTGCTGTATGTATGTATGTATGTGAGTATGTACTAAATAGAGCTGCAGTGTGAGCGTGCTGTATGTATGTATGTATGTACGTGAGTATGTACTAAATAGAGCTGCAGTGTGAGCGTGCTGTATGTATGTATGTATGTGAGTATGTACTAAATAGACCTGCAGTGTGAGCGTGCTGTATGTATGTATGTGAGTATGTACTAAATAGAGCTGCAGTGTGAGCGTGCTGTATGTATGTATGTATGTACGTGAGTATGTACTAAATAGAGCTGCAGTGTGAGCATGCTGTATGTATGTATGTATGTGAGTATGTACTAAATAGCCCTGCAGTGTGAGCGTGCTGTATGTATGTATGTGAGTATGTACTAAATAGACCTGCAGTGTGAGCGTGCTGTATGTATGTATGTGAGTATGTACTAAATAGATCTGCAGTGTGAGCGTGCTGTATGTATGTATGTATGTGAGTATGTACTAAATAGACCTGCAGTGTGAGCGTGCTGTATGTATGTATGTATGTGAGTATGTACTAAATAGAGCTGCAGTGTGAGCGTGCTGTATGTATGTATGTATGTGAGTATGTACTAAATAGACCTGCAGTGTGAGCGTGCTGTATGTATGTATGTATGTGAGTATGTACTAAATAGAGCTGCAGTGTGAGCGTGCTGTATGTATGTATGTATGTATGTATGTGAGGATGTACTAAATAGACCTGCAGTGTGAGCGTGCTGTATGTATGTGAGTATGTATGTATGTGAGTATGTACTAAATAGACCTGCAGTGTGAGCGTGCTGTATGTATGTATGTATGTATGTGAGTATGTACTAAATAGAGCTGCAGTGTGAGCGTGCTGTATGTATGTATGTGAGTATGTACTAAATAGAGCTGCAGTGTGAGCGTGCTGTATGTATGTATGTGAGTATGTACTAAATAGAGCTGCAGTGTGAGCGTGCTGTATGTATGTATGTGAGTATGTACTAAATAGAGCTGCAGTGTGAGCGTGCTGTATGTATGTATGTGAGTATGTACTAAATAGACCTGCAGTGTGAGCGTGCTGTATGTATGTATGTGAGTATGTACTAAATAGAGCTGCAGTGTGAGCGTGCTGTATGTATGTATGTACGTGAGTATGTACTAAATAGAGCTGCAGTGTGAGCGTGCTTTATGTATGTATGTGAGTATGTACTAAATAGACCTGCAGTGTGAGCGTGCTGTATGTATGTATGTACGTGAGTATGTACTAAATAGAGCTGCAGTGTGAGCGTGCTGTATGTATGTATGTATGTGAGTATGTACTAAATAGAGCTGCAGTGTGAGCGTGCTGTATGTATGTATGTATGTGAGTATGTACTAAATAGCCCTGCAGTGTGAGCGTGCTGTATGTATGTGAGTATGTACTAAATAGAGCTGCAGTGTGAGCGTGCTGTATGTATGTATGTATGTATGTATGTATGTGAGTATGTACTAAATAGAGCTGCAGTGTGAGCGTGCTGTATGTATGTATGTATGTGAGTATGTACTAAATAGAGCTGCAGTGTGAGCGTGCTGTATGTATGTATGTATGTGAGTATGTACTAAATAGACCTGCAGTGTGAGCGTGCTGTATGTATGTGAGTATGTACTAAATAGACCTGCAGTGTGAGCGTGCTGTATGTATGTATGTGAGTATGTACTAAATAGAGCTGCAGTGTGAGTGTGCTGTATGTACGTGAGTATGTGAGTATGTACTAAATAGACCTGCAGTGTGAGCGTGCTGTATGTATGTATGTGAGTATGTACTAAATAGAGCTGCAGTGTGAGCGTTCTGTATGTATGTATGTGAGTATGTACTAATAGAGCTGCAGTGTGAGCGTGCTGTATGTATGTATGTATGTGAGTATGTACTAAATAGACTTGCAGTGTGAGCGTGCTGTATGTATGTGAGTATGTACTAAATAGAGCTGCAGTGTGAGCGTGCTGTATGTATATATGTGAGTATGTACTAAATAGAGCTGCAGTGTGAGCGTGCTGTATGTATGTATGTATGTGAGTATGTACTAAATAGACCTGCAGTGTGAGCGTGCTGTATGTATGTATGTGAGTATGTACTAAATAGACCTGTAGTGTGAGCGTGCTGTATGTATGTATGTATGTGAGTATGTACTAAATAGTGCTGCAGTGTGAGCGTGCTGTATGTATGTATGTATGTGAGTATGTACTAAATAGAGCTGCAGTGTGAGCGTGCTGTATGTATGTGAGTATGTACTAAATAGAGCTGCAGTGTGAGCGTGCTGTATGTATGTATGTATGTATGTGAGTATGTACTAAATAGAGCTGCAGTGTGAGCGTGCTGTATGTATGTATGTATGTATGTGAGTATGTACTAAATAGAGCTGCAGTGTGAGCGTGCTGTATGTATGTATGTATGTATGTGAGCATGTACTAAATAGACCTGCAGTGTGAGCGTGCTGTATGTATGTGAGTATGTACTAAATAGAGCTGCAGTGTGAGCGTGCTGTATGTATGTATGTGAGTATGTACTAAATAGACCTGCAGTGTGAGCGTTCTGTATGTATGTATGTGAGTATGTACTAAATAGAGCTGCAGTGTGAGCGTGCTGTATGTATGTATGTGAGTATGTACTAAATAGACCTGCAGTGTGAGCGTGCTGTATGTATGTATGTGAGTATGTACTAAATAGAGCTGCAGTGTGAGCGTGCTGTATGTATGTACGTGAGTATGTACTAAATAGACCTGGAGTGTGAGCGTGCTGTATGTATGTATGTATGTGAGTATGTACTAAATAGACCTGCAGTGTGAGCGTGCTGTATGTATGTATGTATGTGAGTATGTACTAAATAGACCTGCAGTGTGAGCGTGCTGTATGTATGTATGTATGTGAGTATGTACTAAATAGAGCTGCAGTGTGAGCGTTCTGTATGTATGTATGTGAGTATGTACTAAATAGACCTGCAGTGTGAGCGTGCTGTATGTATGTATGTGAGTATGTACTAAATAGAGCTGCAGTGTGAGCGTGCTGTATGTATGTATGTATGTATGTGAGTATGTACTAAATAGTGCTGCAGTGTGAGCGTGCTGTATGTATGTATGTATGTATGTGAGTATGTACTAAATAGCCCTGCAGTGTGAGCATGCTGTATGTATGTATGTGAGTATGTACTAAATAGAGCTGCAGTGTGAGCGTGCTGTATGTATGTATGTGAGTATGTACTAAATAGACCTGCAGTGTGAGCGTGCTGTATGTATGTATGTGAGTATGTACAAATAGAGCTGCAGTGTGAGCGTGCTGTATGTACGTGAGTATGTACTAAATAGACCTGCAGTGTGAGCGTGCTGTATGTATGTATGTGAGTATGTACTAAATAGAGCTGCAGTGTGAGCGTGCTGTATGTATGTATGTGAGTATGTACTAAATAGAGCTGTCAGTGTGAGCGTGCTGTATGTATGTATGTGAGTATGTACTAAATAGTGCTGCAGTGTGAGCGTGCTGTATGTATGTATGTGAGTATGTACTAAATAGTGCTGCAGTGTGAGCGTGCTGTATGTTTGTATGTGAGTATGTACTAAATAGAGCTGCAGTGTGAGCGTGCTGTATGTATGTATGTGAGTATGTACTAAATAGTGATGCAGTGTGAGCGTGCTGTATGTATGTATGTGAGTATGTACTAAATAGTGCTGCAGTGTGAGCGTGCTGTATGTATGTATGTATGTGAGTATGTACTAAATAGACAGCAGTGTGAGCGTGCTGTATGTATGTATGTGAGTATGTACTAAATAGAGCTGCAGTGTGAGCGTGCTGTATGTATGTATGTATGTGAGTATGTACTAAATAGAGCTGCAGTGTGATGCGTGCTGTATGTATGTATGTATGTGAGTATGTACTAAATAGGACCTGCAGTGTGAGCGTGCTGTATGTATGTATGTGAGTATGTACTAAATAGAGCTGCAGTGGTGAGCGTGCTGTATGTATGTATGTGGAGTATGTGACTAAATAGACCTGCAGTGTGAGCGTTCTGTATGTATGTATGTGAGTATGTACTAAATAGAGCTGCAGTGTGAGCGTGCTGTATGTATGTATGTATGTGATATGTACTAAATAGAGCTGCAGTGTGAGCGTGCTGAATGTATGTATGTGAGTATGTACTAAATAGTGCTGCAGTGTGAGCGTGCTGTATGTATGTATGTGAGTATGTACTAAATAGACCTGCAGTGTGAGCGTGCTGTATGTATGTATGTATGTAATGTAATAAATAGACCTGCATTGTGAGCGTGCTGTATGTATGTATGTATGTGAGTATGTACTAAATAGACCTGCATGTGAGCGTGCTGTATGTATGTATGTGAGTATGTACTAAATAGACCTGCAGTGTGAGCGTGCTGTATGTATGTACGTGAGTATGTACTAAATAGACCTGCAGTGTGAGCGTGCTGTATGTATGTACGTGAGTATGTACTAAATAGACCTGCAGTGTGAGCGTGCTGTATGTATGTATGTGAGTATGTACTAAATAGACCTGCAGTGTGAGCGTGCTGTATGTATGTATGTATGTACTAAATAGACCTGCAGTGTGAGCGTGCTGTATGTATGTATGTGAGTATGTACTAAATAGAGCTGCAGTGTGAGCGTGCTGTATGTATGTATGTGAGTATGTACTAAATAGAGCTGCAGTGTGAGCGTGCTGTATGTATGTATGTATGTATGTATGTGAGTATGTACTAAATAGAGCTGCAGTGTGAGCGTGCTGTATGTATGTATGTGAGTATGTACTAAATAGACCTGCAGTGTGAGCGTGCTGTATGTATGTATGTGAGTATGTACTAAATAGACCTGCAGTGTGAGCGTGCTGTATGTATGTACGTGAGTATGTACTAAATAGACCTGCAGTGTGAGCGTGCTGTATGTATGTACGTGAGTATGTACTAAATAGACCTGCAGTGTGAGCGTGCTGTATGTATGTATGTGAGTATGTACTAAATAGACCTGCAGTGTGAGCCGTGCTGTATGTATGTATGTGAGTATGTACTAAATAGACCTGCAGTGTGAGCGTGCTGTATGTATGTATGTGAGTATGTACTAAATAGAGCTGCAGTGTGAGCGTGCTGTATGTATGTATGTGAGTATAGTACTAAATAGAGCTGGCAGTGTGAGCGTGCTGTATGTATGTATGTACTGTATGTATGTGAGTAGTACTAAATAGAGCTGAAGTGTGAGCGTGCTGTATGTATGTATGTGAGCAAGTACTAAATAGACCTGCAGTGTGAGCGTGGCTGTATGTATGTATGTGAGTATGTACTAAATAGACCTGCAGTGTGAGCGTGCTGTATGTATGTATGTGAGTATGTACTAAATAGACCTGGCAGTGTGAGCGTGCTGTATTATGTATGTGAGTATGTACTAAATAGACCTGCAGTTGTGAGCGTGCTGTATGTATGTATGTGAGTATGTACTAAATAGACCTGCAGTGTGAGCGTGCTGTATGTGATGGTGATTATGTACTAATAGACCTGCATTGTGAGCGTGCTGTTATGTATGTGAGTATGTACTAAATAGAACCTGCATGTGGAGCGTGCTGTATGTATGTAGGTATGTGAGTGATTGTACTAAATAGTGCTGCAGGTGAGGCGTGGCTGTATGTATGTATGTATGTATGTGAGTATGTACTAAATTAGTGCTGCAGTGTGAGCGTGCTGTATGTATGTAGTATGTATGTGAGTATGTACTAAATAGAAGCTGGCAGTGTGAGCGTGCTGTATTAAGTATGTATGTGAGTATGTACTAAATGAGTGCTGCAGTGTGGAGCGTGCTGTATGTATGTATGTATGTGAGTATGTACTAAATAGACCTGCAGTGTGAGCGTGCTGTATGTATGTATGTATGTATGTGAGTATGTACTAAATAGACCTGCAGTGTGAGCGAGCTGTATGTATGTATGTGAGTATGTACTAAATAGACCTGCAGTGTGAGCGTGCTGTATGTATGTATGTGAGTATGTACTAAATAGAGCTGCAGTGTGAGCGTGCTGTATGTATGTATGTGAGTATGTACTAAATAGAGCTGCAGTGTGAGCGTGCTGTATGTATGTGAGTATGTACTAAATAGAGCTGCAGTGTGAGCGTGCTGTATGTATGTGAGTATGTACTAAATAGACCTGCAGTGTGAGCGTGCTGTATGTATGTATGTGAGTATGTACTAAATAGAGCTGCAGTGTGAGCGTGCTGTATGTATGTATGTGAGTATGTACTAAATAGACCTGTAGTGTGAGCGTGCTGTATGTATGTATGTGAGTATGTACTAAATAGAGCTGCAGTGTGAGCGTGCTGTATGTATGTATGTGAGTATGTACTAAATAGAGCTGCAGTGTGAGCGTGCTGTATGTATGTATGTGAGTATGTACTAAATAGAGCTGCAGTGTGAGCGTGCTGTATGTATGTATGTATGTTGAGTAGTACTAAATAGAGCTGCAGTGTGGAGCGTGCTGTATGTATGTTATGTATGTATGTGAGTATGTACTAAATAGACCTGCAGTGTGAGCGTGCTGTATGTATGTATGTATGTGAGTATGTACTAAATAGAGCTGCAGTGTGAGCGTGCTGTATGTATTGTATGTGAGTATGTACTAAATAGAGGCTGCATGTGAGCGTGCTGTAATGTATGTATGATGGAGGTATGTACTAAATAGAGCTGCAGTGTGGAGCGTGCTGTATGTATTGTATGTGAGTATGTACTAAATAGACCTGCAGTGTGAGCGTGCTGTATGTATGTATGTGAGTATGTACTAAATAGCCCCTGCAGTGTGAGCGTGATGTATGTATGTATGTATGTGAGTATGTAACTAAATAGACCCTGCAGTGGTGAGCGTGCTGTATGTATGTATGTGAGTATGTACTAAATAGACCTGCAGTGTGAGCGTGCTGTATGTATGTATGTGAGTATGTAGCTAAATAGATGCTGCAGTGTGAGCGTACTGTATGTATGTATGTATGTGTATATCGTACTAAATAGAGCTGCAGTGTGGAGCGTGCTGTATGTATGTATGTATGTGAGTATGTACTAAATAGAGCTGCAGGTGTGAGCGTGCTGTATGTATGTATGTAATGTGAGTATGTACTAAATAGAGCTGCAGTGGTGAGGCGTGCTGTATGTATGTATGTGAGTATGTACTAAATAGGGAGCTGGCAGTGTGAGTGTGGCGTGTATGTACGTGAGTATGTGAGTATGTACTAAATAGACCTGCAGTGTGAGCGGTGCTGTATGTATTTATGTGAGTATGTACTAAATAGAGCTGCAGTGTGAGCGTTCTGTAGTATGTATGTGAGTATGTACTAAATAGAGCTGCAGTGTGAGCGTGGCTGTATGTATGTATGTATGTGAGTATGTACTAAATAGACCTGCAGTGTGAGCGTGCTGTATGAATGATATGTGAGTATGTACTAAATAGGAGCTGCAGTGTGAGGCGTTCTGTATGTATGTTATGTATGTATGTACTAAATAGACCTGCAGTGTGAGCGTGCTGTATGTATGTATGTATGTGGAGTATGGTACTAAATAGACCTGCAGTGTGAGCGTGCTGTATTGTATGTAAGTATGTATGTGGAGTATGTTACTAAATAGACCTGCAGTGTGTGAGCGTGCTGTATGTATGTATGTGAGTATGTACTAAATAGAGCTGCAGTGTGAGCGTTCTGTAATGTATGTATGTGAGTAAGTACTAAATAGAGCTGCAGTGTGAGCGTGCTGTATGTATGTATGTATGTATGTGAGTATTACTAAATAGACTTGCAGTGTGAGCGTGCTGTATGTATGTGGAGTATGTACTAAATAGAGCTGCAGTGTGAGCGTGGCTGTATGTATGTATGTATGTATGTATGTGAGTATGTACTAAATAGAGCTGCAGTGTGAGCGTGCTGTTATGTATGTATGTTGAGTATGTACTACTAGAGCTGCAGTGTGAGCGTGCTGTATGTAGTTATGTGAGTATGACTAAATAGACCGTGTAGTGTGAGCGTGCTGTGATTGTATGTATGTATGGTGAGTATGTACTAAATAGACTTGCAGTGTGAGCGTGGGCTGTATGTATGTATGTGAGTATGTACTAAATAGACCTGCAGTGTGAGCGTGCTGGTATGTAATGTGAGTATGTACTAAATAGAGCTGCAGTGTGAGCGTGCTGTATTTATGTATGTGAGTATGTACTAAATAGACCTGCAGTGTGAGCGGTGCTGTATTAAGTTATGTGAGTATGTACTAAATAGACCTGTATGTGAGCGTGCTGTATGTATGAATGTATGTGAGTATGTACTAAATAGAGCTGCAGTGTGAGCGGTGCTGTAATGTATGTATGTGAGTATGTACTAAATAGACCTGCAGTGTGAGCGTGCTGGTATGTATGTATGTGAGTATGTACTAAATAGTGCTGCAGTGTGAGCGTGCTGTATGTATGTATGTATGTGAGTATGTACTAAATAGACCTGCAGTGTGAGCGTGCTGTATGTATGTATGTGAGTATGTACTAAATAGAGCTGCAGTGTGAGCGTGCTGTATGTATGTATGTGAGTATGTACTAAATAGACCTGCAGTGTGAGCGTGCTGTATGTATGTATGTGAGTATGTACTAAATAGAGCTGCAGTGTGAGCGTGCTGTATGTATGCGAGTATGTACTAAATAGAGCTGCAGTGTGAGCGTGCTGTATGTATGTATGTGAGTATGTACTAAATAGACCTGCAGTGTGAGCGTGCTGTATGTATGTATGTGAGTATGTACTAAATAGACCTGCAGTGTGAGCGTGCTGTATGTATGTATGTGAGTATGTACTAAATAGAGCTGCAGTGTGAGCGTGCTGTATGTATGTATGTATGTATGTATGTGAGTATGTACTAAATAGACCTGCAGTGTGAGCGTGCTGTATGTATGTATGTATGTGAGTATGTACTAAATAGTGCTGCAGTGTGAGCGTGCTTATGTATGTATGTAATGTGAGTATGTACTAAAATAAGTGCTGCAGTGTGAGCGTGCTGTATGTATGTATGTTGAGTATGTACTAAGATAGAGCTGCAGTGTGAGCGTTCTGTATTATGTATGTAATGTATGTGAGTATGGTACTAAATTAGAGCTGCAGTGTGAGCGTGCTGTATGTATGTATGTGAGTATGTTACAAAATAGACCTGGCAGTGTGAGTGTGCTGTATGTATGTAAGGTATGTGAGTATGTACTATATAGAGCCTGCAGTGGGTGAGCGTGCGTGTATTATGTACTGAGTATGTACTAAATAGACCTGCAGTGTGAGCGTGCTGTAGATGTATGTATGTGAGTATGATACTAATAGAGCCTGAGCAGTGTGAGCGTGCTGTATGTATGTATGTGGAGTAATGTACTAAATACCCCTGCAGTGTGAGCGTGCTGTATGTATGTATGTGAGTATGTACTAAATAGACCTGCAGTGTGAGCGTGCTGTATGTATGTATGTGAGTATGTACTAAATAGAGCTGCAGTGTGAGCGTGCTGTATGTACGTGAGTATGTACTAAATAGACCTGCAGTGTGAGCGTGCTGTATGTATGTATGTGAGTATGTACTAAATAGACCTGCAGTGTGAGCGTGCTGTATGTATGTGAGTATGTACTAAATAGACCTGCAGTGGGAGCGTGCTGTATGTATGTATGTGAGTATGTACTAAATAGACCTGCAGTGTGAGCGTGCTGTATGTACGTGAGTATGTGAGTATGTATGTGAGTATGTACTAAATAGCCCTGCAGTGTGAGCGTGCTGTATGTATGTATGTGAGTATGTACTAAATAGAGCTGCAGTGTGAGCGTGCTGTATGTATGTATGTGAGTATGTACTAAATAGACCTGCAGTGTGAGCGTGCTGTATGTATGTATGTGAGTATGTACTAAATAGAGCTGCAGTGTGAGCGTGCTGTATGTATGTATGTATGTGAGTATGTACTAAATAGAGCTGCAGTGTGAGCGTGCTGTATGTATGTATGTATGTGAGTATGTACTAAATAGACCTGCAGTGTGAGCGTGCTGTATGTATGTATGTGAGTATGTACTAAATAGAGCTTCAATGTGAGCGTTCTGTATGTATGTATGTATGTGAGTATGTACTAAATAGAGCTGCAGTGTGAGCGTGCTGTATGTATGTATGTGAGTATGTACTAAATAGACCTGCAGTGTGAGCGTGCTGTATGTATGTATGTGAGTATGTACTAAATAGACCTGCAGTGTGAGCGTGCTGTATGTATGTATGTGAGTATGTACTAAATAGACCTGCAGTGTGAGCGTGCTGTATGTATGTATGTGAGTATGTACTAAATAGAGCTGCAGTGTGAGCGTGCTGTATGTATGTATGTGAGTATGTACTAAATAGACCTGCAGTGTGAGCGTTCTGTATGTATGTATGTGAGTATGTACTAAATAGAGCTGCAGTGTGAGCGTGCTGTATGTATGTATGTGAGTATGTACTAAATAGCACTGCAGTGTGAGCGTGCTGTATGTATGTATGTATGTATGTATGTGAGTATGTACTAAATAGAGCTGCAGTGTGAGCGTGCTGTATGTATGTATGTGAGTATGTACTAAATAGTGCTGCAGTGTGAGCGTGCTGTATGTATGTATGTGAGTATGTACTAAATAGAGCTGCAGTGTGAGCGTGCTGAATGTATGTGAGTATGTACTAAATAGTGCTGCAGTGTGAGCGTGCTGTATGTATGTATGTG
Source organism: Bombina bombina (assembly GCF_027579735.1). Lineage (NCBI taxonomy): Eukaryota > Metazoa > Chordata > Amphibia > Anura > Bombinatoridae > Bombina > Bombina bombina. The sequence goes on along the minus strand of NC_069509.1, from coordinate 5,264,605 downwards.
AGTATGTACTAAATAGAGCTGCAGTGTGAGTGTGCTGTCTGTACGTGAGTATGTACTAAATAGTGCTGCAGTGTGAGCGTGCTGTATGTATGTATGTGAGTATGTACTAAATAGACCTGCAGTGTGAGCGTGCTGTATGTATGTATGTATGTATGTATGTGAGTATGTACTAAATAGACCTGCAGTGTGAGCGTGCTGTATGTATGTATGTATGTGAGTATGTACTAAATAGACCTGCAGTGTGAGCGTGCTGTATGTATGTATGTATGTATGTGAGTATGTACTAAATAGACCTGCAGTGTGAGCGTGCTGTATGTATGTATGTATGTGAGTATGTACTAAATAGTAATGCAGTGTGAGCGTGCTGTATGTATGTATGTGAGTATGTACTAAATAGACCTGCAGTGTGAGCGTGCTGTATGTATGTATGTGAGTATGTACTAAATAGACCTGCAGTGTGAGCATGCTGTATGTATGTATGTATGTGAGTATGTACTAAATAGACCTGCAGTGTGAGCGTGCTGTATGTATGTGAGTATGTACTAAATAGACCTGCAGTGTGAGCGTGCTGTATGTATGTATGTATGTGAGTATGTACTAAATAGAGCTGCAGTGTGAGCGTGCTGTATGTATGTAAGTATGTGAGTATGTACTAAATAGTGCTGCAGTGTGAGCGTGCTGTATGTATGTATGTATGTGAGTATGTACTAAATAGACCTGCAGTGTGAGCGTGCTGTATGTATGTATGTGAGTATGTACTAAATAGACCTGCAGTGTGAGCGGTGCTGGTATGTATGTATGTGAGTATGTTACTAAATAGACCTGCAGTGTGAGCGTGCTGTATGTATGTGAGTAGTGTACTAAAATAGACCTGCAGTGTGGAGCGTGCTGTATGTATTATGTGAGTATGTACTAAATAGACCTGCAGTGTGAGCGTGCTGTATGTATGTATGTGAGTATGTACTAAATAGAGCTGCAGTGTGAGCGTGCTGTATGTATGTATGTGAGTATGTACTAAATAGACCTGCAGTGTGAGCGTGCTGTATGTATGTATGTGAGTATGTACTAAATAGACCTGCAGTGTGAGCGTGCTGTATGTATGTATGTATGTATGTATGTATGTGAGTATGTACTAAATAGCCCTGCAGTGTGAGCGTGCTGTATGTATGTATGTGAGTATGTACTAAATAGACCTGCAGTGTGAGCGTGCTGTATGTATGTATGTGAGTATGTACTAAATAGACCTGCAGTGTGAGCGTGCTGTATGTATGTATGTGAGTATGTACTAAATAGAGCTGCAGTGTGAGCGTGCTGTATGTATGTATGTGAGTATGTACTAAATCGAGCTGCAGTGTGAGCGTGCTGTATGTATGTATGTGAGTATGTACTAAATAGAGCTGCAGTGTGAGCGTGCTGTATGTATGTATGTGAGTATGTACTAAATAAACCTGCAGTGTGAGCGTGCTGTATGTATGTATGTGAGTATGTACTAAATAGAGCTGCAGTGTGAGCGTGCTGTATGTATGTATGTGAGTATGTACTAAATAGTGCTGCAGTGTGAGCGTGCTGTATGTATGTATGTGAGTATGTACTAAATAGAGCTGCAGTGTGAGCGTGCTGTATGTATGTATGTGAGTATGTACTAAATAGAGCTGCAGTGTGAGCGTGCTGTATGTATGTATGTGAGTATGTACTAAATAGAGCTGCAGTGTGAGCGTGCTGTATGTATGTATGTATGTATGTGAGTATGTACTAAATAGAGCTGCAGTGTGAGCGTGCTGTATGTATGTATGTATGTGAGTATGTACTAAATAGACCTGCAGTGTGAGCGTGCTGTATGTATGTGAGTATGTACTAAATAGAGCTGCAGTGTGAGCGTGCTGTATGTATGTATGTGAGTATGTACTAAATAGAGCTGCAGTGTGAGCGTGCTGTATGATGTATGTGAGTAGGTACTAAATAGACCTGTAGTGTGGAGCGTGCCTGTATGTATGTATGTAGTGTGAGTATGTACTAAATAGAGCTGCAGTGTGAGCGTGCTGTATTATGTATGTGAGTATGTACTAAATAGAGCTGCAGTGTGAGCGTGCTGTATGTATGTATGTGAGTATGTACTAATAGAGCTGCAGTGTGAGCGTGCTGTATGTATGTATGTATGTATGTATGTATGTGAGTATGTACTAAATAGAGCTGCAGTGTGAGCGTGCTGTATGTATGTATGTGAGCATGTACTAAATAGAGCTGCAGTGTGAGCGTGCTGTATGTATGTATGTATGTGAGTATGTACTAAATAGACCTGCAGTGTGAGCGTGCTGTATGTATGTATGTGAGTATGTACTAAATAGACCTGCAGTGTGAGCGTGCTGTATGTATGTATGTGAGTATGTACTAAATAGAGCTGCAGTGTGAGCGTGCTGTATGTATGCGAGTATGTACTAAATAGTGCTGCAGTGTGAGCGTGCTGTATGTATCTATGTATGTGAGTATGTACTAAATAGAGCTGCAGTGTGAGCGTGCTGTATGTATCTATGTATGTGAGTATGTACTAAATAGAGCTGCAGTGTGAGCGTGCTGTATGTATGTATGTGAGTATGTACTAAATAGAGCCTGCAGTGTGAGCGTGCTGTATGTATGTATGTGAGTATGTACTAAATAGACCTGCAGTGTGAGCGTGCTGTATGTATGTGAGTATGTACTAAATAGACCTGCAGTGTGAGCGTGCTGTATGTATGTATGTGAGTATGTACTAAATAGACCTGCAGTGTGAGCGTGCTGTATGTATGTATGTATGTATGTGAGTATGTACTAAATAGACCTGCAGTGTGAGCGTGCTGTATGTATGTATGTGAGTATGTACTAAATAGAGCTGCAGTGTGAGCGTGCTGTATGTATGTATGTATGTATGTGAGTATGTACTAAATAGAGCTGCAGTGTGAGCGTGCTGTATGTATGTATGTGAGTATGTACTAAATAGACCTGTAGTGTGAGCGTGCTGTATGTATGTATGTGAGTATGTACTAAATAGACCTGCAGTGTGAGCGTGCTGTATGTATGTATGTGAGTATGTACTAAATAGACCTGCAGTGTGAGCGTGCTGTATGTATGTACGCGAGTATGTACTAAATAGAGCTGCAGTGTGAGCGTGCTGTATGTATGTATGTGAGTATGTACTAAATAGACCTGCAGTGTGAGCGTGCTGTATGTATGTATGTGAGTATGTACTAAATAGTGCTGCAGTGTGACCGTGCTGTATGTATGTATGTGAGTATGTACTAAATAGACCTGCAGTGTGAGCGTGCGGTATGTATGTATGTGAGTATGTACTAAATAGTGCTGCAGTGTGAGCGTGCTGTATGTATGTATGTGAGTATGTACTAAATAGACCTGCAGTGTGAGCGTGCTGTATGTATGTACGCGAGTATGTACTAAATAGACCTGCAGTGTGAGCGTGCTGTATGTATGTATGTGAGTATGTACTAAATAGACCTGCAGTGTGAGCGTGCTGTATGTATGTATGTGAGTATGTACTAAATAGAGCTGCAGTGTGAGCGTTCTGTATGTATGTATGTGAGTATGTACTAAATAGAGCTGCAGTGTGAGCGTGCTGTATGTATGTATGTTGGAGTATGTACTAAATAGAGCCTGCAGTGTGAGCGTGCTGTATGTAGTGTATGTGAGTATGTACTAAATAGACCTGCAGTGTGAGCGTGCTGTATGTATGTATGTATGTGAGTATGTACTAAATAGAGCTGCAGTGTGAGCGTGCTGTATGTATGTATGTGAGTAAGTACTAAATAGAGCTGCAGTGTGAGCGTGCTGTATGTATGTATGTGAGTATGTACTAAATAGACCTGCAGTGTGAGCGTGCTGTATGTATGTATGTGAGTATGTACTAAATAGACCTGCAGTGTGAGCGTGCTGTATGTATGTATGTGAGTATGTACTAAATAGACCTGTAGTGTGAGCGTGCTGTATGTATGTATGTATGTGAGTATGTACTAAATAGTGCTGCAGTGTGAGCGTGCTGTATGTATGTATGTATGTGAGTATGTACTAAATAGAGCTGCAGTGTGAGCGTGCTGTATGTATGTATGTGAGTATGTACTAAATAGACCTGCAGTGTGAGCGTGCTGTATGTATGTATGTGAGTATGTACTAAATAGAGCTGCAGTGTGAGCGTGCTGTATGTATGCGAGTATGTACTAAATAGTGCTGCAGTGTGAGCGTGCTGTATGTATGTATGTGAGTATGTACTAAATAGACCTGCAGTGTGAGCGTGCTGTATGTATGTATGTATGTGAGTATGTACTAAATAGACCTGCAGTGTGAGCGTGCTGTATGTATGTATGTATGTGAGTATGTACTAAATAGACCTGCAGTGTGAGCGTGCTGTATGTATCTATGTATGTGAGTATGTACTAAATAGAGCTGCAGTGTGAGCGTGCTGTATGTATGTATGTGAGTATGTACTAAATAGAGCTGCAGTGTGAGCGTGCTGTATGTATGTATGTATGTGAGTATGTACTAAATAGACCTGCAGTGTGAGCGTGCTGTATGTATGTATGTGAGTATGTACTAAATAGACCTGCAGTGTGAGCGTGCTGTATGTATGTATGTGAGTATGTACTAAATAGCCCTGCAGTGTGAGCGTGCTGTATGTATGTATGTGAGTATGTACTAAATAGAGCTGCAGTGTGAGCGTGCTGTATGTATGTATGTGAGTATGTACTAAATAGTGCTGCAGTGTGAGCGTGCTGTATGTATGTACGTGAGTATGTACTAAATAGACCTGCAGTGTGAGCGTGCTGTATGTATGTATGTGAGTATGTACTAAATAGCCCTGCAGTGTGAGCGTGCTGTATGTATGTATGTGAGTATGTACTAAATAGACCTGCAGTGTGAGCGTGCTGTATGTATGTATGTGAGTATGTACTAAATAGAGCTGCAGTGTGAGCGTGCTGTATGTATGTATGTATGTATGTGAGTATGTACTAAATAGACCTGCAGTGTGAGCGTGCTGTATGTATGTATGTATGTGAGTATGTACTAAATAGACCTGCAGTGTGAGCGTGCTGTATGTATGTATGTGAGTATGTACTAAATAGACCTGTAGTGTGAGCGTGCTGTATGTATGTATGTATGTATGTGAGTATGTACTAAATAGTGCTGCAGTGTGAGCGTGCTGTATGTATGCGAGTATGTACTAAATAGACCTGTAGTGTGAGCGTGCTGTATGTATGTATGTGAGTATGTACTAAATAGACCTGCAGTGTGAGCGTGCTGTATGTATGTATGTGAGTATGTACTAAATAGAGCTGCAGTGTGAGCGTTCTGTATGTATGTATGTGAGTATGTACTAAATAGAGCTGCAGTGTGAGCGTTCTGTATGTATGTATGTGAGTATGTACTAAATAGAGCTGCAGTGTGAGCGTGCTGTATGTATGTATGTGAGTATGTACTAAATAGACCTGCAGTGTGAGCGTGCTGTATGTATGTATGTGAGTATGTACTAAATAGACCTGCAGTGTGAGCGTGCTGTATGTATGTATGTACTAAATAGACCTGCAGTGTGAGCGAGCTGTATGTATGTATGTGAGTATGTACTAAATAGACCTGCAGTGTGAGCGTGCTGTATGTATGTATGTATGTATGTGAGTATGTACTAAATAGACCTGCAGTGTGAGCGAGCTGTATGTATGTATGTGAGTATGTACTAAATAGACCTGCAGTGTGAGCGTGCTGTATGTATGTATGTGAGTATGTACTAAATAGACCTGCAGTGTGAGCGTGCTGTATCTATGTATCTGAGTATGTACTAAATAGAGCTGCAGTGTGAGCATGCTGTATGTATGTATGTGAGTATGTACTAAATAGAGCTGCAGTGTGAGCGTGCTGTATGTATGTATGTGAGTATGTACTAAATAGAGCTGCAGTGTGAGCGTGCTGTATGTATGTATGTGAGTATGTACTAAATAGAGCTGCAGTGTGAGCGTGCTGTATGTATGTATGTGAGTATGTACTAAATAGAGCTGCAGTGTGAGCGTGCTGTATGTATGTATGTGAGTATGTACTAAATAGAGCTGCAGTGTGAGCGTGCTGTATGTATGTACGTGAGTATGTACTAAATAGAGCTGCAGTGTGAGTGTGCTGTATGTATGTATGTGAGCATGTACTAAATAGAGCTGCAGTGTGAGCGTGCTGTATGTATGTACGTGAGTATGTACTAAATAGACCTGCAGTGTGAGCGTGCTGTATGTATGTATGTGAGTATGTACTAAATAGTGCTGCAGTGTGAGCGTGCTGTATGTATGTATGTGAGTATGTACTAAATAGAGCTGCAGTGTGAGCGTTCTGTATGTATGTATGTGAGTATGTACTAAATAGAGCTGCAGTGTGAGCGTGCTGTATGTATGTATGTGAGTATGTACTAAATAGCCCTGCAGTGTGAGCGTGCTGTATGTATGTATGTGAGTATGTACTAAATAGACCTGCAGTGTGAGCGTGCTGTATGTATGTATGTGAGTATGTACTAAATAGACCTGCAGTGTGAGCGTGCTGTATGTATGTATGTGAGTATGTACTAAATAGAGCTGCAGTGTGAGCGTGCTGTATGTACGCAAGTATGTGAGTATGTACTAAATAGAGCTGCAGTGTGAGCGTGCTGTATGTATGTATGTGAGTATGTACTAAATAGAGCTGCAGTGTGAGCGTGCTGTATGTATGTATGTGAGTATGTAATAAATAGAGCTGCAGTGTGAGTGTGCTGTATGTACGCAAGTATGTGAGTATGTACTAAATAGAGCTGCAGTGTGAGCGTGCTGTATGTATGTATGTATGTGAGTATGTACTAAATAGTGCTGCAGTGTGAGCGTGCTGTATGTATGTATGTGAGTATGTACTAAATAGACCTGCAGTGTGAGCGTGCTGTATGTATGTATGTGAGTATGTACTAAATAGAGCTGCAGTGTGAGCGTGCTGTATGTATGTGAGTATGTACTAAATAGAGCTGCAGTGTGAGCGTGCTGTATGTATGTATGTATGTATGTATGTGAGTATGTACTAAATAGAGCTGCAGTGTGAGCGTGCTGTATGTATGTATGTATGTATGTGAGTATGTACTAAATAGACTTGCAGTGTGAGCGTGCTGTATGTATGTGAGTATGTACTAAATAGATCTGCAGTGTGAGCGTGCTGTATGTATGTATGTGAGTATGTACTAAATAGAGCTGCAGTGTGAGCGTGCTGTATGTATGTACGTGAGTATGTACTAAATAGAGCTGCAGTGTGAGTGTGCTGTATGTACGTGAGTATGTACTAAATAGAGCTGCAGTGTGAGCGTGCTGTATGTACGTGAGTATGTGAGTATGTACTAAATAGAGCTGCAGTGTGAGCGTGCTGTATGTATGTAAGTGAGTATGTACTAAATAGACCTGCAGTGTGAGCGTGCTGTATGTATGTATGTGAGTATGTACTAAATAGACCTGCAGTGTGAGCGTGCTGTATGTATGTATGTGAGTATGTACTAAATAGAGCTGCAGTGTGAGCGTGCTGTATGTATGTATGTGAGTATGTACTAAATAGAGCTGCAGTGTGAGCGTGCTGTATGTATGTATGTGAGTATGTACTAAATAGTGCTGCAGTGTGAGCGTGCTGTATGTATGTATGTGAGTATGTACTAAATAGAGCTGCAGTGTGAGCGTGCTGTATGTATGTATGTATGTATGTGAGTATGTACTAAATAGAGCTGCAGTGTGAGCGTGCTGTATGTATGTATGTGAGTATGTACTAAATAGTGCTGTAGTGTGAGTGTGCTGTATGTATGTATGTGAGTATGTACTAAATAGAGCTGCAGTGTGAGCGTGTTGTATGTATGTATGTGAGTATGTACTAAATAGAGCTGCAGTGTGAGCGTGCTGTATGTATGTATGTGAGTATGTACTAAATAGAGCTGCAGTGTGAGCGTGCTGTATGTATGTATGTATGTATGTATGTATGTGAGTATGTACTAAATAGAGCTGCAGTGTGAGCGTGCTGTATGTATGTATGTATGTATGTATGTGAGTATGTACTAAATAGACCTGCAGTGTGAGCGTGCTGTATGTATGTACGTGAGTATGTACTAAATAGAGCTGCAGTGTGAGCGTGCTGTATGTATGTATGTGAGTATGTACTAAATAGACCTGCAGTGTGAGCGTGCTGTATGTATGTATGTGAGTATGTACTAAATAGACCTGCAGTGTGAGCGTGCTGTATGTATGTATGTGAGTATGTACTAAATAGACCTGCAGTGTGAGCGTGCTGTATGTATGTACGTGAGTATGTACTAAATAGAGCTGCAGTGTGAGCGTGCTGTATGTATGTATGTGAGTATGTACTAAATAGTGCTGCAGTGTGAGCGTGCTGTATGTATGTATGTGAGTATGTACTAAATAGACCTGCAGTGTGAGCGTGCTGTATGTATGTATGTGAGTATGTACTAAATAGACCTGCAGTGTGAGCGTGCTGTATGTATGTATGTATGTGAGTATGTACTAAATAGAGCTGCAGTGTGAGTGTGCTGTATGTATGTATGTGAGTATGTACTAAATAGACCTGCAGTGTGAGCGTGCTGTATGTATGTATGTGAGTATGTACTAAATAGTGCTGCAGTGTGAGTGTGCTGTATGTATGTATGTGAGTATGTACAAAATAGAGCTGCAGTGTGAGCGTGCTGTATGTATGTATGTGAGTATGTACTAAATAGACCTGCAGTGTGAGCGTGCTGTATGTATGTATGTGAGTATGTACTAAATAGACCTGCAGTGTGAGCGTGCTGTATGTATGTATGTGGGTATGTACTAAATAGTGCTGCAGTGTGAGCGTGCTGTATGTATGTATGTGAGTATGTACTAAATAGAGCTGGAGTGTGAGCGTGCTGTATGTATGTATGTGAGTATGTACTAAATAGACCTGCAGTGTGAGCGTGCTGTATGTATGTATGTGAGTATGTACTAAATAGACCTGCAGTGTGAGCGTGCTGTATGTATGTATGTGAGTATGTACTAAATAGACCTGCAGTGTGAGCGTGCTGTATGTATGTATGTGAGTATGTACTAAATAGAGCTGCAGTGTGAGCGTGCTGTATGTATGTATGTGAGTATGTACTAAATAGACCTGCAGTGTGAGCGTGCTGTATGTATGTGAGTATGTACTAAATAGACCTGCAGTGTGAGCGTGCTGTATGTATGTGAGTATGTACTAAATAGACCTGCAGTGTGAGCGTGCTGTATGTATGTATGTATGTATGTATGTGAGTATGTACTAAATAGCCCTGCAGTGTGAGCGTGCTGTATGTATGTATGTATGTGAGTATGTACTAAATAGAGCTGCAGTGTGAGCGTGCTGTATGTATGTATGTGAGCATGTACTAAATAGAGCTGCAGTGTGAGCGTGCTGTATGTATGTATGTGAGTATGTACTAAATAGACCTGCAGTGTGAGCGTGCTGTATGTATGTATGTGAGTATGTACTAAATAGAGCTGCAGTGTGAGCGTGCTGTATGTATGTATGTGAGTATGTACTAAATAGAGCTGCAGTGTGAGCGTTCTGTATGTATGTATGTATGTGAGTATGTACTAAATAGTGCTGCAGTGTGAGCGTTCTGTATGTATGTATGTGAGTATGTACTAAATAGAGCTGCAGTGTGAGCGTGCTGTATGTATGTATGTGAGTATGTACTAAATAGACCTACAGTGTGAGCGTGCTGTATGTATGTATGTGAGTATGTACTAAATAGTGCTGCAGTGTGAGCGTGCTGTATGTATGTATGTATGTATGTGAGTATGTACTAAATAGAGCTGCAGTGTGAGCGTGCTGTTTGTATGTATGTGAGTATGTACTAAATAGAGCTGCAGTGTGAGCGTGCTGTATGTATGTATGTATGTATGTGAGTATGTACTAAATAGAGCTGCAGTGTGAGCGTGCTGTATGTATGTATGTATGTGAGTATGTACTAAATAGAGCTGCAGTGTGAGCGTGCTGTATGTACGTGAGTATGTGAGTATGTACTAAATAGAGCTGCAGTGTGAGCGTGCTGTATGTATGTGAGTATGTACTAAATAGACCTGCAGTGTGAGCGTGCTGTATGTATGTATGTGAGTATGTACTAAATAGACCTGCAGTGTGAGCGTGCTGTATGTATGTATGTGAGTATGTACTAAATAGAGCTGCAGTGTGAGCGTGCTGTATGTATGTATGTATGTGAGTATGTACTAAATAGACCTGCAGTGTGAGCGTGCTGTATGTATGTATGTATGTGAGTATGTACTAAATAGACCTGCAGTGTGAGCGTGCTGTATGTATGTATGTATGTGAGTATGTACTAAATAGAGCTGCAGTGTGAGCGTGCTGTATGTATGTATGTATGTGAGTATGTACTAAATAGAGCTGCAGTGTGAGCGTGCTGTATGTATGTGAGTATGTACTAAATAGACCTGCAGTGTGAGCGTGCTTTATGTATGTATGTGAGTATGTACTAAATAGACCTGCAGTGTGAGCGTGCTGTATGTATGTATGTATGTGAGTATGTACTAAATAGAGCTGTAGTGTGAGCGTGCTGTATGTACGTGAGTATGTGAGTATGTACTAAATAGAGCTGCAGTGTGAGCGTGCTGTATGTATGTGAGTATGTACTAAATAGACCTGCAGTGTGAGCGTGCTGTATGTATGTATGTATGTGAGTATGTACTAAATAGAGCTGCAGTGTGAGCGTGCTGTATGTATGTATGTACGTGAGTATGTACTAAATAGACCTGCAGTGTGAGCGTGCTGTATGTATGTATGTGAGTATGTACTAAATAGACCTGCAGTGTGAGCGTGCTGTATGTATGTATGTGAGTATGTACTAAATAGACCTGCAGTGTGAGCGTGCTGTATGTATGTATGTGAGTATGTACTAAATAGACCTGCAGTGTGAGCGTGCTGTATGTATGTATGTGAGTATGTACTAAATAGAGCTGCAGTGTGAGCGTGCTGTATGTATGTATGTACGTGAGTATGTACTAAATAGACCTGCAGTGTGAGCGTGCTGTATGTATGTATGTATGTGAGTATGTACTAAATAGACCTGCAGTGTGAGCGTGCTGTATGTATGTATGTATGTGAGTATGTACTAAATAGACCTGCAGTGTGAGCGTGCTGTATGTATGTATGTACGTGAGTATGTACTAAATAGACCTGCAGTGTGAGCGTGCTGTATGTATGTATGTATGTGAGTATGTACTAAATAGACCTGCAGTGTGAGCGTGCTGTATGTATGTATGTGAGTATGTACTAAATAGACCTGCAGTGTGAGCGTGCTGTATGTATGTATGTATGTATGTACTAAATAGAGCTGCAGTGTGAGCGTGCTGTATGTATGTATGTGAGTATGTACTAAATAGAGCTGCAGTGTGAGCGTGCTGTATGTATGTATGTAAGTGAGTATGTACTAAATAGAGCTGCAGTGTGAGCGTGCTGTATGTATGTATGTGAGTATGTACTAAATAGAGCTGCAGTGTGAGCGTGCTGTATGTATGTATGTATGTGAGTATGTACTAAATAGACCTGCAGTGTGAGCGTGCTGTATGTATGTATGTACGTGAGTATGTACTAAATAGACCTGCAGTGTGAGCGTGCTGTATGTATGTATGTATGTGAGTATGTACTAAATAGACCTGCAGTGTGAGCGTGCTGTATGTATGTATGTATGTGAGTATGTACTAAATAGACCTGCAGTGTGAGCGTGCTGTATGTATGTATGTATGTGAGTATGTACTAAATAGACCTGCAGTGTGAGCGTGCTGTATGTATGTATGTACGTGAGTATGTACTAAATAGAGCTGCAGTGTGAGCGTGCTGTATGTATGTATGTATGTATGTATGTGAGTATGTACTAAATAGACCTGCAGTGTGAGCGTGCTGTATGTACGTGAGTATGTGAGTATGTACTAAATAGAGCTGCAGTACGTTACAGACCTCTGCTTTGGTTTTTCTTTCAGCTGCCATCAGCGTCACTTTATCTCTCTGCTCCTTGGGGGCGGATTTGTACATGTCTAGCAAGAGCTTCATCTCCTTCTGACTCTCCTGCGCCTTCCTGAGATGACAAAACAGAGAAAGAGCGTCAGATTAGTATAACGGAAAGAGTAGACAGAGCATATGCTGAGGAGCATAGCACTAGAGAACAGGCAGTGCGGTTACCCACAATCACTTTCTCCATTTGGCAACAAAACGTGTCATTATGTATCAGACCCACGTCACTTGGCACAATGATATTACGTTACCAAAAGTGGAGCATAAGAATTTGGCAGAAAACCCTACTCTAATCTTGTCATTTATTTATAAAGCTTGCACCTGTCACACAGATATTAGGTACACTAGCGCACCTGTCACACAGACATTAGGTACACTAGCGCACCTGTCACACAGACATTAGGTACACTAGCGCACCTGTCACACAGACATTAGGTACACTAGCACACCTGTCACACAGACATTAGGTACACTAGCGCTCCTGTCACACAGACATTAGGTACACTAGCGCACCTGTCACACAGACATTAGGTACACGAGCGCACCCGTCACACAGACATTAGGTACACTAGCGCACCTGTCACACAGACATTAGGTACACTAGCGCACCTGTCACACAGACATTAGGTACACTAGCGCACCTGTCACACAGACATTAGGTACACTAGCGCTCCTGTCACACAGACATTAGGTACACTAGCGCACCTGTCACACAGACATTAGGCACACTAGCGCACCTGTCACACAGACATTAGGTACACTAGCGCACCTGTCACACAGACATTAGGTACACTAGCGCACCTGTCACACAGACATTAGGTACACTAGCGCACCTGTCACACAGACATTAGGTACACTAGCGCACCTGTCACACAGACATTAGGTACACTAGCGCACCTGTCACACAGACATTAGGTACACTAGCGCACCTATTACACAGACATTAGATACACTAGCGCACCTATTACACAGACATTAGGTACACTAGCGCACCTGTCACACAGATATTAGGTACACTAGCGCACCTATTACACAGACATTAGGTACACTAGCGCACCTGTCACAGACATTAGGTACACGAGCGCACCTGTCACACAGACATTAGGTACACGAGCGCACCCATCACACAGACATTAGGTACACGAGCGCACCCATCACACAGACATTAGGTACACGAGCGCACCCATCACACAGACATTAGGTACACGAGCGCACCCATCACACAGACATTAGGTACACGAGCGCACCCGTCACACAGACATTAGGTACACTAGCGCACCTGTCACACAGACATTAGGTACACTAGGACACCTGTCACACAGACATTAGGTACACTAGCACACCCGTCACTCAGACATTAGGTACACTAGCGCACCCGTCACACAGACATTAGGTACACTAGCGCACCTGTCACACAGACATTAGGTACACTAGCGCACCTATTACACAGACATTAGGTACACTAGCGCACCTATTACACAGACATTAGGTACACTAGCACACCCGTCACACAGACATTAGGTACACTAGCACACCCGTCACACAGACATTAGGTACACGAGCGCACCCGTCACACAGACATTAGGTACACTAGCGCACCTGTCACACAGACATTAGGTACACTAGGACACCTGTCACACAGACATTAGGTACACTAGCACACCTGTCACACAGACATTAGGTACACTAGCGCACCTATTACACAGACATTAGGTACACTAGCGCACCTGTCACACAGACATTAGGTACACTAGCACACCTGTCACACAGACATTAGGTACACTAGCGCACCTGTCACACAGACATTAGGTACACTAGCACACCTGTCACACAGACATTAGGTACACTAGCGCACCTATTACACAGACATTAGGTACACTAGCGCACCTGTCACATAGACATTAGGTACACTAGCGCACCTGTCACACAGACATTAGGTACACTAGCACACCTGTCACACAGACATTAGGTACACTAGCGCACCCGTCACACAGACATTAGGTACACTAGCGCACCCGTCACATAGACATTAGGTACACTAGCACACCTGTCACACAGACATTAGGTACACTAGCACACCTGTCACACAGACATTAGGTACACTAGCACACCTGTCACACAGACATTAGGTACACTAGCGCACCCGTCACACAGACATTAGGTACACTAGCGCACCTGTCACACAGACATTAGGTACACTAGCGCACCTGTCACACAGACATTAGGTACACTAGCACACCTGTCACACAGACATTAGGTACACTAGCGCACCTATTACACAGACATTAGGTACACTAGCGCACCTGTCACATAGACATTAGGTACACTAGCACACCTGTCACACAGACATTAGGTACACTAGCACACCCCTTTACATACACTAATGTCTGCCCTAATCCCTTAGAACTCTGTTGGCAGTGAAGGGTCAGCCTGATATGCCCATTCTGTAGTTACTAGAGGAGTGGCTGGCAACCCCAGGCCTCACACTATTAATGCTATGGGGACCTAAGGAGCACTGTGCCAGGTGCTTTAGTGATGCCGGGGGTAAGAGCCTTCCTTAGACTTTGTGTCAGAACCGATAGACCAGTTGTGTGACCGTGACCAGGACTTCCAGCTGTTTGAGGTAACATTACCAAACCCTGGTTTTGTCTAATACTAAGAAAAATATGTGTCACTATATAGTCCCACCGGGTTTTAGCTAAAAGTGACGCAGGTGCACGCAGTACTGATACTACAGATGTCACTAACCTCAACTACAGGAAACCATCTCCCTTATATGAAACGAACTGGAACTACACCCTGCTAATGTGGCATCACCTGTGGTTAAGGTGGAGACTCCAGGTCCCAGGTGAAATATTTGCACTGCTGTTCTCAGCAAAGGAATTTCATGTGATGACAGTGCTACCTTTATAAGTTATACTTAATGTAAAATGCTATTCCCTATAGATGACGCGCTTACAGGGGTTTGATCAATCTGACTTCTGTCACTTTATTTAGCCGTACAGTTACTGTGTGCATTAGTAACCCCCAGCCGTATAGTTACTGTGTGTATTAGTAACCCCCAGCCGTATAGTTACTGTGTGCATTAGTAACCCCCAGCCGTATAGTTACTGTGTGCATTAGTAACCCCCAGCCGTATAGTTACTGTGTGCATTAGTAACCCCCAGCCGTATAGTTACTGTGTGCATTAGTACCGCCCTAGCCGTATAGTTACTGTGTGCATTAATACCGCCCCAGCCGTATAGTTACTGTGTGCATTAATACCGCCCCAGCCGTATAGTTACTGTGTGCATTAGTACCGCCCCAGCCGTATAGTTACTGTGTGCATTAATACCGCCCCAGCCGTATAGTTACTGTGTGCATTAGTACCGCCCCAGCTGTATACTGTGTGCATTAATACCGCCCCAGCCGTATAGTTACTGTGTGCATTAGTACCGCCCCAGCTGTATACTGTGTGCATTAGTAACCCCCAGCCGTATAGTTACTGTGTGTATTAGTACCGCCCCAGCTGTATACTGTGTGCATTAGTAACCCCCAGCCGTATAGTTACTGTGTGCATTAGTATCGCCCCAGCTGTATAGTTACTGTGTGCATTAATACCGCCCCAGCCGTATAGTTACTGTGTGCATTAGTATCGCCCCAGCTGTATAGTTACTGTGTGCATTAATACCGCCCCAGCTGTATAGTTACTGTGTGCATTAGTACCGCCCCAGCTGTATAGTTACTGTGTGCATTAGTACCGCCCCAGCTGTATAGTTACTGTGTGCATTAGTACCGCCCCAGCTGTATAGTTACTGTGTGCATTAGTACCGCCCCAGCTGTATACTGTGTGTATTAGTAACCCCCAGCCGTATAGTTACTGTGTGCATTAGTAACCCCCAGCCGTATAGTTACTGTGTGCATTAGTAACCCCCAGCCGTATAGTTACTGTGTGCATTAGTACCGCCCCAGCTGTATAGTTACTGTGTGCATTAGTACCGCCCCAGCCGTATAGTTACTGTGTGCATTAGTAACCCCCAGCCGTATAGTTACTGTGTGCATTAGTAACCCCCAGCCGTATAGTTACTGTGTGCATTAGTACCGCCCCAGCTGTATAGTTACTGTGTGCATTAGTAACCCCCAGCCGTATAGTTACTGTGTGCATTAGTACCGCCCCAGCTGTATAGTTACTGTGTGCATTAGTACCGCCCCAGCTGTATACTGTGTGCATTAGTACCGCCCCAGCTGTATAGTTACAGTGTGCATTAGTACCGCCCCAACTGCATAGTTACTGTGTGCATTAGTACCGCCCCAGCTGTATAGTTACTGTGTGCATTAGTACCGCCCCAGCTGTATAGTTACAGTGTGCATTAGTACCGCCCCAGCTGTATACTGTGTGCATTAGTACCGCCCCAGCTGTATAGTTACTGTGTGCATTAGTACCGCCCCAGCTGTATATAGTTACTGTGTGCATTAGTACCGCCCCAGCTGTATACTGTGTGCATTAGTACCGCCCCAGCCGTATAGTTACTGTGTGCATTAGTACCGCCCCAGCTGTATAGTTACTGTGTGCATTAGTACCGCCCCAGCTGTATAGTTACTGTGTGCATTAGTACCGCCCCAGCTGTATAGTTACTGTGTGCATTAGTACCGCCCCAGCTGTATAGTTACTGTGTGCATTAGTACCGCCCCAGCTGTATAGTTACTGTGTGCATTAGTACCGCCCCAGCCGTATAGTTACTGTGTGCATTAGTACCGCCCCAGCTGTATAGTTACTGTGTGCATTAGTACCGCCCCAGCCGTATAGTTACTGTGTGCATTAGTACCGCCCCAGCTGTATACTGTGTGCATTAGTACCGCCCCAGCTGTATACTGTGTGTATTAGTACCGCCCCAGCTGTATAGTTACTGTGTGCATTAGTACCGCCCCAGCTGTATAGTTACTGTGTGCATTAGTACCGCCCCAGCTGTATAGTTACTGTGTGCATTAGTACCGCCCCAGCCGTATAGTTACTGTGTGCATTAGTACCGCCCCAGCCGTATAGTTACTGTGTGCATTAGTACTGCCCCAGCTGTATAGTTACTGTGTGCATTAATACCGCCCCAGCCGTATAGTTACTGTGTGTATTAGTACCGCCCCAGCCGTATAGTTACTGTGTGTATTAGTACCGCCCCAGCTGTATAGTTACTGTGTGCATTAGTACCGCCCCAGCTGTATAGTTACTGTGTGCATTAGTACCGCCCCAGCTGTATAGTTACTGTGTGCATTAGTACCGCCCCAGCTGTATAGTTACTGTGTGCATTAGTACCGCCCCAGCTGTATAGTTACTGTGTGCATTAGTACCGCCCCAGCTGTATAGTTACTGTGTGTATTAGTACCGCCCCAGCTGTATACTGTGTGCATTAGTACCGCCCCAGCTGTATAGTTACTGTGTGCATTAGTACCGCCCCAGCTGTATAGTTACTGTGTGCATTAGTACCGCCCCAGCTGTATAGTTACTGTGTGTATTAGTACCGCCCCAGCTGTATACTGTGTGCATTAGTACCGCCCCAGCTGTATAGTTACAGTGTGCATTAGTACCGCCCCAGCTGTATAGTTACTGTGTGCATTAGTACCGCCCCAGCTGTATAGTTACTGTGTGTATTAGTACCGCCCCAGCTGTATATAGTTACTGTGTGTATTAGTACCGCCCCAGCTGTATAGTTACTGTGTGCATTAATACCGCCCCAGCCGTATAGTTACTGTGTGTATTAGTACCGCCCCAGCCGTATAGTTACTGTGTGCATTAGTACCGCCCCAGCTGTATAGTTACTGTGTGCATTAGTACCGCCCCAGCTGTATAGTTACTGTGTGCATTAGTACCGCCCCAGCTGTATAGTTACTGTGTGTATTAGTACCGCCCCAGCTGTATACTGTGTGCATTAGTACCGCCCCAGCTGTATAGTTACTGTGTGCATTAGTACCGCCCCAGCTGTATAGTTACTGTGTGCATTAGTACCGCCCCAGCTGTATAGTTACTGTGTGCATTAGTACCGCCCCAGCTGTATAGTTACTGTGTGTATTAGTACCGCCCCAGCCGTATAGTTACTGTGTGCATTAGTACCGCCCCAGCTGTATAGTTACTGTGTGCATTAGTACCGCCCCAGCCGTATAGTTACTGTGTGCATTAGTACCGCCCCAGCTGTATACTGTGTGCATTAGTACCGCCCCAGCTGTATAGTTACAGTGTGCATTAGTACCGCCCCAGCTGTATAGTTACTGTGTGTATTAGTACCGCCCCAGCTGTATACTGTGTGCATTAGTACCGCCCCAGCTGTATAGTTACTGTGTGCATTAGTACCGCCCCAGCTGTATAGTTACTGTGTGCATTAGTACCGCCCCAGCTGTATAGTTACTGTGTGCATTAGTACCGCCCCAGCCGTATAGTTACTGTGTGCATTAGTACCGCCCCAGCTGTATAGTTACTGTGTGCATTAGTACCGCCCCAGCTGTATAGTTACTGTGTGCATTAGTACCGCCCCAGCTGTATAGTTACTGTGTGCATTAGTACCGCCCCAGCTGTATACTGTGTGCATTAGTACCGCCCCAGCTGTATACTGTGTGCATTAGTACCGCCCCAGCCGTATAGTTACTGTGTGCATTAGTACCGCCCCAGCCGTATAGTTACTGTGTGCATTAGTACCGCCCCAGCTGTATAGTTACTGTGTGCATTAGTACCGCCCCAGCTGTATAGTTACTGTGTGCATTAGTACCGCCCCAGCTGTATAGTTACTGTGTGCATTAGTACCGCCTCAGCTGTATAGTTACTGTGTGCATTAGTACCGCCCCAGCTGTATAGTTACTGTGTGCATTAGTACCGCCCCAGCTGTATAGTTACTGTGTGCATTAGTACCGCCCCAGCTGTATACTGTGTGCATTAGTACCGCCCCAGCTGTATAGTTACTGTGTGCATTAGTACCGCCCCAGCTGTATACTGTGTGCATTAGTACCGCCCCAGCTGTATACTGTGTGCATTAGTACCGCCCCAGCTGTATAGTTACTGTGTGCATTAGTACCGCCCCAGCCGTATAGTTACTGTGTGCATTAGTACCGCCCCAGCTGTATAGTTACTGTGTGCATTAGTACCGCCCCAGCCGTATAGTTACTGTGTGCATTAGTACCGCCCCAGCTGTATAGTTACTGTGTGTATTAGTACCGCCCCAGCTGTATAGTTACTGTGTGCATTAGTACCGCCCCAGCCGTATAGTTACTGTGTGCATTAGTACCGCCCCAGCTGTATAGTTACTGTGTGCATTAGTACCGCCCCAGCTGTATAGTTACTGTGTGCATTAGTACCGCCCCAGCTGTATAGTTACAGTGTGCATTAGTATCGCCCCAGCCGTATAGTTACTGTGTGCATTAGTACCGCCCCAGCTGTATAGTTACTGTGTGCATTAGTACCGCCCAAGCTGTATAGTTACTGTGTGCATTAGTACCGCCCCAGCTGTATAGTTACTGTGTGCATTAGTACCGCCCTAGCTGTATACTTACTGTGTGCATTAGTACCGCCCCAGCTGTATACTGTGTGCATTAGTAACCCCCAGCTGTATAGTTACTGTGTGCATTAGTACCGCCCCAGCTGTATACTGTGTGCATTAGTAACCCCCAGCTGTATATAGTTACTGTGTGCATTAGTACCGCCCCAGCTGTATAGTTACTGTGTGCATTAGTACCACCCCAGCTGTAAAGTTACTGTGTGCATTAGTACCGCCCCAGCTGTATAGTTACTGTGTGCATTAGTACCGCCCCAGCTGTATACTGTGTGCATTAGTACCACCCCAGCTGTAAAGTTACTGTGTGCATTAGTACCGCCCCAGCTGTAAAGTTACTGTGTGCATTAGTACCACCCCAGCTGTATAGTTACTGTGTGCATTAGTACCACCCCAGCTGTATAGTTACTGTGTGCATTAGTACCACCCCAGCTGTATAGTTACTGTGTGCATTAGTACCGCCCCAGCTGTATAGTTACTGTGTGCATTAGTACCGCCCCAGCTGTATACTGTGTGCATTAGTAACCCCCAGCTGTATATAGTTACTGTGTGCATTAGTACCGCCCCAGCTGTATAGTTACTGTGTGCATTAGTACCACCCCAGCTGTAAAGTTACTGTGTGCATTAGTACCGCCCCAGCTGTATAGTTACTGTGTGCATTAGTAACCCCCAGCCGTATAGTTACTGTGTGCATTAGTACCGCCCCAGCTGTATAGTTACTGTGTGCATTAGTACCGCCCCAGCTGTATAGTTACTGTGTGCATTAGTACCGCCCCAGCTGTATAGTTACTGTGTGCATTAGTACCGCCCCAGCTGTATAGTTACTGTGTGCATTAGTACCGCCCCAGCTGTATAGTTACTGTGTGCATTAGTACCGCCCCAGCTGCATAGTTACTGTGTGTATTAGTACCGCCCCAGCCGTATAGTTACTGTGTGTATTAGTAACCCCCAGCCGTATAGTTACTGTGTGCATTAGTACCGCCCCAGCTGTATACTGTGTGCATTAGTATCGCCCCAGCCGTATAGTTACTGTGTGTATTAGTACCGCCCCAGCCGTATAGTTACTGTGTGCATTAGTATCGCCCCAGCCGTATAGTTACTGTGTGTATTAGTACCGCCCCAGCTGTATAGTTACTGTGTGCATTAGTAACCCCCAGCCGTATAGTTACTGTGTGCATTAGTACCGCCCCAGCCGTATAGTTACTGTGTGCATTAGTATCGCCCTAGCCGTATAGTTACTGTGTGTATTAGTACCGCCCCAGCTGTATAGTTACTGTGTGCATTAGTAACCCCCAGCCGTATAGTTACTGTGTGCATTAGTACCGCCCCAGCTGTATAGTTACTGTGTGCATTAGTACCGCCCCAGCTGTATAGTTACTGTGTGCATTAGTACCGCCCCAGCTGTATAGTTACGGTGTGCATTAGTACCGCCCCAGCTGTATAGTTACTGTGTGTATTAGTACCGCCCCAGCCGTATAGTTACTGTGTGCATTAGTACCGCCCCAGCTGTATACTGTGTGCATTAGTACCGCCCCAGCTGTATAGTTACTGTGTGCATTAGTACCGCCCCAGCTGTATAGTTACTGTGTGCATTAGTACCGCCCCAGCCGTATAGTTACTGTGTGCATTAGTACCGCCCCAGCTGTATAGTTACTGTGTGCATTAGTACCACCCCAGCTGTATACTGTGTGCATTAGTACCGCCCCAGCTGTATAGTTACTGTGTGCATTAGTACCGCCCCAGCTGTATAGTTACTGTGTGTATTAGTACCGCCCCAGCTGTATAGTTACTGTGTGCATTAGTAACCCCCAGCTGTATAGTTACTGTGTGCATTAGTACCGCCCCAGCTGTATAGTTACTGTGTGTATTAGTACCGCCCCAGCTGTATAGTTACTGTGTGTATTAGTACCGCCCCAGCTGTATAGTTACTGTGTGTATTAGTACCGCCCCAGCTGTATAGTTACTGTGTGCATTAGTACCGCCCCAGCTGTATAGTTACTGTGTGCATTAGTACCGCCCCAGCTGTATAGTTACTGTGTGTATTAGTACCGCCCCAGCTGTATACTGTGTGCATTAGTACCGCCCCAGCTGTATAGTTACTGTGTGCATTAGTACCGCCCCAGCTGTATACTGTGTGCATTAGTACCGCCCCAGCTGTATAGTTACTGTGTGCATTAGTACCGCCCTAGCTGTATAGTTACTGTGTGCATTAGTATCGCCCTAGCTGTATAGTTACTGTGTGCATTAGTATCGCCCCAGCTGTATAGTTACTGTGTGTATTAGTACCGCCCCAGCTGTATAGTTACTGTGTGCATTAGTACCGCCCCAGCTGTATAGTTACTGTGTGCATTAGTACCGCCCCAGCTGTATAGTTACTGTGTGCATTAGTACCGCCCCAGCTGTATAGTTACTGTGTGCATTAGTACCGCCCCAGCTGTATAGTTACTGTGTGCATTAGTACCGCCCCAGCTGTATAGTTACTGTGTGCATTAGTACCGCCCCAGCTGTATACTGTGTGCATTAGTACCGCCCCAGCTGTATAGTTACTGTGTGCATTAGTACCGCCCCAGCTGTATAGTTACTGTGTGCATTAGTACCGCCCCAGCTGTATAGTTACTGTGTGCATTAGTACCGCCCCCAGCTGTATAGTTACTGTGTGCATTAGTACCGCCCCAGCTGTATACTGTGTGCATTAGTACCGCCCCAGCTGTATAGTTACTGTGTGCATTAGTACCGCCCCAGCTGTATAGTTACAGTGTGCATTAGTACCGCCCCAGCTGTATAGTTACTGTGTGCATTAGTACCCGCCCCAGCTGTATAGTTACTGTGTGCATTAGTACCGCCCCCAGCCGTATAGTTACTGTGTGTATTAGTACCGCCCCAGCTGTATACTTACTGTGTGCATTAGTACCGCCCCAGCTGTATAGTTACTGTGTGCATTAGTAACCGCCCCAGCTGTATAGTTACTGTGTGCATTAGTACCGCCCCAGCTGTATAGTTACTGTGTGCATTAGTACCGCCCCAGCTGTATAGTTACTGTGTGCATTAGTACCGCCCCAGCTGTATAGTTACTGTGTGCATTAGTACCGCCCCAGCTGTATAGTTACTGTGTGCATTAGTACCGCCCCAGCTGTATAGTTACTGTGTGCATTAGTACCCGCCCCAGCTGTATAGTTACTGTGTGCATTAGTACCGCCCCAGCCGTATAGTTACTGTGTGCATTAGTACCGCCCCAGCTGTATAGTTACTGTGTGCATTAGTACCGCCCCAGCTGTATAGTTACTGTGTGCATTAGTACCGCCCCAGCTGTATAGTTACTGTGTGCATTAGTACCCGCCCCAGCTGTATAGTTACTGTGTGCATTAGTACCGCCCCAGCTGTATAGTTACTGTGTGCATTAGTACCCGCCCCAGCTGTATAGTTACTGTGTGCATTAGTACCGCCCCAGCTGTATAGTTACTGTGTGCATTAGTACCGCCCCAGCTGTATAGTTACTGTGTGCATTAGTACCGCCCCAGCTGTATAGTACTGTGTGCATTAGTACCGCCCCAGCTGTATAGTTACTGTGTGCATTAGTACCGCCCCAGCTGTATAGTTACTGTGTGCATTAGTACCGCCCCAGCTGTATAGTTACTGTGTGCATTAGTAACCGCCCCAGCTGTATAGTTACTGTGTGCATTAGTACCGCCCCAGCTGTATAGTTACTGTGTGCATTAGTACCGCCCCAGCTGTATAGTTACTGTGTGCATTAGTACCGCCCAGCTGTATACTGTGTGCATTAGTACCGCCCCAGCTGTATAGTTACTGTGTGCATTAGTACCGCCCCAGCTGTATAGTTACTGTGTGCATTAGTACCGCCCCAGCTGTATAGTTACTGTGTGCATTAGTACCGCCCCAGCTGTATAGTACTGTGTGCATTAGTACCGCCCCAGCTGTATAGTTACTGTGTGCATTAGTACCGCCCCAGCTGTATAGTTACTGTGTGCATTAGTACCGCCCCAGCTGTTAGTTACTGTGTGAATTAGTACCGCCCCAGCTGTATAGTACTGTGTGCATTAGTACCGCCCCAGCTGTATAGTTACTGTGTGCATTAGTACCGCCCCAGCTGTATAGTTACTGTGTGCATTAGTACCGCCCCAGCTGTATAGTTACTGTGTGCATTAGTACCGCCCCAGCTGTATAGTTACTGTGTGCATTAGTACCGCCCCAGCTGTATAGTTACTGTGTGCATTAGTACCGCCCCAGCTGTATAGTTACTGTGTGCATTAGTACCGCCCCCAGCTGTATAGTTACTGTGTGCATTAGTACCGCCCCAGCTGTATACTGTGTGCATTAGTACCGCCCCAGCTGTATAGTTACAGTGTGCATTAGTACCGCCCCAGCTGTATACTGTGTGCATTAGTACCGCCCCAGCCGTATAGTTACTGTGTGCATTAGTACCGCCCCAGCTGTATAGTTACTGTGTGCATTAGTACCGCCCCAGCTGTATAGTTACTGTGTGCATTAGTACCGCCCCAGCTGTATAGTTACTGTGTGCATTAGTACCGCCCCAGCTGTATAGTTACTGTGTGCATTAGTACCGCCCCAGCTGTATAGTTACTGTGTGCATTAGTACCGCCCCAGCTGTATACTGTGTGCATTAGTACCGCCCCAGCTGTATAGTTACTGTGTGCATTAGTACCGCCCCAGCTGTATACTGTGTGCATTAGTACCGCCCCAGCTGTATACTGTGTGCATTAGTACCGCCCCAGCTGTATACTGTGTGCATTAGTACCGCCCCAGCTGTATAGTTACTGTGTGCATTAGTACCGCCCCAGCTGTATAGTTACTGTGTGCATTAGTACCGCCCCAGCTGTATACTGTGTGCATTAGTACCGCCCCAGCTGTATACTGTGTGCATTAGTACCGCCCCAGCTGTATAGTTACAGTGTGCATTAGTACCGCCCCAGCTGTATAGTTACTGTGTGCATTAGTACCGCCCCAGCTGTATAGTTACTGTGTGCATTAGTACCGCCCCAGCTGTATAGTTACTGTGTGCATTAGTACCGCCCCAGCTGTATACTGTGTGCATTAGTACCGCCCCAGCTGTATACTGTGTGCATTAGTACCGCCCCAGCTGTATAGTTACTGTGTGCATTAGTACCGCCCCAGCTGTATAGTTACTGTGTGCATTAGTACCGCCCCAGCTGTATAGTTACTGTGTGCATTAGTACCGCCCCAGCTGTATAGTTACTGTGTGCATTAGTACCGCCCCAGCTGTATAGTTACTGTGTGTATTAGTACCGCCCCAGCTGTATACTGTGTGCATTAGTACCGCCCCAGCTGTATAGTTACTGTGTGCATTAGTACCGCCCCAGCTGTATAGTTACTGTGTGTATTAGTACCGCCCCAGCTGTATAGTTACTGTGTGCATTAGTACCGCCCCAGCTGTATAGTTACTGTGTGCATTAGTACCGCCCCAGCTGTATAGTTACTGTGTGCATTAGTACCGCCCTAGCTGTATACTTACTGTGTGCATTAGTACCGCCCCAGCTGTATACTGTGTGCATTAGTACCGCCCCAGCTGTATACTGTGTGCATTAGTACCGCCCCAGCTGTATACTGTGTGCATTAGTACCGCCCCAGCTGTATAGTTACTGTGTGCATTAGTACCGCCCTAGCTGTATACTTACTGTGTGCATTAGTACCGCCCCAGCTGTATACTGTGTGCATTAGTAACCCCCAGCCGTATAGTTACTGTGTGTATTAGTACCGCCCCAGCTGTATACTGTGTGCATTAGTACCGCCCCAGCTGTATAGTTACTGTGTGCATTAGTACCGCCCCAGCTGTATAGTTACTGTGTGCATTAGTACCGCCCCAGCTGTATAGTTACTGTGTGCATTAGTACCGCCCCAGCTGTATAGTTACTGTGTGCATTAGTACCGCCCCAGCTGTATAGTTACTGTGTGCATTAGTACCGCCCCAGCTGTATAGTTACTGTGTGCATTAGTACCGCCCCAGCTGTATAGTTACTGTGTGCATTAGTACCGCCCCAGCTGTATACTGTGTGCATTAGTACCGCCCCAGCTGTATACTGTGTGCATTAGTATCGCCCCAGCTGTATAGTTACTGTGTGCATTAGTACCGCCCCAGCTGTATAGTTACTGTGTGCATTAGTACCGCCCCAGCTGTATACTGTGTGCATTAGTACCGCCCCAGCTGTATACTGTGTGCATTAGTATCGCCCCAGCTGTATAGTTACTGTGTGCATTAGTACCGCCCCAGCTGTATAGTTACTGTGTGCATTAGTACCGCCCTAGCTGTATAGTTACTGTGTGCATTAGTACCGCCCCAGCTGTATACTGTGTGCATTAGTACCGCCCCAGCTGCAGGTACCACAGCTAAGTTCCTCAGCACAGTAAACACAAATAATTTATCTCCTACAGAGTCTAGCTCTCTTGGGGACAAGCAGTTTAGAGTAGGTAACGGGGCAAGTATGAGAGAGTTGTGTACGTCACTGCAGGTTTCTTACTTGAGCTCAGCTCTCAGCTGTTTGAGGATGTCAGAATCTTTGCGTTTGCTCTCCTCAGATTTCTGCTTGTCTCGCTCCTTCTCACGGTCTCTCTCGCGCTCCTTGTCTCTCTCAGACTCACGTTCTTTTGTTTTACTCCGTTCTACCTCTTTCTTCGGTTCCTCCTCCTCCTTCTTCACCTCTGGGGTAACAGGGGTTTCAGGCTCTCGGGGCTGGGGACCAGGAGGCTCTCGCTTCACATCAGTCTCTTCCTCCTTCACAGCTGTTGTAGACTGATCACCCCCTGCGGCCCCTGTAGTGGGACAGGGCCCCCCGCCCATTACTAAACGCATCTATGGAAGAAATAAGGCAATTGGATGAAGAGGGAGAGAAACTCCATCAGAAGCTAAACACCAACTTAAAGGGATATGAAATCCAAAACGTGTATTTAGTGATTCAGCCAGAACATAGCACAATATGCTTTTATTAGCAAATTAGCTCTGTTCCCTTGATATTCTGTGCTGAAGAGATACCTAGGTAGCATCTAAAGAAATACAGGTAATAGTGCACCAGACACGTGCACGCGCTTGAGCTTATTTCTTGCTTTTCAACAAAGGATACCAAGAGAACAAATAAATGTGATAAAAATAAAATTTATGCTTACCTGATAAATGTATTTCTTTCTTGACGCGATGAGTCCAAGGATCATCATTAATTACTGTTGGGAACATCACTCCTGGCCAGCAGGAGGAGGCAAAGAGCACCACAGCAAAGCTGTTAATTATCATTTCCCTTCCCAGAATACCCAGTCATTCGACCAAAGCAAAAGGAGAGAAAGGAAATAACACAAGGTGCAGAGGTTTATATGACAAAGAAAAAATGTCTGAAAAACAGGGCGGGCCATGGACTCAGTGTCAAGAAAGAAATACATTTATCATTTTGTTTTCTTTCAATGACACGGTGAGTCCACGGAGCATCATCAATTACTGTTGGGAATCAATACCCAAGCTAGAGGACACAGATGATTAGGGAAGGACAAGACAGGGAACCTAAACGGAAGGCACCACTGCTTGAAGAACCTTTCTCCCAAAAGAAGCCTCAGCCGAGGAAAAAGTAACAAATTTATAGAATTTAGAAAAAGTGTGAAGAGAGGACCAAGTTGCAGCCTTGCAAATCTGTTCCACAGAAGCTTCATTCTTGAAAGCCCAGAAAAGATGAGACAGCCCTAGTGGAATGAGCCGAGATATCCTCAGGAGCTTGCTGTCCAGCTGTCTCATAGGCCAAACGGATAACGCTCTTCAGCCAAAAGGAAAGTGAAGTAGCCGAAGCTTTCTGACCCTTGCGTTTCCCAGAAAAAGAAAATTTATGCTTACCTGATAAATATATTTCTTTTTAGACACGATGAGTCCACGGATCATCATAATTGGGATATTCACCTCCTGGTCAGCAGGAGGAGGCAAAGAGCATAACAGCAGAGCTGATAAATAGCTCCTCCCTTCCCTCCCACTCCAGTCATTCGACCGAAGTTAAGGAAGAGAAAGGAAAAGCCAAGGTGCAGAGGTGTCTGAAGTATACAACAACCCATAACCCGTCTAAAAGAACAGGGCGGGCCGTGGACTCATTGTGTCAAAAAAGAAATACATTTATCAGGTAAGCATAAATGTTCTTTTCTTTTTTAAGACATGATGAGTCCACAGATCATCTTAATTACTAATGGGATTCAATACCCAAGCTAGAGTACACAGATGATACGGGAGGGACAAGACAGGGAACTTAAACGGAAGGCACCACTGCTTAAAGAACCTTTCTCCCAAAAACAGCCTCAGCCGAGGCAAAAGTATCAAATTTGTAAAACTTTGAAAAAGTGCGAAGAGAAGACGAAGTTGTAGCCTTGCAAATCTGTTGCACAGAAGCTTCATATTTGAATGCCCACGAAGAAGCAACAGCCCTCGTGGAAAAGAGCTGTAACTCTCTCAGGAGGCTGCTGTCCAGCAGTCTCATATGCAAAACGTATGATACTCTTCAGCCAAAAGAAAGAGAAGTAGCTGTAGCTTTCAGTCCCTTGCGTTACCCTGAGAAAAAACACAAAAAACAAAAAAGACTGACGATAGTCCTTAGTCACCTGAAGATAAAACCTTAAAGCACGGACCACATCCAAATTGTGCAGAAGTCTTTCCTTCTGAAAAGGATTAGGACACAAGAAAAGAACAACAATTTCCTGATTATTGTTCCGATCAGAAAACCACCTTAGGAAGAAATCCCAATTTAGTACGTAGAACTACCTTATCTGTATGGAAAATAACATAAGGAGACTGATCCTGTAATGCCGAGAGCTCTGAGACTTTCCATTAAATGAACAGTACCCGAGGAAAGATTTAAACTCTCAACCAGGAGTGTTAGCCACTAAGCTACACCAGAGAGCAACAAGAAATAAAATATTCTCAGATAACTTAATATCTAAGGAATGCATAGGCTCAAACAGAGCCTCTGAGAACTAAATCCAGACTCCATGGAGGAGTAACCAGATTGAACACAGGTCTGATCCCAACCAAGGTCTGACCAAATGATTGTACATCTGGGACATTTGCCAGATGTCTGAGAATAAAATAAACAACAACAGAGATTTGACCCTTTAGGGAAATGGACGATAAACCTTTCTCCAAACCCTCTTGGAGAAAAGACAAAATTCTAGGAATCCTAACTCTACTCCATAAAAAGCCCATGGATTCACACCAAAAAAAGATATTAACGCCATATCTTAAGACAAATTTGTCCAGAGACAGGCTTACTAGCCTGAGACATGGTCACAATGATCGAGTTAGAAAAACGTTGAATGGATAATATTAATTGTTCAATCTCCAAGCAGTCAGTTTCAGATAAACCAAACTTGGATGAAGGAGGGGCCCTTGAATTAGAAGGACCTTCTTCAATGGAAGTCTCCAAGGTGGCAGAGATGAGATGTCCACCAAATCTCAACACCAAATCCTACAAGGCGAAGCCGGTGCTAGGAGAATCACCAAAGCCCTCTCCTGCTTGATTCGAGCAATGACCCGAGGAAGAAAAGCAAACGGAAGAAAAAGCTGGTGAACACTTCCGGATGGAGTTCCCACTCCTGAAAGAAAAGTCTGCCTAAAACCTGGCGACAGCGGCTGGATTCAAACTGCTGGCCTTCCATCTGGTAGGCTGCTTGCTTACCCACCAAGCCACCGGGTATTTTGATTGCTCAGAAAATCCGCCTCCCAGTTGTTCCACCCCTTGTGATGTGGATCGCCAACAGGCAACAAGAATGGGCCTCCGCCCACTGAATACATTTGGATACCTCTGTCATCGCTAAGGAACTCCTCGTTCCTTCCTGATGATTGATGTAAGTCACTGACGTCATTGTAATCGACTGGAACCTGAAAAACTGGACCAAGGCCAACTGAGGCCAGGCCAGAAGACATTGTAGATCGCTCTCAGCTCCAGAACGTTTATAGGAAGAACAGACTCTGACTGAGTCCAAACCCCCTGGGCCCTTAGGGAGCCCCAGACTACTCCCTACCCTAGAAGGCTGGCGTCTGTTATCCCATCACCCAAAATGGGCTGTGTAAGCAGGTTCCCTGGAACAGATGAACCAGACACAACCACCATTGAAGAAAATCCTTTGTCTCCTGCTCCCGTAGTATTGGAAGAGACAAATCTGTATAATTTCCGATCCCGTACCTGAGCATGCCTAACTGCAGAGGTCTGAGATGGAACCGAGCAAACGGGATGAGGTCCATAGCCGCCATCAGCCCGATAACCTCCATGCACTGAGCCACTGAAGGCCGAGGAGTGGACTGAATGTCTAGACAAGTATCGATAACCTCTGATCTCCTGACATCCTGTCAGAAAAACTTCATTGATACTTCATTGTACTTCATTGATATATGTATTTACCTTCCACCCAAGAAATCGCGGGAAGGATAACACCATGTCCGTGTGAAATCTTGCTCACTGAAAGGATGGCGCCTGGACTAAGATGTCGTCCAGATAGGGCGCCACTGTAATGCCTTGCAACTAAAGCACTGCCAACAGCGATCCCAGAGTCTTTGTGAAAACTCTGAAACCTGTGGCAAGACCGAAAAGAAGAGCAACAAACTAGAACTTGAGACGAATCTTGTGAATGGCACATGAAGATACGCATCCTCAAAATCCACTGTTGTCATAAAGTGACCCACGAGGATTTATGACAAATTCGGTAGCCTGCAAATCATGGTTTAGGCGAGGATATTTGTAACCCACCAGTGAAAGTGGACTCGCTGTGTGGAACACACAGCCGCAGCTGGATTCGAACTCTCAACCTTCCCAGGGAAGAATGGAACGAATAGTTTCCATCCTGAAGAACAGTACACTAAGAAATTTGTTTTGACCCATAAAATCTAAAAAGTGGTCTGAAAATTCCCTCTTTTTTGAGAACCACAATCCGATTGGGATACAAAATTTAACTGAAACAATCACTCCCAGGTCTGAGAGGTCTCCTATGCAGTATAAGAACGCCTCTCCTTTTGTCTGATCTGTAGATAATCCTAAAAGCAGGAACCTGCCTCTGGGAGTAAAATTTTTGAATTCCAATTGTATCCCTGGGACACTATTTTCTATTGCCCAGGGATCCTAAATATCTTGAACCCAAAGCTTGAATGAAGACAGAAAGTCTCCCCCCTACAAGATCCGATCCCAGATCTGGGGCATGTCCATCATGCTGTCTTTGATTCAACAGCAGGCTATTTTGATTTATTTTGATTTATTTTTTTAAAATTCTTTAAGTTTCAAGAGATTATTTACGTCAAGCCAGGTCCCAACAAGGTCTTCCCCTTGTAAGGAATCACTAAAAGCCTAGACTTAGAGCATATATTCGTAGAACAAGGCTCTAACCATAAGACTGAGTCGGAACAGAGAAAACCTGAACCTATGCTCCAGTTTGATAACTTGAAGTGAAGAATTTAGAAATAAAGGAATTAGCCAATTTTAAAGCTTTATCCTAACCTGGATCTTATCCAGGGGAGTATATTTTTAAGATTGTCCATAGGACCGGAGAAAAAACAAACAAACTATCCTCTAAGGGTATAGTAGTTTTCCGAGCTAAGCTGGAAATTACTCTTCCTTATAACCTACTGGACGCACCAGGATAGATTACACAGGAGGCGTCCCAGGGTATCTAAAAAAACCTCCTAACTAAAAAATAAAAAATGGAGGTGTTCAAGACAAAATAACTTGACAGAAACATCTTCCTCTACAAGCTCATGGAAGAAATATTAGGAACAGCTACCACTGTATCCGCTTAAAAACATTCCATCAGATGTCTTCCCCGTAGCATGGGAAAGGTAGACAACACAACATATATCGCCCTGACAGAAAAGGAGATGTCCTATACAGGAACTCCAAATGGAGTTTGCGAGGAACCGCAGGGCACTGCATGTGTGATTGAAGATGATATGGACACTTTCATAGTACCCCAAACTCACATATGGAAGAATAATTAATAAATTCTTAACCTTTTATTAATAAAAATTAACATATAACAAACAGTAGCGTCACTTTAAATTTTAAAGTGCAACTTTTTTTTTTTTTAACTGACTCACAATAGACAGTGATGAATCAACCTATAACAACGGTATTGTCTGTATAATTACAACACTTTATTGTAATGAGGATATAAAATGTTGTCTAAGTACAGGAGGAACTCAAGTACTACAAATGTTCCTCTTTATCACAGCTTGGTCTAGCAAAGGAGTCAGACAGTCTGTACTGATGCTGTCTCTTTCTTCACATTAATTAGCAGCACATACTGAGTAGACCTGATTTATTTATCACTCATTGCACCCACTGTATCGCTTTTCTGAAGCGCAAGCACTCTGACAGAAAAGTCTCCCTGTGATTACGTTTCTTTGTTAGGAAGGAAAGTGTTGAATCAAAAACAACCTTTTAATATTAATATATAATAAATGTTGTTTGTGTGAGTCATGTATACATAACATATATCAGTATAATACACTTGTTATAAGGTGCAGCTGCAGACGTCGCCCTGAAGTTTTTTACAGATGCGTATTGTGACAAAAAGCATGTTCCATTGTCAGCTACGCGGTGCATTCCTCTGCGTCTTAAGTTCCTCCGCTCCTTCTGACAACCGGAAGGTCTAGGAGAGGAGGTGCGCACTGCAAAGGCGCCATTTACAAGCTCCGCCCTTTGTGGGCGTCTCACAGGTCATCTCCCGGTCGCCATTGAGCAAAGTAAAAGTATAGGGTGTAAAGGAATACAGTGACATAAGCAAAGGACAGCTGCCCAGCCTGTTACACCCTGAACAACAGTCTCCTCAACTGCAGCGCAGTCAAACAAACCACAGTTCCTATGTGATCTCCCGGTCGCCATTAGCCAAGCAAAGGCACCGGGAGCAAAGGGACAAATTGTACCCATCCAGTGTAAACACTCGCACTGAGCAAGAAAACAGACTCAACAGCTTCAGTTTAAATAACTGTTCAGTCCAAAGGCTCTATCTGTCAGAGAAAACCCACGCTGCCATACTCAATGTAAGAACACACGAGGCAAAACTCCCTGTCGGCTCCATTATTAGCTGAGACCGCCAGGAGATGAAACACAAGTCACCCAGTAACTGTATACCAACTGCCATACTGTCTCCTAACAGAAAAGGAGAAACTAAGTCCAAGTCTAATGAGGTTTAACTTGATAAAGTGCCCAATCTTTTTCTGAGATCCTTCTCTCCCCAGAAATAAAGTTAGCACTTACCTCATCTTCTGCCTGGCAGCAAGGCAGTTCCCAGGTTTAGGAGGTCCTCTCCCTCCCATGGCCCTGTAAATAAACAAAAGTCCTGAGTAAAATCCCTCAGTTTTTCAGTGTTAGGGCAGCATCAGTATGAGAGGCGCAGTGAGAATTATGTCCCACCAGTTTCCATTGCTCTAAAGCCACCAAAAGCTCTACTGTAGAGACTGATATGGACTACGGCTACACCCTAGAACAAAGCAGCACAATCTAGTACTACTTTAAAAATAATAAACTCTTGATTGAAGAATCTAAAACTAACACCTCACTTTGCCACTTCCTATCACTAACGTAGGCAAAGAGAATGACTGGAGTGGGAGGGAAGGGAGGAGCTATTTAACAGCTCTGCTGTGGTGCTCTTTGCCTCCTCCTGCTGACCAGGAGGTGAATATCCCATTAGTAATAAAGATGATCCGTGGACTCATTGTGTCTTAAAAAAGAAAACAAACAAATAAGGCAGAGGACTGACGACAGTCCTTAGTCGCCTGCAGAAAGAATTTCAGCGCACGAACAACATCTAGGTTATGCAACAAACGTTCCTTAAG
This sequence comes from Bombina bombina, assembly GCF_027579735.1. NCBI lineage: Eukaryota > Metazoa > Chordata > Amphibia > Anura > Bombinatoridae > Bombina > Bombina bombina. Next base: position 5,231,218 of record NC_069509.1, on the reverse strand, counting down.
AGAAGAAGAAGGGTTAGGACACAAAGAAGGAACAACTATTTCCTGATTAATATTCTTGAACAAATCAACTTTATGCAAGAAACCCAACTTAGAACACAAAACCCCCTTATCAAAATGAAAGATAAGATAAGGGGAATAACACTGTAGCACCGAGAGCTCTGAAACTGAGTAGAGGAAATAGCAACAAGAAACAAAACTTTCCAAGATAACATCTTAATATCTAAGGAATGCATAGGCTCCAACTGAAACTAACAGAATTTTTAAACAGTCAACCTTACTGTCGACTAAATCTCTCTCTGTTAATTGTGCAGCTTCCACGCCCAGCCGAGCTAAAACGCTTCTAAAAGCGGAGCAGAAGTTCAAGAGTAAAAACACTGCATGCTCAGTATTCTTGTTAATGACACCAGCACATCAACGCAGCCCCCTAGAAATGGCACCATTCGGGCTCTCCTAACGTCCTCTGACATAGTCAATTCAGAATAAAAGGAGCTGCCAGAATACAGATCCTATATAAACATAATAATAAAAAAAATAAAGGTTATATCTGAGCCCCATAGATAGCTAACCTCTTCCTTGTTATGAAGAATGTTAACCCTAAGTCTCAATCTCATGCATAAGTGCCTGCCCACTGAAACCAGCATCCATAAGGATATGTCCCATTTAAAAGCAGAGGGTCTTAACCCCTTCAGTGCCAGACTTCCAGAATCCACAGAAGAGCAAAAGGCACTTACCTGCATTCTAGCCGTCCGGCAGTCAGACGACTCACAAAGTATGAGAGGATGCCGCTCCTCACAGAGACCTGTGTAAAAAGAAAGACAGAGTAAACCTACTCAGGCTTTCTATACCAGGGCAGCAACATGTTAGGGAAACGCAGCAAAGCCCACTTTACAAGTTCCTAACTGATTTAAAGCTACCACAGCCCTGCTGAAGAGACTAACGTGGAGTACAGCTAGACCCAAATTGTGATGGAAGATCAGAGCAATCCTGCCCAGACTTCAAAATAAAAAAAATCTTGATAGAAGAATCCTAATCAGGACACATAATTACTTCACCTCCTCCTTGCACTTAGAGGCAAAGAGAATGACTGGGGATTGTGGGTAGGGAAGTTATACTCAACAGCTTTGCTGTGGTGCCCTTTACCCCCTCCTGCTGGCCAGGAGTAAGATTCCCAACAGTAATTAATGATGATCCATGGACTCACCGTGTCATTAGAAAGAAAGAAGTAAATTAGAATTTTTTTTTTTTAAAGGGACAGTATACACCAGTTTTGATATAACTGCATGTAATAGACATAACTATACAGGGACAGTATACACCTAGTTACATATAACTGCATGTAATAGACACTACTATACAGATACAGTATACACCTATTTACATATAACCGCATGTAATAGACACTACTATACAGGTACAGTATACACCTATTTACATATAACTGCATGTAATAGACACTACTATACAGGTAAAGTATACACCTATTTACATATAACTACATGTAATAGACACTACTATACAGGGACAGTATATAGCTATTTACGTATAACTGCATGTAATAGACACTACTATACAGGGACAGTATTCACCTATTTACATACAAATGCATGTAATAGACACTACTATACAGGGACAGTATACACCTATTTACATATAACTGCATGTAATAGACACTACTATACAGGGACAGTATTCACCTATTTACATATAAATGCATGTAATAGACACTACTATACAGGGACAGTATACACCTATTTACATATAACTGCATGTAATAGACACTACTATACAGGGACAGTATACACCTATTTACGTATAACTGCATGTAATAGACACTACTATACAGGGACAGTATACAGCTATTTACATATAACTGCATGTAATAGACACTACTATACAGGGACAGTATACACCTATTTACATATAACTGCATGTAATAGACACTACTATACAGGTACTGTATACACCTATTTACATATAACTGCATGTAATAGACACTATTATACAGGGACAGTATACACCTATTTACATATAACTGCATGTAATAGACACTACTATACAGGTACTGTATACACCTATTTACATATAACTGCATGTAATAGACACTACTATACAGGTACAGTATACACTATTTACATATAACTGCATGTAATAGACACTACTATACAGGGATAGTATACACCTATTTACATATAACTGCATGTAATAGACACTACTATACAGGTACAGTATACACTATTTACATATAACTGCATGTAATAGACACTACTATACAGGGATAGTATACACCTATTTACATATAACTGCATGTAATAGACACTACTATACAGGGACAGTATACACCTATTTACATATAACTGCATGTAATAGACACTACTATACAGGGACAGTATACACCTATTTACATATAACTGCATGTAATAGACACTACTATACAGGGACAGTATAAACCTATTTACATATAACTGCATGTAATAGACACTACTATACAGGGACAGTATACACCTATTTACTTATAACTGCATGTAATAGACACTACTATACAGGGACAGTATACACCTAATTACATATAACTGCATGTAATAGACACTACTATACAGGGATAGTATACACCTATTTACATATAACTGCATGTAATAAACACTACTATACAGGGACAGTATATACCTATTTACATATAACTGCATGTAATAGACACTACTATACAGGGACAGTATACACCTATTTACATATAACTGCATGTAATAGACACTACTATACAGGGACAGTATACACCTATTTACATATAACTGCATGTAATAGACATTACTATACAGGGACAGTATACACCTATTTACATATAACTGCATGTAATAGACACTACTATACAGGGACAGTATACACCTATTTACATATAACTGCATGTAATAGACACTACTATACAGGGACAGTATACACCTATTTACATGTAACTGCATGTAATAGACACTACTATACAGGGACAGTATACACCTATTTACATATAACTGCATGTAATAGACACTACTATACAGGGACAGTATACACCTATTTACATATAACTGCATGTAATAGACACTACTATACAGGGACAGTATACACCTATTTACATATAACTGCATGTAATAGACACTACTATAAAGGTATAGTATACACTTATTTACATATAACTGCATGTAATAGACACTACTATACAGGGACAGTATACACCTATTTACATATAACTGCATGTAATAGACACTACTATACAGGGACAGTATACACCTATTTACATATAACTGCATGTAATAGACACTACTATACAGGGACAGTATACACCTATTTACATATAACTGCATGTAATAGACACTACTATACAGGGACAGTATACACCTAGTTACATATAACTGCATGTAATAGACATTACTATACAGGGACAGTATACACCTATTTACATATAACTGCATGTAATAGACATTACTATACAGGGACAGTATACACCTATTTACATATAACTGCATGTAATAGACATTACTATACAGGGACAGTATACACCTATTTACATATAACTGCATGTAATAGACACTACTATACAGGGACAGTATACACTATTTACATATAACTGCATGTAATAGACACTACTATACAGGGACAGTATACACCTATTTACATATAACTGCATGTAATAGACACTACTATACAGGGACAGTATACACCTATTTACATATAACTGCATGTAATAGACATTACTATACAGGGACAGTATACACCTATTTACATAGAACTGCATATATTAGACACTACTATACAGGGGCAGTACTCACCTATTTACATATAACCATGTAATAGACACTACTATACAGGTACAGTATACACCTATTTACATATAACTGCATGTAATAGACACTACTATACAGGGACAGTATACACCTATTTACATATAACTACATGTAATAGACACTACTATACAGGGACAGTATACACCTATTTACATATAACTGCATGTAATAGACACTACTATACAGGGACAGTATACACCTATTTACATATAACTGCATGTAATAGACACTACTATACAGGGACAGTATACACCTATTTACATATAACTGCATGTAATAGACACTACTATACAGGTACAGTATACACCTATTTACATATAACTGCATGTAATAGACACTACTATACAGGTACAGTATACACCTATTTACATATAACTGCATGTAATAGACACTACTATACAGGGACATAATACACCTATTTACATATAACTGCATGTAATAGACACTACTATACAGGGACAGTATACACCTATTTACATATAACTGCATGTAATAGACACTACTATATAGGTACAGTATACACCTATTTACATATAACTGCATGTAATAGACATTACTATACAGGGACAGTATACACCTATTTACATATAACTGCATGTAATAGACACTACTATACAGGGACATAATACACCTATTTACATATAACTGCATGTAATAGACACTACTATACAGGGACAGTATACACCTATTTACATATAACTGCATGTAATAGACACTACTATATAGGTACAGTATACACCTATTTACATATAACTGCATGTAATAGACACTACTATACAGGTACAGTATACACCTATTTACATATAACTGCATGTAATAGACACTACTATACAGGTACAGTATACACCTATTTACATATAACTGCATGTAATAGACATTACTATACAGGGACAGTATACACCTATTTACATATAACTGCATGTAATAGACATTACTATACAGGGACAGTATACACCTATTTACATATAACTGCATGTAATAGACACTACTATACAGGGACAGTATACACTATTTACATATAACTGCATGTAATAGACACTACTATACAGGGACAGTATACACCTATTTACATATAACTGCATGTAATAGACACTACTATACAGGGACAGTATACACCTATTTACATATAACTGCATGTAATAGACATTACTATACAGGGACAGTATACACCTATTTACATATAACTACATGTAATAGACACTACTATACAGGGACAGTATACACCTATTTACATATAACTGCATGTAATAGACACTACTATACAGGGACAGTATACACCTATTTACATATAACTGCATGTAATAGACACTACTATACAGGGACAGTATACACCTATTTACATATAACTGCATGTAATAGACACTACTATACAGGTACAGTATACACCTATTTACATATAACTGCATGTAATAGACACTACTATACAGGTACAGTATACACCTATTTACATATAACTGCATGTAATAGACACTACTATACAGGTACAGTATACACCTATTTACATATAACTGCATGTAATAGACACTACTATACAGGGACAGTATACACTATTTACATATAACTGCATGTAATAGATACTACTATACAGGTACAGTATACACCTATTTACTTATAACTGCATGTAATAGACACTACTATACAGGGACAGTATACACCTATTTACATATAACTGCATGTAATAGACACTACTATACAGGGACAGTATACACCTATTTACATATAACTGCATGTAATAGACACTACTATACAGGGACAGTATACACCTATTTACATATAACTGCATGTAATAGACACTACTATACAGGGACAGTATACACCTATTTACATATAACTGCATGTAATAGACACTACTATACAGGGACAGTATATACCTATTTACATATAACTGCATGTAATAGACACTACTATACAGGGACAGTATACACCTATTTACATATAACCATGTTATAGACACTACTATACAGGGACAGTATACACCTATTTACATATAACTGCATGTAATAGACACTACTATACAGGTACAGTATACACCTATTTACATATAACTGCATGTAATAGACACTACTATACAGGGACAGTATACACCTATTTACATATAACTGCAGGTAATAGACACTACTATACAGGGACAGTATACACCTATTTACATATAACTGCATGTAATAGACATTACTATACAGGGACAGTATACACCTATTTACATATAACTGCATGTAATAGACACTACTATACAGGTACAGTATACACTATTTACATATAACTGCATGTAATAGACACTACTATACAGGGACAGTATACACCTATTTACATATAACTGCATGTAATAGACACTACTATACAGGGACAGTATACACCTATTTACATATAACTGCATGTAATAGACACTACTATACAGGGACAGTATACACCTATTTACATATAACTGCATGTAATAGACACTACTATACAGGGACAGTATACACCTATTTACATATAACTGCATGTAATAGACACTACTATAAAGGTATAGTATACACCTATTTACATATAACTGCATGTAATAGACACTACTATACAGGGACAGTATATACCTATTTACATATAACTGCATGTAATAGACACTACTATACAGATACAGTATACACCTATTTACATATAACTGCATGTAATAGACACTACTATACAGGGACAGTATATACCTATTTACATATAACTGCATGTAATAGACACTACTATACAGGTACAGTATACACCTATTTACATATAACTGCATGTAATAGACACTACTATACAGGGACAGTATACACCTATTTACATATAACTGCATGTAATAGACACTACTATACAGGTACAGTATACACCTATTTACATATAACTGCATGTAATAGACACTACTATACAGGGACAGTATACACCTATTTACATATAACTGCATGTAATAGACACTACTATACAGGGACAGTATACACCTATTTACATATAACTGCATGTAATAGACACTACTATACAGGTACAGTATACACCTATTTACATATAACTGCATGTAATAGACACTACTATACAGGTACAGTATACACCTATTTACATATAACTGCATGTAATAGACACTACTATACAGGGACAGTATACACCTATTTACATATAACTGCATGTAATAGACACTACTATACAGGGACAGTATACACCTATTTACATATAACTGCATGTAATAGACATTACTATACAGGGACAGTATACACCTATTTACATATAACTGCATGTAATAGACACTACTATACAGACACAGTATACACCTATTTACATATAACTGCATGTAATAGACACTACTATACAGGGACAGTATACACCTATTTACATATAACTGCATGTAATAGACACTACTATACAGGGACAGTATATACCTATTTACATATAACTGCATGTAATAGACACTACTATACAGGTACACAACAAGCTGGAGTAGGTATACGTCGGTATTCTCCTAAAACTTTAGGGCTTCGTTAGGAGTCTGAAAATCAGCACAATGTTATTTAAAAAACTAAATTGATACTCTCTCTCTGCCATTTACAAAATTATCCTCCAGCCTTTACCAGGCAACCTGCCTTATTCCATAGAGATGTGGGAGAGGGAACTGGGTGTGATCATTCTCCCGCAAACAGCAGTTAACATTTTTATTAACATTAAAAAAATTCTCTATCTCAGCATCTATTTTAGAAACTAATTATAAAATCCTACACTGTTGGTATCTAACGCCTCGCAAAATACACCGGCTATACCCTAGCACAAACAATAGATGCTGGAGATGTGGTCATGTGGGTAGCGGTATGGGCCATATGTGGTGGTGCTGCTCTCGCCTGAACCACTTTTGGTACGAGGTAATAGACGAGGTAGGGAAAATATTTCATATGCAAATTCCACCCGACCCCCTAATATGGCTGCTGAACAAGTCTGTCAGACTTCCGCTAAAGTCCCTCCTCCCCCTATTTCGGATATTTACAAATAGTGTTAAAACACTGATAGCCAGACACTGGAAGGCGAGGGATGTCCCCTCCCTGGGAATGAGGAAGGATAGGGTCTCAGAGCTATTGGAGTTGGAAGAATACTCCGCCTATAAGAAAGGGAATACAGAAAACTTTATTGCCATACAAGCAATCTGGAATGAATATAACAGAGCTCCAGCTATTTCTCCTGAGGCGAATATGTGATTATGGGAAACTAATTAATTTCTTATAGGCTACTATAGCTCAAGAGAGCAATTTTTTTCATTTTTTTTTTAGGTGTCACTATAAATTGGCCCCCGAGACTGGACGTACCCCCTCCTGTTATTGCGTTATTTATTGTAATTGTTTTTTGATTATACCTAGTTATCACCTGTTCAAATGAAAAGTTTGAGTCTGTGCCTCGTTTACGTGATATGTGATTGTATCTACAACTGCTTACTATATGTAATTGATGTGAACTGTGCACAGTTTCTACGTTAATAAAAAAAATTTAACTAAAAAACTAAATTAATGCTTTCTTTCTTGACACGGCGAGTCCACGGATCATCAGTAATTACTATTGGGAATATCACTCCTGGTCAGAAGGAGGCGGCAAAGAGCACCACAGCAAAGCCGCCAAGCACCATCTCCCCTCCCACAACCCCAGGAAAAGGAGAGAAAGGAAGCAACACAAGGTGCAGAGGTGCCTGAGGTTTACACAACAAAAAAACCTGTCTGAAAAATACAAGGTGGGCCGTGGACTCAGCGTGTCAAGAAATAAACAGATTTATCAGCTAAGCATAAATTTAATTTTCTTTCTAATGACACAGTGAGTCCACGGATCATCTGTAATTACTATTGGGAATCAATACCCAAGCTAGAGGACACAGATGATAAAGGAGGGAGAAGACAGGGAACCTAAACAGAAGGCACCACTGCTTGAAGAACCTTTCTCCCAAAAGAAGCCTCAGCCGAGGCAAAAGTATCAAATTGATAAAATTTTGAAAAAGTGTGTAGAGAGGACCAAGTTGCAGCCTTGCAAATCTGTTCCACAGAAGCTTCACTTTTGAATGTCCAGAAGTAGGAAACAGCCCTCGTGGAATGAGCCGTAACTCTCTCAGGAGGCTGCTGTCTAACAGTTTCATAGGCCAAACGAATTATACTCCTAAGCCACAAAGAAAGAAGTACCCGTAGCTTTCTGACCCTTGCGTTTCCCAGAGAAAACAACAAACAAAGCAGAAGACTGGCGAAAATCCTTAGTTGCCTGTAAATAGAATTTCAACGCACGCACCACATCTAGGTTTTGCAATAAACACTCTTTATGAGAAGAAGGGTTAGGACACAGGGAAGGAACAACGATTTCTTGTTTAATGTTCCTAACTGAAACCACTTTAGAAAGGAAATCCAACTTAGTACGCAGAACTACCTTATCCGAATGAAAAATAAGGTAAGGGGATTCACACTGCAACGCCGAGAGTTCAGAGTCTCTACGAGCAGAGGAAATTGCAACAAGAAACAAAAAACTTTCCAAGATAACATCTTAATAACTAAGGAATGCAAAGGCTCAAACGAAGCCTGCTGAAGAACTTTAAGAACAAGGTTAAGATTTGAACACAGGCCTGATTCTGACCAAGGCCTGACAGAAGGATTGCACATCTGGTACATCCGCCAGGCGTTTATGTAACAATATAGATAAGGCAAATATTTGACCCTTCAAAGTACTCGCAGACAAACCGTTCTCCAGACCCTCCTGGAGAAAAGATAAAATTCTAGGAATCCTGACTCTACTCCACGAGAACCCCTTGGATTCACACCAGAACATATCTGCGCCAAATCTTATGGTAAATCTTTCTCATCACAGGCTTACAAGCCTGAATCAAGGTCTCAATGACTGATTAGAAAACCCGCGCTTAGATAAAATTAAGCGTTCAATCTCCAAGCAGTCAGCTTCAGAGAAACAAGATTTGGATGAAGAAAGGGTCCTTGAAGTAGAAGGTCCTTCCTCAGTGGAAGTCTCCAAGGTGGAAGAGAAGACATCTCCACAAGGTCTGCATAGCAGATCCTGCGAGGCCACGCCGGTGCAATGAGGATCACTGACGACTTCTCCTGTTTGATTCGAGCAACGATTCGAACAATGACCCATGGAAGGAGAGCGAACTGAGGAAATAGGTATGCTAGACTGAAATTCCAAGGGACCGCCAGAGCATCTATCATTACAGACTGAGGATCCCTTGACCTTGAACCATACCTCGAAAGCTTGGCATTCTGTCGAGATGCCATGAGATCCAGCTCCGGCTGTCCCCATTTGAGAATCAAGCTGGAAAACACCTCCGGGTGGAGTTCCCACTCCCCCAGGTGAAAGGTCTGTCTGCTCGGAAAATCCGCTTCCCAATTGTCCACTCCTGGTATGTGGATAGCAGATACACAGCAGTTGTGGGTCTCCGCTCACTGAATAATCTTGGCTACCTCTGTCATGGCCAAGGAACTCTGATTTCCTCCCTGTTGGTTGATGTAAGCCACTGAAGTTATGTTGTCTGACTGGAACCTGATAAACCAGGCTGAAGCTACTTGAGGCCAGGTCAGAAGAGCACTGAAGATTGCCCTCAGCACTAGGATGTTTATGGGGAGAACCGACTCCTCCAGAGTCCATATCCCCTGAGCCCTTAGCGAGCCCTGGACTGCTCCCCATCCCAGCAGGCTAGCATCAGTGGTCACAATCACCCAGGTAGGTCTGCGAAAGCAGATTCCATGGGAGAGATTTTCCTGAGACAACCACCAAGGGAGAGAATCTCTTGTCGCCTGATCCAGTTGTAATCACGGAGACAGATCTGCAGAGGTCTTAGATGGAACCGGGCAAACGGAATGATGTCCATGGTAGCTACCATCAGACCAATCACCTCTATACATTGGGCCACTGACAGCCAAGGAGAGGACTGAAGGGCAAGACAAAAGTCGAAGATCTTTGTCTTTCTGACCTCTGTCAGAAATATCTTCATTGATAAGGAATCTATTATGGTTCCCAAGAACACTACCCTTGTAGCTGGAATCAAGGAACTCTTTTCAAAATTCACCTTCCATCCGTGTGAGCACAGGAAAGATAACATCTCTGTGTGGGAGTTTGCTTGTTGAAAAGACGGCGCCAGAACGAGAATGTCGTCCACATAAGGCGCCACTGCAATTCCCCGCGAACGGAGCACCGCCAACAGTGCTCCCAGGACCTTTGAGAAAATTCTGGAAGATGTGGCAAGCCCGAATGGAAGAGCCACAAACTGAAAGTGTTTGTCTAAAAACCAAGAACCTCAGAAATTTGTGATGATCCCTGTGGATGGGAACATGCAGGTACGCATCCTTTAAATCTACTGTTGTCATGAATTGACCCTCTTGAACCAAGGGAAGAATGGAATGAATAGTTTCCATCTTGAAGGATAGCACTCTGAGGAACTTGTTTAGACTCTTGAGATCTAAAATCGGTCTGAAAGTTCACTCTTCTTTTGGGAACCACAAACAGATTGGAGTAGAATCCCAGACCGTGTTTCTGTACTGGAACGGGAACTATCACTCCCAGGACGGAAAGGTCCCGGACAGTGTAAGAACGCCTCTCTTTATCTGGTCTACAGATAATCTTGAGAGCAGAAACCTTACCCTGGGAGGAAAGGTTTTGAACTCTAGTTTGCATCCCTGTGACACGATGTCCACCGCCCAGGGATCTGGAACATCCCGAACCCAAGCCTGAGCGAAGAAAGTCTGCCCCCCCACAAGATCCGCTCCCGGATCGGGGGCAGACCCGTCGTGCTGATTTTGAGTCATTAACAGGCTTCTTAGATTGCTTCCCCTTGTTCCAAGACTGATTGGACTTCCAGGAAGACTTGGACTGTTCCTGCTTGGCAGAGAGAGATGAAGGCTTACCTTTAAGGTTTCGAAAGGAACGAAAATTACTCTGACATCCTTTCTGCAATAATCTCTGTAGCCCGGTCTGGTACAGGAAAAACCTCCACCGTGGAAGGTACATCAAAGTATTTGTTTAGCTTACTAGACTTCTTAGGATTGACTACGACAGTCGTGTCGGAGTCGTCCAAGGTGGCCAAAACCTCCTTAAGTAACAAACAGAGGTGTTCCAGCTTAATTAAACCTGAAGGATACGACTTCAGCATCAGAAAAATGAATTACACTGTATTTCACCCTCAGATGCCACCAAAGTATCTTCCTCCTCAGACTTCTGAGAGGGAACATTCGGAATAGCCACAAATGTGTCAGAAACCTTTACATTCCTTTACATTTCCTCTTGCACTTTCTCTGCAGCATGGGAACAGCAGACAGGGCATCAGTTACCGCAGAGGATATGTGGGTAGCAATGTCTTGCAAGGTAACTCCAATCGGAGGGTGAGAGGGAGCGCAGGGCACTGCATGTGGGGACAATGATGTTTGGGACACTTGAGGAGAAAGCTGCAGCATAACTTTAACAAGAGACCCCTGAACAGCATCTGCCTTAGATAATGATGGCTCAGAATCAAAGTCTATCCCTGTAATGTTATGTTCTCTCAATACATGAGGAACAAAAAGGGATTGGTGGTTCAACATTGGAATCAAAACACAAGCTACATGTAACGTTTTGCAGGGCCTCTTGGTCCAAATTAAATAAAAATGTCTTTATTTAATTTTAAAATAATTATAAAAAAAAAAAAATGTTACTGTCACTTTAAATTTTAAAATGAAACTTTATATTCAAAATTGCAACCGCAGAGCAGCTGCTCACTCGCAACCTCAGACAGCCTCTTTACCTCAGCACAATGCCTACCAGTCCTGCTGGAAAACGGAAATAGGAGATTTGAACGATCCGGACCCAGAGTTGCAGCTACCAGCCGACAAGTTCCTTACTAGCAGAGCCGCAACAAACCCCTCTATACTGGACCGCACAGAAGGAGAAACCGGATGTGCGCAACACTATCTTGCCGCCTCAGAAAAGCCCGCCCTCCTAATCGTGGGCGTGACTAACTTGAACTCCCGGTCGCCATTAGCCTCCCTGTAGCCATCACAGAAGTAAAGCATACAAAACACATACCACCAAGTCCGGAATTAAACCGGAGCTGAGCCTCTTAAATTACCACTCACATAACCGCAGCAATACCAATAAATATGCTTCTACTCCTCAAGCCCCCAGTGCCTGCATAACGGCCCATATGAATCCCATTAAGCCTAAATAGGATTAACTGTAAAAGTGCCATATTCTCCTGACCCAAGAAAATGAAATTAGGCACTTACCTGAATTCAACACTGCCCGGCAGCAGGGCAGCTCACTTGGTTTGAGAGGCAACCTCCTCACATGGACCTGTGGAAAGCAAAGTAAGACTGATTAATCCTACTCAGGCTTTCAAGACAGGGCAGCAACAACTGTTTGGGAGGCGTAGTGAGGATTGTACCCCACAAGTTCCCAATTGCTTAAAAGCCACCACTGCTCTACTGAAGAGACTGAAGTGGACTACGGCTAAACCCCAGGAAAGATCAGAGCCAACCTGCTCTGCTTTAAAATAAAAAATTCTTGATTGAAGAAATTTCTATCAGACACTTAAACTTTACAACCTCCTTGCAACGCAGGCAAAGAGAATAACTGGGGGTTGTGGGAGGGAAGGTGGTGCTTGGCGGCTTTGACGTGGTGCTCTTTGCCTCCTCCTGCTGGCCAGGAGTGATATTCCCAATAGTAATTACTGATGATCCGTGGACTCACCGTGTCATTAGAAATGAATAAGCAAAACTATACTTTTTAAAAAAAACCAAAAAACTATAGGCTCTATAAATGCATCATCTACAAAATATTTATGCAAAGAAAAATCTAGTGTATAATGTTCCTTTAAGATTGCTGCTCTAATTGAATCATTAAATAAAACATTTTGGGTTTCATGTCCCTCAAAGGGACACTGAACCCAAATTTTTTCTTTTGTGGTTCAGAAAGAGCATGCAGTTTTAAGCAACTTTCTAAATTACTCCTATTATAAATTTTTCTTCATTCTTGTGCTATCTTTATTTGAAAAAGAATGCATCTAAGCTTTTTTTGGTTCAGAACTCTGGAAAGCACTTTTTTATTGGTGGATGAAAAACCAGGTTGTTCACCGAAAATGTGCCGGCATCTAAACTTACATTCTTGCATTTCAAATAAAGATACCAAGAGAATGAAGAAAATGTGATAATAGGAGTAAATTAGAAAGTTGCTTAAAATGTCATGCTCTATCTGAATCACGAAAGAAAAAATTTGGGTTCAGTGTCCCTTTAAGCAACACAGAGCAGCACATTCTGGAGCAGAAGTGCAGTGAAAGTGTAAATGGCAATGAGCTCCTATTTAGGCACAGACAGATCTTGTGCGACTTTATTAGCTTTTTCCTCGGAGAGCAACTGATGAGGCTTTGCTACAAGGAAACCATTAACTGTGCAAATGTAAGAGGAGTCACTGAAACAAGCTATGTATTGTTCTCTTTAGAGGACATGGTGCACACCCATATATAATGTATTTCAAAAATTGTTGAATAACGACAATGATGGCGAAATCCACTTATAAAAAGACAGAGAATCAATCACTCTTTTAACCTTTTATTTGTATAGCTATAAGGTTTTGCAATGCCAGTTTTCATTTGCAAAAATCAAATACAGAGACACTCTCTCGCAGAAAGTACCATACAACAACTAGCATTACTAAATCAATTCTAATATTGATGTTAACCAATAAAGGAAATGTAGTAAAAACATATACAGGGAAAACAAAAAAAACACTTCACAATGAAAAATGTGACGTCACAAAAAGATCGTTACTGAAAGGACAAAAACTTGTAACACCTTACCAAAGGGCGGCGCCAACTCTGTGGAAGGGAGTAGCTGTCATGGATGAAAGTCGGATCTATGCAGTTTTATATTATCCCTTTAATGTGGAGTGTATCCACTATAAACACTTCTAAACCACAACAGCACTCAGGGTTAATGCATTACCAAGCAACGGTATGCACATATAATATCTAAACCCTGTGCTGTAATATAAACATTCAGAGAAATGTATAAACAGTGGCAGGGTTAATATGTTGAGTGTAATCAAATAGTGGATTTGAACATGGTTCTGTCCATGAACCAATAATTGAAATACATATCCCAGTGTATGCTCAAAGTAGCAGTGATGTTTCCAGGCAAAAGTTTCCTTTTCATAGAATGGTCGTGTTGCAAAAGCTTCTAAAAAGCACGAGCAATGATAAGGCTGTAGCAAACCTAGAATCCAGCACGCAAGTGTTCATGAATGAATGCTAATTGAAGGTTGAGGCTGGAAGCAGCATGAGCAATTAGCAACAATGTAGCAGAAATGCTGCGATTTCAAAGGAAACCTTTAATGTTGATAATCCTTCCCCATATCAACTGCACACAACAACAAGGAATACCTCCACCTCACATACCTAGGTGCTGGGGTTGTATCAAGGACTTTAATACCATCCAGAATTCCTCATGGAGCAACTGGAAATAATGTAAACTCCACAAACCGTATCGACCTCTCCAACCAGCCGTGCACAGCGTGACGTCACGTGATCAAGCCAACACGTGTTTCATCCCTTGGATCACTCAGGACTTCCTCAGAGCTGTGGAGATATTCCTTGCTGTTGTGTGCAGTTGATATGGGGAAGGATTAATCAACATTAAAGTGAAGGTAAACTTTGGTGAATGAAAGCCCATTTTTTAAAAATACTATTAAACACAGGGCACTTTCATTCATCAAAGTTTACAAAGCAGTCGTTTTGATTAAATGACCTTTGTTTCTTTTTCCCCCTCCTGGAAATCCTCTCTTCACATGTCAGCAATGACTAATCCGGCTTCCTCCAATCACAGCATGGCCTCGGGCAATGACTACCCTGGGGGGAATATTCCTTGTTGTTGTGTGCAGTTGATATGGGGAAGGATTATCAACATTAAAGGTTTCCTTTGAAATCGCAGCATTTCTGCTACATTGTTGCTAATTGCTCATGCTGCTTCCAGCCTCAACCTTCAATTAGCATTCATTCATGAACACTTGCGTGCTGGATTCTAGGTTTGCTACAGCCTTATCATTGCTCGTGCTTTTTGGAAGCTTTTGCAACACGACCATTCTATGAAAAGGAAACTTTTGCCTGGAAACATCACTGCTACTTTGAGCATACACTGGGATATGTATTTCAATTATTGGTTCATGGACAGAACCATGTTCAAATCCACTATTTGATTACACTCAACATATTAACCCTGCCACTGTTTATACATTTCTCTGAATGTTTATATTACAGCACAGGGTTTAGATATTATATGTGCATACCGTTGCTTGGTAATACATTAACCCTGAGTGCTGTTGTGGTTTAGAAGTGTTTATAGTGGATACACTCCACATTAAAGGGATAATATAAAACTGCATAGATCCGACTTTCATCCATGACAGCTACTCCCTTCCACACAGAGTTGGCGCCGCCCTTTGGTAAGGTGTTACAAGTTTTTGTCCTTTCAGTAACGATCTTTTTGTGACGTCACATTTTTCATTGTGAAGTGTTTTTTTTGTTTTCCCTGTATATGTTTTTACTACATTTCCTTTATTGGTTAACATCAATATTAGAATTGATTTAGTAATGCTAGTTGTTGTATGGTACTTTCTGCGAGAGAGTGTCTCTGTATTTGATTTTTGCAAATGAAAACTGGCATTGCAAAACCTTATAGCTATACAAATAAAAGGTTAAACGAGTGATTGATTCTCTGTCTTTTTATGATAAGTGGATTTCACCATCATTGTCGTTATTCAACAATTTTTGAAACCATTAACTGTATTGGAAGAGACAACTCAGTAGAGATGGGAAGCAGGAGAACCTAGCAGTGCTAACCCAATAACAAGCTAGTCACGAGGTGCAGTGTCCGGCAGCACAACCACTGATCAGACAAATATCCCAAAAGCCTGCTTGGTCTCCTGCTCACCTGTGAACCATAAGTTAACCCTTTCCGTACAAACCTATAAGTCTGTGCATTTACATGTGAGCTCATTCACTCGTGCGGTATCTAGTAGCCCTTTTATGGTGAGTAGGAGGACAAGTGCCATCAGGATGTCCTCCTTACACTACACTAGGCATGACAACAGCAATACAAGGGGGCGGCTGCATCTCGTACCTTTGTCACCTCCCCCTGAGCATCTCGTACTTTGCGTTTGTATCGCTGGACATCACCCTTCAGCTGGTGGTTGTGATTCTGAAGGCTCCCGATGAGGTGACGCATCTCACGATTAATAGGACCTGTGAGATTGTAAAAGTGAGACCTCAAATCCTCCCAACACTGTCTTGTCATTCACTGACTTACCGCTCACCCACCTGCTTGCTCATTAGCTGCCAAATTCTGTTCAAACTCAATCCTCAACATCTCGTACTCCTTGCGCACCTGAGCCAATGTGTCCTCAAGCTGAATCACCTCAGTGCGCAGCTTTTTCTGCACAGACAATTCCTCGCTCTGCAAAAGAAAGCCCAACCTGTGACGTACCTGCCTGTGAGCCCCACTGATCCTCCCAACCAGTGACGCACCTGCCCATGTGCCCCACTGACCCACACAACCAGTGACGTACCTGCCCCTGTGCCCCACTGACCCACAAACAACCAGTGAGGTACCTGCCCGTGAGTCTGACACAACCAGTGACGTACCAGCCCGTGAGTCCCACTGACCCACACAACCAATGACGTACCTGTCTGTGAGTCCCACTGTCCCTCCCAACCAGTGACGTACCTGCCTGTGAGCCCCACTGTCCCTCCCAACCAGTGACGTACCAGCCTGTGAGTCTCACTGACCCACACAAACAGTGAGGTACCTGCCCGTGAGCCTGACACAACCAGTGAGGTACCTGCCCCTAAGCCCCACTGAACCACCCAACCAGTGACGTACCTGCCCATGAGCCCCACACAACCAGTGAAGTACCTGCTTGTGAGCCCCACTGTCCCTCCCAACCAGTGACGTACCTGCCTGTGAGTCCCACTGACCCACCCAACCAGTGACGCACCTGCCGTGCGCCCCACTGAGCTTCCCAACCAGTGACGTACCTGCCTGTGAGTCCCACTGAACCTCCCAACCAGTGACGCACCTGCCGTGCGCCCCACTGAGCTTCCCAACCAGTGACGTACCTGCGCGTGCACCCCACAACTTCCCAACCAGTGACGTACTTGCCATGTCACAATGAGGTTCCCCCTAACATGGTATCAGAACTCAGCAGTACCATGACGCCATTCCACCTGTTTCGCGACATCCCTCTGTCACACCCCCAGCTCATCAGCACCACTACCTGAGGTCACCAGAAATACACACCCAATGCCAACCTCACCAAAAGATCCCCACTACCCCTTTACCTCCATGCGCTCTATCTGCCGTAGGTGGCTATTCTTTGTACTCAGCAGCAGTGCCCGGGCCTCATCAAGCTGAGTCTTCACTTGTAAAGACTCATTATACAGGAGAGAGAACTGAGACTGCAGGCAGCGGAAATCCTGAGTGCCCCTGACCGCCTCCTCCGGAAGAGTGCGCAGATCCAGCTATAGAAAGGAGAGGAGTGAGATACAAGGGATGGAACATACAGATATACAGTATCACTGCTGTGCTCTCCTCTCGCTCTTACCTTCAGCTTCTCCTTCAGACGAACGGCCGACTGCAGCTCATTTTGCAGCTTCTCCAACTCACACATCCGATTATTGGCCAATTCTTGGTTCTGTTCAAGCTCTGCATTCAGCATCTCAAACTGGGAAGAGGACAAGTCCAGTAAATGAAACGCGGAAAAAGAAAATTTATGCTTATCTGATAAATGTATTTCTTTCCAGATATGGTGAGTCCACAACGTCAATTGCTAGTGGGAATATCACTCCTGGCCAGCAGGAGGTGGCAAAGAGCACCACAGCAAAGCTGTTTAGTATCACTTCCCTTCCCACAATCCCCAGTCATTCCAGCGAAGGAAAATGGAAAAAAGAAAATTTATGCTTACCTGATAAATTTGTTTCTTTTTAGACATGATGAGTCCACGGATTTCATCCTTACTTATGGGATTACGCCTCCTGGTCAGCAGGAGGAGGCAAAGAGCTCCACAGCAGAGCTGTATATATAGCTCCTCCATTCCCTCCCACTCCAGTAATTCGACCGAAGTTAGGAAGAGAAAGGAAAAGCCAAGGTGCAGAGGTGTCTGAAGTTTACAATAATTAACAACCTGTCTTAAAAGAACAGGGCGGGCCATGGACTCATCGTGTCTAAAAACAAAACAAATTTATCAGGTAAGCATAAATTTTCTTTTCTTTTTAAAGACACAAGTCCAGGGATCATCTTCATTACTTATGGGATACAATACCCAAGCTAGAGGACACAGATGATAAGGGAGGGACAAGACAGGGAAGCTAAACGGAAGGCACCACTGCTTGAAGAACCTTTCTCCGAAAAGCGGCCTCAGCTGAGGCAAAAGTATCAAATTTATAGAATTTAGAAAAAGTGTGAAGAGAGGACCAAGTTGCAGCCTTGCAAATCTGTTCCACAGAAGCTTCATTTTTGAATGCCCATGAGGAAGCAACAACCCTAGTGGAATGAGCCGTAACTCTCTCAGGAGGCTGCTGTCCAGCAGTCTCATATGCAAAGTGGATGATACTCTTCAGCCAAAAAGAAAGAGGTAGCTGTAGCTTTCTGACCCTTACGTTTTCCAGAGAAAATCACAAAGAAAAGGACTGACGAAAATCCTTAGATGCTTGTAAATAAAATTTTAAAGCACAGACCATGTCCAAATTCTGCAAAAGACGTTCTGAGAAGAAGGATTAGGACACAAGGAAGGAACCACAATCTCCTAGTTAATGTTGTTATCTGAAATAATCGTAGGAAGAAAACCTAGCTTAGTACGCAAAACTACGTTATCTGAATGGAAAATAAGAGAAGGAGAAGAGTATTGCAACGCTGAGAGCTCAGACACTCTACGAGCTGAAGAAATAGCAACAAGAAATAAAACTTTCCAAGATAACAACTAAATATCTAAGGAATGCATAGGCTCAAACGGAGCCCCTTGAAGAACTTTAAGAACTAAATTCAGACTCCATGGAGGAGTAACTGGTTTGAACACAGGCCTGATCCTAACTAAGGCTTGACAAACAGATTGTACATCTGGGACATCTGCCAGACATTTGTGTAACAAAATAGATAAAGCAGAGATTTGGATTTACACCAATAGAGATATTTACGCCATATCTTATGGTAAATCCTTCTAGTGACAGGCTTACGAGCCTGAATCATGGTCTCTATGACCGAATCAGAAAAACCCCGCTTGGATAAGATTAAGCATTCAATCTCCAAGCAGCCAGCTTCAGAGAAACTAGATTTGGGTGAAGGAAGGGCCCTTGAATTAGAAGGTCCTTCCTCAACAGAAGTCTCCAAGGTGGCAGAGATGACATGTCCACCAGAGCAGCATAACAAATCTTGCGAGGCCAAGCAGGAGCAATGAGAATCACTGATGGCTTCTCCTGTTTGATTCGAGCAATGACCCGAGGAAGAAGTGCAAACGGGGGGATAGGTATGCTAGGCTGAAGAGCCAAGGAACCACCAGAGCATCTATCAGTTCCGCTTGGGGATCCCTGGACCTCGACCCGTATCTCGGGAGCTTGGCATTCTGACGAGATGCTATCAGATCTAACTCCGGCCGACCCCATTTGAGAATCAGGTTGGAGAACACTTCCGGATGGAGTTTCCACTCTCCCGGATGAAAAGTCTGCCTGCTCAGGAAGTCCGCCTCCCAGTTGTCCACCCCTGGGATGTGGATCGCTGATAGATGGCAAGAATGGGCCTCCACCCACCGGATTATCTTGGCTACCTCGGTCATCGCTAAGGAACTCCTCGTTCGTCCCTGATGATTGATGTAAGCCACTGACGTTATGTTGTCCAACTGGAATCTGATAAACTGAGCCGAAACCAACTGAGGTCAGGCCAGAAGAGCATTGAAGATCGCTCTTAGTTCCAGGATGTTTATAGGAAGAACAGACTCTGCCTGAGTCCATACTCCCTGAGCTTTTAGGGAACCCCAGACAGCTCCCCACCCTAGAAGGCTGGCGTCTGATGTCACAATCACCCAGGACGGTCTGCGAAAGCAGGTTCCCTGGGACAGATGATCCAGAGACAACCACCATTGAAGAGAGTCCCTCGTCTCCTGTTCCAGGGTTATTCAAGGAGACAAGTCTGCATAATCTCCAATCCACTGCCTGAGCATGTCCAACTGCAGAGGCCTGAGGTGGAACCGAGCAAATGGGATGAAGTCCATTCCCGCCACCATCAGTCCGATTACCTCCATGCACTGAGTCACTGACGGCCGGGGAGTGGACTGAAGGGCTCGACAGGTATCAAGAATCTTTGATTTCCTGACCTCTGTCAGAAAAATTCTCATGGATATAGAATCGATTAGAGTTCCCAAGAAGGTCACCCTTGTCTTCGGGATTAAGGAACTCTTTTCCAGATTTACCTTCCACCCGTGAGTTCTTAGGAAGGAAAGCACAATGTTGGTATGAGATGACAAGATGGTGCCTGGATTAGAACATCGTCCAGATAAGGTGCCACTGCAATGCCCCGCGGTCTTAGAACCGCCAGCAGAGACCCCAGAACCTTTGTGAAAATTCTGGGTGCCGTGGCCAGGCCGAAAGGAAGAGCCACGAACTGAAAGTGTTTGTCCAGAAAGGCAAACCTCAGGAACCTGTGATGATCTCTGTGGATAGGAACATGTAGATATGCATCCTTTAAATCCACTGTCGTCATAAATTGACCCTCCTGGATCAATGAAAGAATGGTATGAATAGTCTCCATCTTGAATGATGGAACTCTGAGAAACTTGTTTAAACTCTTGAGGTCTAAGATAGGTCTGAAGGTTCCCTCCTTTTTGGGAACCACAAACAGATTTGAATAAAACCCCTGCCCCTGTTCCTGTACTGGAACAGGAATAATTACTCCCAGGGAGGAGAGGTCTCTTACACAATGTAAGAACGCCTCTTTCTTTATCTGGTTTGCAGATAATCTTGAAAGAAGAAATATTGCCTGGGCAGGAAAGCTTTTGAACTCCAGTTTGTATCCCTGATACAGTATTTCTATTGCCCAGGGATCCTGAACATCCCAAACCCAAGCCTGAACGAAGAAGGAAAGTCTGCCCCCTACCAGATCCGGTCTCGGATCGGGGGCATGCCCTTCATGCTGTTTTGGATTCAACAGCAGGCTTCTTGAATTGTTTACCCTTGTTCCAAGACTGGTTGGGTCTCCAAGTAGTATTATATTGTTCTGGTTTAGAGGAGGAAGAGAAAGAATTTCCTTTGAAATTTCGAAATGAACGAAAATTACTCTGTTGTCCCTTTTGTCTATTTCTCTTATATTGAGGGAGAAGATGACCCTTACCTCCCGTGATATCAGAAATAATCTCTTTCAACTCCGGACCAAACAAGATTTTCCCCTTGTAAGGAATAGCTAAGAGCTTAGACTTAGATGAAACATCGGCAGACCAAGGCTTTAGCCATAAGGCCCTACAAGCTAAAATAGAGAAACTGGAAATTTTAGCTCCCAGTTTAATAACTTGAAGGAAAGCGTCCGAAATAAATGTATTAGCAAGTTAAAGCTTTTATCCTGTCTTGGATCTCATCCAAGGGAGTTTCTCTCCTGAGGGCCTCAGATAGAGCGTCAAACTAATAAGCTGCCGCACTCGTAATGGTAGCTATGCACACAGCCGGTTGCCACTGCATACCCTGGTGTACATAAATCTTCTTGAGTAATCCCTGCAACTTCGTATCCATTGGATCCTTAAAGGCACAAC
This sequence comes from Bombina bombina, assembly GCF_027579735.1. NCBI lineage: Eukaryota > Metazoa > Chordata > Amphibia > Anura > Bombinatoridae > Bombina > Bombina bombina. The sequence goes on along the minus strand of NC_069509.1, from coordinate 5,208,638 downwards.
TGTCCTCTATAGGAACAGTAGTTCTCTTAGCCAAGGTTGAAACAGCTCCTTCCACCTTAAGAACAGTCTGCCAAGCCTCTCTAATGGAATCAGCTATTGGAAACATCTTCTTTGAAGATATGAGAGGGAGAGAAAGGGATACCCGGTCTCTCCCATTCCTTAGCAATGATTTCAGAGGCTTTCTTGGGAACTGGAAAGACATCCGTAAAGGAAGGAACTTCAAAATATCTGTCTAGTTTACTAAACTTTGGGAGGGGGACCACCACTGTGGAGTCACTATCATCTAGGGTAATTAAAACCATCCTAAGTGAGAGACGAAGGTGTTCTAATTTAAATCTAAAGGATACCACCTACAAATCTGTCAAAGGTAAAAAATCCTCTGAATCTGAAACTTCACCTTCAGATGCTAGAACGTTAACTTCCTCTTCCGATTGGCGAGAAGAGACTTCCGAAATAGCCACGACTGCATCAGAGACCTTACTGACTGCAGGAATGGTCTTCCGTTTGCCCTGCAACATGGGAAAGGCAGACAAGGCATCAGAGGTAGTGGAAGGCATGAGAGACGCTATGTCCTGTAATGAAATCCCAGAAGGGACTACAGCTGAAGCGCAGGGCACTGCTGGTGGGGGCGTTAATTTTTGGGACGCTTGGGGAGAAAGTTGCGGCATAAATTGACCCTCATCAGAAGACTCTTGGACAACATCTGCCTGAGAGGAGATTGGTTCAGTAAAAATGTTATCCCTAAAACTAACAGTCCTTTCAATACATGTAGGACAGAAGGGGATTGGTGGTTCCACATTTGCATCCAGACACAAAGCACATGTAACATATTGCACACCCTCTTGGTCCAGCCCCAGTGCCTGCTATAAGTCACTGCCCAAAACTTTCGCTTGAAAGTTTAAAAAGAGTCCCAACAAAAAAAGGCTTTTACCATTAACCCCTTATGTTCCATAGTGCTATTTTTAAATAAATGTACTGAGTCTCCTTAGGTCCCAGAAAGGCAGCACTTACCTTAATCACTGCCTGGCAGGAAGGCAGTTCCCAAGCTTGAGAGGTCCTCTCCCTCACATTGGCCTGAGAAGGAAGCAAATGCAGAGTCAGTGAGTACCTCAGACTGAAGGATATAGGGCAGCACAAATATGGGAGGCGCAGTGAGAATTATGTCCCACAAGTTCCCATTGCTCTACAGTAGAGCTTTGGTGGCTTTAGAGACTGAAATGGAACCAGGCTACACCCCAGGACAAAGTACCACTCTCTGGCACTACTTTAAAATAAACTCTTGATTGAAGAATCTAAAACTAACACCTCACTTTACCTCTTCCTATCACAAACGTAGGCAAAGAGAATGACTGGAGTGAGAGGGAAGGGAGGAGCTATTTAACAGCTCTGCTGTGGTGCTCTTTGCCGCCTCCTGCTGACCAGGAGGTGAATATCCCATAAGTAATGAAGATGATCCGTGGACTCATCGTGTCTTTAAAAAGAAAAAGAATTACACAAACGGTGTAGAGGTGCATGAGGTTTAGTCAAAAACAGCTGTCTTAATTTTAAGTGTGGGGTCGTAAACTCACCATATCCGGAAAAAAGGAAATTTATGCTTACCTGATAAATTTATTTATTTTTCTATACGACGAGTCCACGGATTTCATCCTTACTTGTGGGATTATGCCTCCTGGTCAACAGGAGGAGGCAAAGAGCACCACAACAGCTGTATAAATAGCTCCTCCCTTCCCTCCCAACCCAGTCATTCGACCGAAGTTAGGAAGAGAAAGGAAAAGCCACAGTGCAGAAGTGTCTGAAGTTTAACAAAAAATAATAACCTGCCTTAAATTAACAAGGCGGGCCGTGGACTCTTCGTATCGAAAAATAAATAAATATATCAGGTAAGCATAAATTTACTTTTCTTTTTCAAGATACGACGAGTCCACGGATTTCATCCTTACTTGTGGGATACAATACCAAAGCTATAGTACACGGATGAAAAGGGAGGGACAAGACAGGGAACCTAAACGGAAGGCACCACTGCTTGAAGAACTTTCCTCCCAAAAACAGCCTCAGAAGAGGCAAAGGTATCGAATTTGGAAAATTTGGAAAAGTATGAAGAGACGACCAAGATGCTGCCTTGCAAATCTGTTCAACAGAAGCATCATTTTTGAATGCCCATGAGGAAGCCACAGCTCTAGTGGAATGAGCCGTAATTCGTTCAAGAGGCTGCTGTCCAGCAGTCTCATATGCAAAGCGGATGATACTCTTCAGCCAAAAAGAAAGAGAGGTAGCCGTAGCTTGCTGACCCCTACGTTTCCCAGAAAAAACAACAAACAATGAAGATGATTGGTGAAAATCCTTAGTCTAAATAAAACCTCATAGCCCGGACCACGTCTAGGTTATGTAACAGACGCTCCTTCTTAGACGAAGGATTAGGACATAAGGAAGGAACAACAATTTCCTGACTAATATTCTTATTTGAAACAACCTTAGGAAGAAAACCAGGTCTGGTTCTCAACACCACCTTATCCGAATGGAAAATAAGATAAGGAGGATCACATTGCAACGCCGAAAGCTCAGATACTCTTCGAGCAGAAGAAATAGCAACCAAAAATAAAACTTTCCAAGATAATAACTTAATATCTATGGAATGCATAGGTTCAAACGGACCCCCTGGAAGAACTTTAAGAACCAAATTTAAACTCCAAGGAGGAGTAACAGGTCTAAATACAGGCCTGATAAAAAGATTGTACGCCTGGGACATCCGCCAGACGCGTGTGTAACAATACAGATAAGGCAGAGATCTGACCTTTCAAAGAAGTCGCAGACAACACCTTCTCCAATCCTTCTTGGAGAAAGGACAAAATTCTAGGAATCCTAACTCTACTCCAAGAGTAGCCCTTGAATTCACACCAATAAAGATATTTACGCCATATCTTATGGTAAATCTTTCTAGTAACAGGCTTACGCTCCTGGATCAAAGTATCGATAACTGAATCCGAAAACCCACGCTTAGATAAAATTAAGCGTTCAATCTCCAAGCAGTCAGCTGCAGAGAAACTAGATTTGGATGATGGAAGGGTCCCTGAATGAGAAGGTCTTTCCTCAATGGGAGCTTCCACGGAGGCTGAGAGGACATGGCCACCAGATCGGCATACCAAGTCCTGCGAGGCCACGCAGGAGTGAGAAGAATCACTGATGCCCTCTCCTGTTTGATACGCGCAATCACCCGGGGAAGAAGAGCAAACGGGGGAAAAACATAAGCCAGTTTGAAGGACCAAGGAACTGCCAAGGCATCTATCAGCTCGGCCTGAGGATCCCTGGACCTGGACCCGTATCTCGGAAGCTTGGCATTCTGACGAGATGCCATGAGATCCAACTCCGGCCTGCCCCATCCGAGTACCAGGCTGGAAAATACCTCCGGATGGAGTTCCCATTCTCCCGGATGAAACGTTTGTCTGCTCAGAAAATCCGCTTCCCAGTTTTCCACTCCTGGGATGTAGATCGCAGACAGATGGCAAGAGTTCAACTCCACCCACTGAATAATCCTGGATACCTCTGTCATCACTAAGGAACTCCTTGTTCCTCTATGTCTTTAAATTAGATGAAGCAAAACGTGTAACTGTGCCTTTAAAATATATTAAGCAAACAGTACTCACACTCTAGGTAAACTATACACGGACATAAGAAGAAGGGTTAAAGAAAAAGGCAAGTCTTATCCCGCTCAGGGAGCGTGGGAGAATAACTCCGCCCTTCTTGGGCGTTAACTAGTCCCAGAGCGTCATACACATAACCGCAATCTGTATGTCGCTGTCTGAACGTCTAAGCACACCATGCGGTCCATAATAAAAAACAAATTTATGTAAGAATTTACCTGATAAATTCATTTCCTTCATATTGGCAAGAGTCCATGAGCTAGTGACGTATGGGATATACATTCCTACCATGAGGGGCAAAGTTTCCCAAACCTCAAAATGCCTATAAATACACCCCCCACCACACCAACAATTCAGTTTAACGAATAGCCAAGAAGCCAAGATTCAAACTCCCAACCCTCTGGTTGCAAGATGGTTAAGCTATCTACCGGACCACTAGAGCTTGCTGTTTGGACGAACAGTAGACTGCAGAAAGAGGTAAGAGGAAGAAATCTCAAATTATCTAACCTCTACTAGACATATTCTTATATATAAGAATCTAATAAGGTCCCTGAGAAAATCACCCCTGTAGCCGGAACAAGGGAGCCATGAAGAAGAGACCAGATCCTCTTGAAAGAGAGTTTGCTAGAAGAAAGGATGGCACCTGGACCAAATATAGTCCAGGAAAACACCTCTGCAACTCCCTGAGACATGAAAGAGTCTTTCTAGGATGGCGAATCTCAGAACTTAAGAAGATCCCATAGAATAGGACATAAAGATACACATCCTTCAGGTCTATGTTTCATGAACAGACACTGTAGATAATGTAATTCTATTTGAAGGAAGGTACTCTGAGAAACTTGAAAATAAATACCTCAATCCCGTTCCCTTACCGGAACTAGAACTGACACTTCCAGGGAGGAAGGTCCTGAACCAGAATGCCTCATCATACCTGTACTGCAGATGCTAGATTGCTTTCTCCAGGACCAAGACTGATTGGGTAACCCAGTCGACTGGACTGACCCAGCAGTAAAAGGAAAAGGAAGACTTTCCTTTAGTCTATTCCTCTGATGGAAGGTAGAAAAGGCCCTCTTCCACCCGTAAGACAGAAGTTAAATCTTCCAGACCAGGTCCAAACAAGGTATCACTAAGGAAGCACCAGAAGCTTGGACTTGGAGGTAACCTTAAATATGACACCAGTTGACACAAGTCTTGGACAAATAGAATATTGAACCTGAATCTGCAGATTCGCAGAGCCTAGGCTGTATCACTAAGCCACAGGTAGGCTTCTCAGCTGACCAAGAATTCAGCCACAACGCCCCGCGGGCTAGGCAGCAAGAGAAATTAGACAAGGCATCACACCAAAAAGATGCCGCTCTTGACACAGTGGCAACACAAACCGTCAGTTTCCATGAAACCCTAGACGATCAAACCAACCTCCAGCTTCTGGTTCATGGATCCGTAAAGGAGCAGCTATCCTCTATAGGGATCGAAATTCTTTGAGCCATAGTAGAAAAGCTCCCTTCTACTTGAGGCACTGTGCATTTTAATGGAGTCAGCGACAGGCAAATCCTTCAAGGACGGGAGACAGGGAAAAAAAAAAAAAAGGGATCCATAGCTTCTCTTATTCCTTTGAAAATATCCATTACACATCTAGAAACACTTCCTCATAGGAAGGAACTTCATGGGTTAAAAAACTTCCAAGGTTTACAACGACAGAAGTATCGGTGTCGTTCAAGTAGCCAAAACCTCCTTTAAAAATACACCTGAAGGTCACCCCTTCAGAATTAGATGAAGGAATTATACTGTCCAGATCTGAGATTTCACCCTCAAAAACTACCAGCAAATTCTCCTTACCAGGATTAGGAGAGAGTGCTACCTGTGTAGCAAAATGTGGAGCAGGAACCTTACTATCTGAACATTGAAATGTCCTCTTGCGTTTTCCCAATAGGATAGGAAAAAACAGATAAAGCTACAGATATCACAAAGAATATCTGAGCTGAAAATCTGCAGGCAAATAAACTCCTCCAGGAGATTGAGAGGAACCGCAGGGCACTGCCTGTGACGCCATTGAGGCTTGGGACGTTTAAGGAGAAAGCTGTGGCAATGCCGGAACAGCATCATCCTTGGAGACATGAGACTCAGAGCAACAAACTAGGTGTACATTGCATAGCTTTGTCTAATATATGCAGCACCGAATTGCATAGACAAAAGAACCTGTCTAGAAATCTGTCCTTAGGAACAAGAGGCTCAAGAAAAAATAAATATAATTTATTTAAGAACTTACCTGATAAATTAATTTTTTACATAGTGGCAAGAGTCCATGAGCTAGTGACGTATGGAATATACATTTCTACCAGGTGGGGGCAAAGTTTCCCAAACCTCAAAATGCCTATAAATACACCTCCCACCTCACTCATACCTTAGTTTAACGCATAGCCAAGAAGTTAGGTGTAAAAGAAGGAGTAAAAAGCATACAAAAAGAGGAACTGGAAAAAAACATAATTTATGCTTACCTGATAAATTCCTTTCTCCTGTAGTGTAGTCAGTCCACGGGTCATCCATTACTTATGGAATATTTCTCTTCCTAACAGGAAACTGCAAGAGAATTACCCAGCAGAGCTTGCTATATAGCTCCTCCCCTCACCTATCATACTCAGTCATTCGACCAAAGCAGACGAGAAAGGAGAAACCATAGGGTACAGTGGTGACTGGAGTTTAATTAAAATTTAGACCTGCCGTAAAAACAGGGCGGGCCGTGCACTGACTACACTACAGGAGAAAGGAATTTATCAGGTAAGCATAAATTATGTTTTCTCCTGTTAAGTGTAGTCAGTCCACGGGTCATCCATTACTTATGGAATACCAATACCAAAGCTAAAGTACACGGATGAAGGGAGGGACAAGGCAGGAACATTAAACAGAAGGAACCACTGCCTGAAGTACCCTTCTCCCAAAAATAGCCTCCGACGAAGTACCAAATTTGTAAAATTTTGAAAAAGTGTGAAGCGAAGACCAAGTCGCAGCCTTGCAAATCTGTTCAACAGAGGCCTCATTTTTAAAGGCCCAGGTGGAAGCCACAGCTCTAGTAGAATGAGCTGTAATCCTTTCAGGAGGCTGCTGTCCAGCAGTCTCATAGGCTAAGCGTATTATGCTACGAAGCCAAAAAGAGAGAGAGATATCGAAGCCTTTTGACCTCTCCTCTGTCCAGAGTAAACGACAAACAGGGAAGAAGTTTGACGAAAATCCTTAGTTGCCTGCAAATAGAATTTCAGGGCACGGACTACGTCCAGATTATGCAAAAGTCGTTCCTTCTTTGAAGAAGGGTTAGGACACAGAGATGGAACAACAATCTCTTGATTGATATTCCTGATAGTAACTACCTTAGGTAAGAACCCAGGTTTAGTACGCAGGACTACCTTGTCTGAATGAAAAATCAGATAAGGAGAATCACAATGTAAGGCAGATAACTCAGAGACTCTTCGAGCCGAGGAAATAGCCATCAAAAACAGAACTTTCCAAGATAACAACTTGATATCAATGGAATGAAGGGGTTCAAATGGAACGCCTTGAAGAACATTAAGAACTAAGTTTAAGCTCCACGGCGGAGCAACAGACTTAAACACAGGCTTAATCCTAGTTAAAGCCTGACAGAAAGCCTGAACGTCTGGAACTTCAGCCAGACGTTTGTGTAGAAGAATAGACAGAGCAGAAATCTGTCCCTTTAACGAACTAGTAGATAAGCCCTTTTCTAAACCCTCTTGTAGAAAGGACAATATCCTAGGAATCCTAACCTTACTCCATGAGTAACTCTTGGATTCGCACCAACGTAAATATTTACTCCATATTTTATGGTAAATTTTTCTGGTAACAGGCTTCCTAGCCTGTATTAAGGTATCAATAACCGACTCCGAGAAACCACGCTTTGATAGAATCAAGCGTTCAATCTCCATGCAGTCAGCCTCAGAGAAATTAGATTTGGATGTTTGAAAGGACCCTGAATTAGAAGGTCCTGTCTCAGAGGCAGAGACCACGGTGGACAGGACGACATGTCCACTAGGTCTGCATACCAGGTCCTGCGTGGCCACGCAGGCACTATCAGAATCACCAAAGCTCTCTCCTGTTTGATCTTGGCAATCAAACGAGGAAGCATTGGGAATGGTGGAAACACATAAGCCATGTTGAAGACCCAAGGGGCTGTCAGAGCATCTATCAGCACCGCTCCCGGGTCCCTGGACCTGGATCCGTAACAAGGAAGCTTGGCGTTCTGACGAGACGCCATGAGATCCAGATCTGGTTTGCCCCAACGACGAATCAGTTGAGCAAAGACCTCCGGATGGAGCTCCCACTCTCCCGGATGAAAAGTCTGGCGACTTAGAAAATCCGCCTCCCAGTTCTCCACGCCTGGGATGTAGATCGCTGACAGGTGGCAAGAGTGAGACTCTGCCCAGCGAATTATCTTTGAGACTTCCAACATCGCTAGGGAACTTCTGGTTCCCCCCTTGATGGTTGATGTAAGCCACAGTCGTGATGTTGTCCGACTGAAATCTGATGAACCTCAGAGTTGCTAACTGAGGCCAAGCTAGGAGAGCATTGAATATTGCTCTTAACTCCAGAATATTTATTGGGAGGAGTTTCTCCTCCTGAGTCCATAATCCCTGAGCTTTCAGGGAATTCCAGACTGCTCCCCAGCCTAGAAGGCTGGTGTCTGTTGTTACAATCGTCCAATCTGGCCTGCGAAAGGTCATCCCCTTGGACAGATGTGGCCGAGAGAGTCACCATAGAAGAGAATCTCTGGTCTTTTGATCCAGATTTAGTAGGGGGGACAAATCTGAGTAATCCCCGTTCCACTGACTTAGCATGCACAATTGCAGCGGTCTGAGATGCAGGCGCGCAAATGGTACTATGTCCATTGCCGCTACCATTAAGCCGATTACTTCCATGCACTGAGCTACTGACGGGTGTGGAATGGAGTGAAGGACACGGCAAGCATTTAGAAGTTTTAATAACCTGGCCTCTGTCAGGTAAATTTTCATCTCTACAGAATCTATAAGAGTCCCTAGAAAGGGAACTCTTGTAAGTGGTAATAGAGAACTCTTTTCCACGTTCACCTTCCACCCATGCGACCTCAGAAATGCCAGAACTATCTCTGTATGAGACTTGGCAGTTTGAAAACTTGACGCTTGTATCAGAATGTCGTCTAGGTACGGAGTCACCGCTATGCCTCGCGGTCTTAGTACCGCCAGAAGTGATCCTAGAATTTTGTAAAGATTCTTGGGGCCGTAGCTAATCCGAAGGGAAGAGCTACAAACTGGTAATGCCTGTCTAGGAAGGCAAATCTCAGATACCGGTAATGGTCCTTGTGAATCGGTATGTGAAGGTAGGCATCCTTTAAGTCCACCGTGGTCATGTACTGACCCTCTTGGATCATGGGAAGGATGGTTCGAATAGTTTCCATTTTGAATGATGGAACTCTTAGAAATTTGTTTAGGATTTTTAAGTCCAAGATTGGTCTGAAGGTTCCCTCTTTTTTGGGAACCACAAATAGATTTGAATAGAATCCCTGCCCGTGTTCCGTCCGCGGAACTGGGTGGATTACCCCCATTAGTAAGAGGTCTTGTACACAGCGTAGAAACGCCTCTTTCTTTGTTTGGTTTGCTGATAACCTTAAAAGATGAAATCTCCCCCGTGGAGGAGAAGTTTTGAAGTCCAGGAGATATCCCTGAGATATGATCTCCAACGCCCAGGGATCCTGGACATCTCTTGCCCAAGCCTGGGCGAAGAGAGAAAGTCTGCCCCCCACTAGATCCGTTTCCGGATACCCTCTCTTCATGCTGTCTTGGGGGCAGCAGCAGGTTTCTTGGCCTGCTTGCCCCTGTTCCAGGTCTGGTTAACTTTCCAGCCCTGCCTGTAACGAGCAACAGCTCCTTCCTGTTTTGGAGCGGAGGAAGTTGATGCTGCTCCTGCCTTGAAGTTACGAAAGGCACGAAAATTAGACTGTTTGGCCTTTAATTTGGCCCTGTCCTGAGGTAGAGCATGGCCCTTTCCTCCCGTAATGTCAGCAATAATTTATTTCAAGCCGGGCCCGAATAAGGTCTGCCCTTTGAAAGGAATATTAAGCAATTTGGATTTAGAAGTCACGTCAGCTGACCAGGATTTAAGCCACAGCGCTCTGCGCGCTTAAATGGCGAATCCGGAGTTCTTAGCCGTAAGTTTGGTTAAGTGTACGACGGCATCAGAAACAAATGAGTTAGCTAGCTTAAGGGTTTTAAGCTTGTTCATAATTTCATCCAATGGAGCTGTGCGAATGGTCTCTTCCAGAGACTCAAACCAGAATGCCGCCGCAGCAGTAACAGGCGCGATGCATGCAAGGGGTTGTAATATAAAACCTTGTTGAACAAACATTTTCTTAAGGTAACCCTCTAACTTTTTATCCATTGGATCTGAAAAAGCACAGCTATCCTCCACCGGGATAGTGGTGCGCTTAGCCAAAGTAGAAACTGCTCCCTCCACCTTAGGGACCGTCTGCCATAAGTCCCGTGTGGTGGCGTCTATTGGAAACATTTTTCTAAATATAGGAGGTGGTGAAAAGGGCACACCGGGTCTATCCCACTCCTTGTTAACAATTTCTGTAAGCCTTTTAGGTATAGGAAAAACGTCAGTACACACCGGTACCGCAAAATATTTATCCAGCCTACATACTTTCTCTGGAATTGCAACCGTGTTACAATCATTCAGAGCCGCCAATACCTCCCCTAGCAATACGCGGAGGTTCTCAAGCTTAAATTTAACATTTGAAATCTCTGAATCCAGTTTATCCGGATCAGACCCGTCACCCACAGAATGAAGCTCTCCGTCCTCATGTTCTGCAAATTGTGACGCAGTATAAGACATGGCTCTACCATTATCAGCGCGCTCTGTTCTAACTCCAGAGTGATCGCGCTTACCTCTTAATTCTGGCAATTTAGACAGTACTTCTGTCATAACAGTAGCCATGTCTTGCAAAGTGATTTGTATGGGCCGCCCTGATGTACTTGGCGCCACAATATCACGCACCTCCTGAGCGGGAGGCGAAGGTACTGACACGTGAGGAGAGTTAGTCGGCATAACTTCCCCCTCGTTGTCTGGTGATAATTTCTTAACATATAAAGTTTGACTTTTATTTAAAGTAACATCTATATATTGAGTGCACAAATTTCTATTGGGCTCCACATTGGCCTTTAAACATAGTGAACAAAGAGATTCATCTGAGTCAGACATGTTTAAACAAACTAGCAATGAGACTAGCAAACTTGGAAATACTTTTCAAAATTAATTTACAAGCAATATAAAAAACGTTACTGTGCCTTTAAGAAGCACAGAAAAACTAACACAGTTGAAATAACAATGATCAAAAATAGTTATAGAAACCAAATTTTCACAGTAAATGTATTAAGTTAGCAAAGGATTGCACCCACCAGCAAATGGATGATTAACCCCTTAGTACCCAAAAACGGATAACAATTATATAATTAACGTTTTTCTCACAGTCAAATACACTGTCACAGGACTACTGTGACTGATTACCTCCCTCAAAATGGATTTTGAAGACCCCTGAGCTCTCTAGAGACGATCTGGATCATGGAGGATGAAGTAGACAGATTGTGACTGAATTTTTACTGTGTAAAAAAGCGCTAAAATAGGCCCCTACCACTCATATTACAACAGTGGGGAAGCTCAGAAACTGTTTCTATGCAGAAAACAAAAATGGCCATGTGGTAAAAATCATGCCCCAATAAGTTTTATCACCAAGTACCTCACAAAAAACGATTAACATGCCAGTAAACGTTTTAAACATACATTTGAAAGCTATGTATTATTATTAATAAGCCTGCTACCAGTCGCTTTTACTGCAGTTAAGGCTCATACATTATTTCAGTATTAACAGTATTTTCAGAGTCAATTCCATTCCTTAGAAAATACATTCAGTGCACACACACACACACACATCAGCCTGATACCAGTCGCTATCGCTGCATTTAAGGCTGAACTTACTTTACAATGGTATCAGCAGTATTTTCTCAGTCAATTCCATTCCTCAGAAAATAAATTACTGCGCATACCTCATTTGTTGCAGGGGGACCCTGCATGCTATTCCCCTTCTCTGAAGTTACCTCACGCCTCAGATGAGAAACAGCCAGTGGATCTTAGTTACGTCTGCTAAGACCATAGAAAGAAACCCAGGCAGATTCTTCTTCTAATGCTGCCTGAGAATAAACAGCACACTCCGGTGCCATTTAAAAATAACAAACTTTTGATTGTAGAAATAAACTAAGTTAAAAAAACACCACAGATCTCTCACAGCTTCCTTTTTAGTTAGGCTGCAAGAGAATGACTGAATATGATAGGTGAGGGGAGGAGCTATATAGCAAGCTCTGCTGGGTAATTCTCTTGCAGTTTCCTGTTAGGAAGAGAAATATTCCATAAGTAATGGATGACCCGTGGACTGACTACACTTAACAGGAGAAATAAAGTGCTTTATACAAAAAAATAACCACAAAAAATAGGGTGGGTCTCATGGACTCTTGCAACTATGAAAGAAATGAATTTATCAGGTAAGTTCTTACATGAATTATGTTTGCTTTCATGTAAGTGGCAAGAGTCCATGAGCTAGTGACGTATGGGATATAATACCCAAGATGTGGAAAACCACGAGTCACTAGAGAGGGAGGGATAAAATAACAGCTAAATCCGCTGAGAAATTAAATCCAAAATTAAGTTTTCTTAAAGAATTTAAAAAAAAAAACTCAAATCAAAAGGCACTAGAATCAAACAGACAACTGCCTGAAGAACCTTTCTACCAAAGGCTGCTTCCGAGGAAGCAAACACATCAAAATGGTAAAATTTTGTAAAAGTAAGCAAAGTAGACCAAGTTGCTGCTTTTCAAATTTGATCAACTGAAGCTTCATTCTTAAAAGCCCAAGAAGTGGCGACTGATCTAGTAGAATAAGCTGTAATTCTCTGAAGCGGAGACTTCCCTGCCTTCAAATAAGCTTTATGAATCAAAAGCTTCAACCAAGATGCCAAGGAAATGGAAGAGGCTTTCTGACCTTTCCTGGAACCAGAAAAAAATAACAAATAGACTAGAAGTCTTTCTGAAATCTTTAGAAGCCTCAACATAATATTTCAAAGCTCTTACCACATCCAAAGAATGTAAAGACCTTTCAAGAGTATTCTTAGGATTAGGACACAAGGAAGGAACAACAATTTCCCTATTGATTGTGTTAGAATTCACAACTTTAGGAGAAAAATTTAAATGAAGTCCGCAAAACAGCTTTATCTTGATGGAAAATCAGATAAAGGAGACTCACAAAGATAGAAGGGCACCGAGAAACTTTGAAATGATTCTCGGAGCTGTCGCTAGGCCAAATGGATGAGCGACAAATTGGAAATGCTTGTCTAGAAAAGAGAATCTAAGAAACCGATAGTGGTCTGGATAAATCGGAATGTGAAGATAAGCACCCTGTAAGTCGATTGTGGACATGAAATGACCTTGCTGAACAAAAGGCAGAATAGTCCTTATAGTAACCATCTTGAAAGTTGGGACTTTTACAAAACAATTTAAAAATTTCAGATCCAGAATTGGTCTGAACGAATCTTTCTTTGGGACAATGAATAGATTTGAATAAAAACCCAAACCCCCGTTCCTGCAGAGGAACTGGAACAATCGCCCCTGAAAACTCTAGGTCTGAAACGCATTTCCGAAATACCTGAGCCTTCTCAGGGTTTGTTGGAACATGAGAAAGAAAAAAATCTTCCCATGGGAGGTCTTATTCTAAAACCTATTCAATACCCCTGAGAAAAAATATTCTGAATCCACTGATTTTTAACAGAAACTGTCCAAATGTGTTGAAATAATTTCAATCTGCCCCCCACCAGTTGAACTGGTTTGATGGCCGCACCTTCATGCAGTCTTAGAGACTGGATTTGGTTTTTTATAAGGCTTAGATTTATTCCAATTTGGAGATAGTCTCCAATTAGAGCCAAAGGGCTTAGGGGAAGGAGAGGTCTTTTGTTCTCTATTCTGACTAAAGGAACGAAAACGATTGGGAAGTTTAAATTTACCCTTAGATTTCTTATCTTGGGGCAGAAAAACTCCCTTTCCCCCAGTGATAGTGGAAATAATAGAATCTAATTGAGAACCAAATAAATTACTACCCTGAAATGATAAAGATAGTAATCTAGATATAGACACCATATCAGCATTCCAAGATTTAAGCCATAAAGCTCTTCTAGTAAGAATAGCTAAAGACATAGATTTAATATCAATCTTAATGACATCAAATATAGCATCACAGATAAAATTATTAGCATGTTGAAGTAAAAGAACAATGCTAGACAATTCAGGATCTAATTAAACTGTTGAGCTAAATTGTCCAACCAAAACGTTGAAGCAGCAGCAACATCAGCCATAGAAATGGCAGGTCTAAGAATATAGCCAGTATGTAAATAGATAGGATTAAATCTTCCTATCTAAAGGATCCTTAAAATAAGTACTATCATCTTCCATAGGAATAGTAGTACGTTTGGCGAGAGTAGAAATGGCCCCATCAACCCTAGGGACTTTTTCCCAAAACTCTAAATTAGCCACAGATAAAGGATATAGTTTTTTAAACATAGAAGAAGGGTTAAAAGAAGCACCAAGTTTAGACCATTCCTTAGTAATCATATGAGAAATAGAGTCTGAAATAGGAAAAACTTCAGGAGTAACCTCAGAAGTTTTGAAAACAGAATTTGAATGTTTGCTATTTTTGTTATCAAGAGGACTAGATTCCTCAATACCCAAAGTAAACAATGCTTCCTTTAATAAAGAACGAATATATTCAATCTTAAAAAGAAAGGTAGATTTATCAGTTTCAGTCTGTGAAGTAGAATCCTTCGTTGATCTATGGGAGAGATCTTAGGGGTTTGCTAGACAATGGGCTTGAGCTGGGAGTGATTGATCAAGTGACCTTTGACCTATCTGATTGTGAAAGAGCCGGTAACACCAATTTTCCACCATTTACCAAAGGTCCACAAGTCCATTACGGACGTCAAAAGACACACAATTATATCAGGGATTGGATCACTGTTTGAAAATCTTTCCAATTAGATAGAATCTCTGCTACAGCCCATTGTCTGGAAATTACCTTCCTATTTGAAAGATACAAAACATCTGAGGGTTTTGTATGGAATGACAAACTACAGCTGGTTAACTATAGATGTTGTAGGTCTATATTCAGCCATACCACATAAAGAAGGGTTGGAAGCTATGGAATTTATGCTAAATATGTTTAGTAATTATGGTGACAACTTAAAAGCCGTCATATTGAGGACCCTACGGTTTCTGTTGACGTACAATTATTTTGAATTCAATAACATTCTATCTGCAGAGACGTGGGACAGCCATGGGGGCAAAATTTGCCCCGGATTTTGCCAACATCTATAATGGGATGGTGGGAGCTGTCCCACGTCTACTCAGATACTAATCCATACAGATAATCAGTTATTGCATATAAGCAGTACATTGACAACCTCCTATTGGTATGGTCAGGGTCTGATGTTGAGGGCCAACAGTTTGTGGAATATTTGAACTATAATAGAGTGGGTCTTCAATTTACAGCTGTATACAATGAAAATAAGGTGGCCTACCTTGATGTTGAATTGGAAGGTGATAACGTGGGCAAAAGAGTGATTTGTCACTATATGTAAACTATATGTCAAACCAATAACTGGGAATGCCCTGCTTCATGCCAGGAGTTGCCATCCTTGCCACATTAATTATGGAGTGACTATGGGGCAGTTCATAAGAATAAAGAGGAACTGTTCAGAAGAGTCTGAGTTCCTGGCTGAAAGCAGGGTATTAAGGAGCAAGTTGAAGGCTCAGGGGTACCCAGATGGGCCAATTAGAAAGGCATACATGGAGGTCCTAAAAATAGCCAGATTGGATCTTCTCAAACCCAAAAAGAGCAGAAAGAGTGCTGATAAACAGATAAGTGAGATTTCTTTTGTCACCACTTATTCCAATCAATATAGGGAAGTGTGTAACATCATTAAGAGAAACTTACCAATACTTAAAGCAGATGAACTACTTAAGAATGTAATCGACAAGGGTTGTCGCTTTGTCTCCAAAAGGAATATCACAATGGGGAACATAGTTTCACCTTGTGCATTAAGAAAACCAAAGAAACCGAGTAGCTGGCTTACTTGCAAAGGGCACTACAAGTGCGGGACACGCAGTTGTATAGCATGTAATACACAAATTAGCAAAGTTTTTCAGTCACTATACACATAACAGGTTTCGATTGTAATTTCTGTACAAACTGTCAATCAGAATACGCTGTATATATGATAACTTGTACCTACTGTGAAATACAATATATAGGGTGTACGACACAGGAGACCTGTGTCAGGATCCGTGAACACCTTAATGATATAGATAGAGGTAAGGCAATAACAGGTGCAGCAAAACATTTTATTTATGACCATGAAGGAGATGTAAAGACATTTACCTGGATGGTTATAGATTTAATTATTTCTAACCCTAAAGGAGGCAGTAGAATTACAGAATTCTACAAAAAACATAATTTATGCTTACCTGATAAATGTATTTCTCTTGTAGTGTATCCAGTCCACGGATCATCCATTACTTGTGGGATATTCTCCTTCCCAACAGTAAGTTGCAAGAGGATCACCCACAGCAGAGCTGCTATATAGCTCCTCCCCTAACTGCCATATCCAGTCATTCGACCGAAACAAACAGAGAAAGGAGAAACCATAGGGTGCAGTGGTTACTGTAGTTTAATTAAAATTTAGACCTGCCTTAAAATGACAGGGCGGGCCGTGGACTGGATACACTACAAGAGAAATAAATTTATCAGGTAAGCATAAATTATGTTTTCTCTTGTTAAGTATATCCAGTCCACGGATCATCCATTACTTGTGGGATACCAATACCAAAGCTAAAGTACACGGATGATGGGAGGGACAAGGCAGGGATTAAGCGGAAGGAACCACTGCCTGAAGAACCTTTCTCCCAAAAACAGCCTCCGAAGAAGCAAAAGTATCAAATTTGTAAAATTTGGAAAAGGTGTGAAGCGAAGACCAAGTCGCGGCCTTGCAAATCTGTTCAACAGAGGCCTCATTTTTAAAGGCCCAGGTGGAAGCCACAGCTCTAGTAGAATGAGCTGTAATCCTTTCAGGGGGCTGCTGTCCAGCAGTCTCATAGGCTAGGTGGATTATACTCCGAAGCCAAAAGGAAAGAGAGGTTGCCGAAGCTTTTTGACCTCTCCTCTGTCCAGAGTAAACGACAAACAGGGTAGATGTTTGATGAAAATCTTTAGTATCTTATAAGTAAAACTTCAAGGCACGGACTACGTCCAGATTATGTAAAAGACGTTCCTTCTTTGAAGAAGGATTAGGACACAATGATGGAACAACAATCTCTTGATTGATATTCTTGTTAGAAACCACCTTAGGTAAAAACCCAGGTTTTGTACGCAGAACTACTTTATCTGCATGAAAAATCAGATAAGGAGAATCACATTGTAAGGCAGATAACTCAGAGACTCTCCGAGCCGAGGAAATAGCCATCAAAAAAAGAACTTTCCAGGATAAAATTTTAATATCAATGGAATGAAGGAGTTCAAACGGAACTCCTTGAAGAGCTTTAAGAACCAAGTTTAAGCTCCACGGGGGAGCAACAGGTTTAAACACAGGCTTAATTCTAACCAAAGCCTGACAAAATGCCTGGACGTCTGGAACCTCTGCCAGACGCTTGTGCAAAAGAATAGACAGAGCAGAAATCTGTCCCTTTAAGGAACTAGCTGATAATCCTTTGTCCAAACCCTCTTGGAGAAAGGACAATATCCTAGGAATCCTAACCTTACTCCATGAGTAATTCTTGGATTCACACCAATAAAGATATTTACTCCATATCTTGTGGTAGATTTTCCTGGTAACAGGCTTTCGTGCCTGTATTAAAGTATCAATGACTGACTCGGAGAAGCCACGCTTTGATAGAATCAAGCGTTCAATCTCCATGCAGCCAGTCTCAGAGAAATTAGATTTGGATGATTGAATGGACCTTGTATCAGAAGGTCCTGTCTTAGAGGCAGAGTCCATGGTGGAAAGGATGACATGTCCACTAGGTCTGCATACCAAGTCCTGCGTGGCCACGCAGGCGCTATCAGAATCACTGATGCTCTCTCCTGTTTGATTTTGGCAATCAGTCGAGGGAGCAGAGGAAACGGTGGAAACACATAAGCCAGGTTGAAGAACCAAGGCGCTGCTAGAGCATCTATCAGCGTAGCTTCTGGGTCCCTGGACCTGGATCCGTAACAAGGAAGCTTGGCGTTCTGGCGAGATGCCATGAGATCCAACTCTGGTTTGCCCCAACGAAGAATCAATTGAGCAAACACCTCCGGATGGAGTTCCCACTCCCCCGGGTGAAAAGTCTGACGACTTAGAAAATCCGCCTCCCAGTTCTCCACGCCTGGGATATGGATTGCTGACAGGTGGCAAGAGTGAGTCTCTGCCCAGCGAATTATCTTGGAGACCACGATCCCTGTGCCTTCAGGGAGTTCCAGACTGCACCCCAACCTAGAAGGCTGGCATCTGTTACAATTGTCCAATCTGGCCTGCGAAAGGTCATACCCTTGGACAGGTGGACCCGAGACAACCACCAGAGAAGAGAATCTCTGGTCTCTTGATCCAGATTTAGCAGAGGGGACAAATCTGTGTAATCCCCATTCCACTGACCTAACATGCATAATTGCAGCGGTCTGAGATGTAGGCGCGCAAATGGCACTATGTCCATTGCCGCTACCATTAAGCCGATTACCTCCATACACTGAGCCACCGAAGGGCGCGGAGTGGAGTGAAGAATACGGCAAGCATTTAGAAGTTTTGATAACCTGGACTCCGTCAGGTAAATTTTCATTTCTACAGAATCTATAAGAGTCCCTAAGAAGGAGACTCTTGTGAGTGGGGATAGAGAACTTTTTTCCTCGTTCACTTTCCACCCGTGCGACCTCAGAAATGCCAGAACTATCTCTGTATGAGACTTGGCAATTTGAAAGCTTGACGCCTGAATCAGAATGTCGTCTAGATACGGAGCCACCGATATGCCTCGCGGTCTTAGAACCGCCAGAAGTGAGCCCAGAACCTTTGTAAAGATTCTCGGGGCTGTAGCCAACCCGAAGGGATGAGCTACAAATTGGTAATGCCTGTCTAGAAAGGCAAACCTTAGGAACCGATGATGATCTTTGTGAATCGGTATGTGAAGGTAGGCATCCTTTAAGTCCACTGTGGTCATGTACTGACCCTCTTGGATCATGGGTAGGATGGACCGAATAGTTTCCATTTTGAAAGATGGAACTCTGAGGAATTTGTTTAAGATCTTTAGATCCAGAATTGGTCTGAAGGTTCCCTCTTTTTTGGGAACCACAAACAGATTTGAATAAAAACCCTGTCCTTGTTCCGTCCGCGGAACTGGATGGATCACTCCCATTACTAGGAGGTCTTGCACACAGCGTAGGAATGCCTCTTTCTTTATCTGATTTGCAGATAACCTTGAAAGATGAAATCTCCCTTGTGGAGGGGAAGATTTGAAGTCCAGAAGATATCCCTGAGATATGATCTCCAACGCCCAGGGATCCTGAACATCTCTTGCCCACGCCTGGGCGAAGAGAGAAAGTCTGCCCCCTACTAGATTCGTCGCCGGATAGGGGGCCGTTCCTTCATGCTGTCTTAGAGGCAGCAGCAGGTTTTCTGGCCTGCTTGCCTTTGTTCCAGGACTGGTGAGGTTTCCAGGCCTGCTTAGATTGAGTAAAAGTTCCCTCTTGTTTTGAAGCGGAGGAAGTTGATGCTGCACCTGCCTTGAAATTTCGAAAAGGCACGAAAATTAGACTGTTT
The DNA here is from genome assembly GCF_027579735.1 of Bombina bombina. Taxonomy (NCBI): domain Eukaryota; kingdom Metazoa; phylum Chordata; class Amphibia; order Anura; family Bombinatoridae; genus Bombina; species Bombina bombina. Next base: position 5,189,088 of record NC_069509.1, on the reverse strand, counting down.
GGCCTTTGCTTTGGCCCTGTCCTGAGGCAGGGTATAACCCTTACCTCCAGTAATGTCAGCAATAATTTCCTTCAAACCAGGCCCAAATAAGGTCTGCCCCTTGAAAGGAATGTTGAGTAATTTAGACTTCGAAGTCATGTCAGCTGACCAGGATTTAAGCCATAGCGCCCTACGCGCCTGGATGGCGAATCCGGAATTCTTAGCCGTTAGTTTAGTCAAATGAACAATGGCATCAGAAACAAATGAGTTAGCTAGCTTAAGTGTTCTAAGCTTGTCAATAATTTCAGTCAATGGAGCTGTATGGATGGCCTCTTCCAGGGCCTCAAACCAGAATGCCGCCGCGGCCGTAACAGGTGCAATGCATGCAAGGGGCTGTAAAATAAAACCTTGTTGAATAAACATTTTCTTAAGGTAACCCTCCAATTTTTTATCCATTGGATCTGAAAAAGCACAACTGTCCTCAACCGGTATAGTGGTACACTTTGCCAAAGTAGAAACTGCTCCCTCCACCTTAGGGACCGTCTGCCATAAGTCCCGTGTAGTGGCGTCTATTGGAAACATTTTTCTAAATATAGGAGGTGGGGAAAAAGGCACACCCGGTCTATCCCACTCCTTGCTAATAATTTCTGTAAGCCTTTTAGGTATAGGAAAAACATCAGTACACACCGGCACCGCATAGTATTTATCCAGCCTACACAATTTCTCTGGTACTGCAACTGTGTTACAGTCGTTCAGAGCAGCTAATACCTCCCCAAGCAATACACGGAGGTTCTCAAGCTAAAATTTGAAATTAGAAATCTCTGAATCAGGTTTCGCCGAATCAGAGATGTCACCCACAGACTGAAGCTCTCCGTCCTCATGATCTGCATATTGTGACGCAGTATCAGACATGGCCCTTACAGCATCTGAGCGCTCTGTATTTCTCCTAACCCCAGAGCAATCGCGCTTGCCTCTTAATTCAGGCAACCTGGATAATACCTCTGACAGGGTATTATTCATGATTGCAGCCATGTCCTGCAAGGTAATCGCTATGGGCGTCCCTGATGTAATTGGCGCCATATTAGCGTGCATCCCCTGAGCGGGAGGCGAAGGGTCTGACACGTGGGGAGAGTTAGTCGGCATAACTTCCCCCTCGTCAGAATCTTCTGGTGATATTTCTTTTATATTTAAAGACTGATCTTTACTGTTTAAGGTGAAATCAATACATTTAGTACACATTCTCCTATGGGGCTCCACCATGGCTTTCAAACATAATGAACAAGTAGTTTCCTGTGTGTCAGACATGTTTAAACAGACTAGCAATGAGACTAGCAAGCTTGGAAAACACTTTAAAGAAGTTTACAAGCAATATAAAAAAACGTTACTGCGCCTTTAAGAAACACAAATTTCGTCAAAATTTGAAATAACAGTGAAAAAAGGCAGTTACACTAACAAAATTTTTACAGTGTATGTAACAAGTCAGCAGAGCATTGCACCCACTTGCAAATGGATGATTAACCCCTTAATACCAAAAACGGAATAATAAATGACAAAAACGTTTTTTTTAAAACAGTCACAACAACTGCCACAGCTCTACTGTGGCTTTTTACCTCCCTCAAATACGACTTTGAAGCCTATTGAGCCCTCCAGAGATGTCCTGGATCATGCAGGAAGAAGCTGGATGTCTGTGTCTAATTTTTGCTGCGCAAAAAAGCGCTAAAATAGGCCCCTCCCACTCCTATTACAACAGTGGAAAGCCTAAGGAAACTGTTTCTAGGCAAAATTCAAGCCAGCCATGTGGAAAAAAACTATGCCCCAATAAGTTTTATCACCAAACATATATAAAAACGATTAAACATGCCAGCAAACGTTTTATATTACATTTTTATCAGAGTATGTCTCTCTATTAATAAGCCTGATACCAGTCGCTATCACTGCATTTAAGGCTTTACTTACATTAATTCGGTATCAGCAGCATTTTCTAGCAAATTCCATCCCTAGAAAAATATTAACTGCACATACCTTATTGCAGGAAAACCTGCACGCCATTCCCTCTCTGAAGTTACCTCACTCCTCAGAATATATTAGTTACTTCTGCTAAGATCATAGAAAACGCAGGCAGATTCTTCTTCTAAATACTGCCTGAGATAAACAGTACACTCCGGTACCATTTAAAAATAACAAACTTTTGATTGAAGAAATAAACTAAGTATAAAACACCACACTCCTCTTACGACCTCCATCTTTGTTGAGAGTTGCAAGAGAATGAATGGGTATGGCAGTTAGGGGAGGAGCTATATAGCAGCTCTGCTGTGGGTGATCCTCTTGCAACTTCCTGTTGGGAAGGAGAATATCCCACAAGTAATGGATGATCCGTGGACTGGATACACTTAAAAAGAGAAAGGAAGCATTTTGGATCTTCAAACTCCATACACATAGGCCACTAGGTATGAACATTGAGGGGGATCTAATAAACTACTGGCAATAGCAAGTTCCCTCATAGCCAGTTGTTCTTTTAGCGTGAATGGAAAATGTAACAAATGATTAAGGTTGTTTATGTAATATAATCTAACTATACTCTCCTACCTAGGGAATTTGCATTTTTGTAATTGAGTTCTTTATTGCAGAGAAATTAAATAGTGAGTATATTGATTTAATGAACACCTTAAATGAGAACATTAAGTCTAGAGATGGTAACCAAAAGGTCCACTCTAATGGGGTAACATTATCAGTACCCAGATAGGGTTAAATAATGATAGAAAAATAGAACATCTGTAATTACAAATAAACAACAGCGGAAATAATTACTATAGAAAACACATTGTCAGTAATGTAATAATATAAGTGGGGAGGTCAGCAGAGCTGACTGCTTATAAAATACCTTTGCTAGGAATAATGCTCCATTATAATGTAACGGATTAAATATGATACCATCGAATGACATGCTTTCATGATTATAATAAAAAAGTAATGACTAGCTAAGTATAAACTGACAGATTCTACACTGTGTCAGTAAACAGTGTTTTGTACTTGTAAGTGCATTATTAACACAAATAAATATATATATATATATACACACACACATACACACTGTATATATATATATATATATATATACACACTCACATATATTTGTATGAATTATGTTAAAGAGGCTATAAGAATTTTGGGGTCCTAGCTATACAACTAGCTATAATAATATGATATCAACCTTATGTGTAGGGTTAACTATACCTTTAACTCTAGGGATAGGTAAATGGGCACGTATTGAGACAACCAATCAGATTGTAAGAGACAATACGGGTCTATGAATAAAGCCACTTGGGGCCGAAACGCTTCAGACTAGTCTGTCCAAAGTGTGTGTCTATTTTTATTTTCACTTTATGAGCCATGTTTTAATAATCATAATTTTTTGGAATAAAGAAAGTTTTAGTCATACTGGCTTTTGGACTGTAGGATCCTCTGAGCCAGAGAGATCCTCCTCAGCAGAAGATACTTCACAGTATGCCGTTGATCAATACAAAATTCATCAGATTTATGAGAAGTTAGGAGAGACCTTTTACGTTTATTTAAAGGTGGAATAGCAGTCATAGTCTTCTTAATGGCTGTAGCAATATAATCTTTTATCTCTACAGGAATACCATGTGCATTAGACTGTGAAGGTTTAACAGTAGATGTATTTGTACTTATAGAAACATTATCGGCATAAAACAATTTTTCATAACAAGTGCCACATATTTGAGCAGAAGAAGTTAAGCTAATTTACAACATACACACTTAGCTTTGGTAGAATTGTTTTCAGGCAGCTTGGTTCCTACAGTAACATCAGAGACAGGATCAGTTTGAGACATCTTGCAAAATGTAACAAAAAAGAAAAAACAACATTTAAACAAAATATCCAATTTCCTCAAAGTAACAGTTTCAGGAATGGGGAAAAATGCTTATGATAAAATTAAGGTAAAAATCAAAAGCAAGCAACCTAGCCCTCAGAGAACAACTGAGAGAAGAGAGCAAAAGAAGGAGAGACTTAATATAACAAATTTAGGCGCCAAGAAAGGTGCAAATGCAGAAAAAATAACTTGGAGCCAAAGCTTTAACAAGAGAGATGACGCCACTCGCGTCATAACCAACGTGACTTTGCGCCAAAAAAACTCTGCAAGAAATGACCCAACTCGCGTCACGGCAGGCGCAATTTCGCGCTAAAAATGCATCAATAAAAATTTACATTCTGCCTCATCGCGAGGCTAAGCCCACGAAAATTTGAAAAAACAGACTCCAAGTTTACAAGTAATCTGGAACCCCAAGTCTAAAAAACTCCTAAACATAATATCCATGCTGAAACTGTTAAGACTGCAAAGGGAAATACACAGACCTGACTCATGGCAAAATATATACAATATACATTTAAAACTTAATAAGAAAGTGTAAAACATAGCGGAGAGTGTCTCAAAAATGATATATACTTACCAGAAGACACCCATCAACATATAGCAGACAGCCAAACCAGTAGTGAAACATATAAGCAGAGGTAATGGTAGAGGAGTACAATGTCGATCTGAAAAGGGAGGCAGAGACCGATTTACAGAGAGCCTTAGAATAGATTTCCCATAGGTGAAAACATGGCATCATCAGGCAATACTCCCTTCACATCCCTCAGACAAACAACTTTTTAGAGGAACTGGGATTCAATATACTTAGAAGCGCCTATCACAGAAGAAAATCAAACATATCTTGCTTCACCACCTCCACAAGGAGGCAAAGTTTATAAAACTAAGGTATGAGTGAGGTAAAGGTGTATTTATAGGCATTTTGAGGTTTGGGAAACTTTGCCCCCTCCTGGTAGGAATGTATATCCCATACGTCACTAGCTCATGGACTCTTGCCACTTACATGAAAGAAAATATTATAAAAATAAAAGGGACATAAATGTTTGCCACAACAATTTGTCCTCAAGAGCCATAATCATATCCCTGTTCCAAGACCAATTGAATGTCTACCACTAAACCTAAGTGGTATATAACATAATTAAATATTCACTCTTTATTAAGCTGTACAAATACTGTATGGCATATACATATAAGCTTATAGAAAAACGTGTGAAAACGCTGTACTAAACTTAAAGCAATGGCCTCTTAACGAAGAGAGTACATAGCTGCTTCATTAGCTAAAAATACAATTAGAACTAAAATGCCGCTCCGTTCTCCTGCCGGAGAACGAGGCGGGGATACATTCTAGCCTTAACGAACACCAAAAAATGGCGCAGCTCTGCTTTGAGGAAGAAAAGAGGCGGGAACATAAACGCAGCAAGGAAATGAAGCACGTATATGCATCAAGCCTCAATCACTCCGCTCCGCTTAACAAGCGGAAAATAATTGAACACCTGAAACAGCCCCATAGGAATGGCGCCTCTAAAAGAGAGAGCGCGCCCTTCTAACAGACTCTGGGTATGGGTATGATTAACCTCTGATGCACACAAACAACAGTGTTCTAGATTTAAAGCAAATAAAATTTAAACTGAGTCCCCATAAACCCCCTCTGGGCCGTGAAGGTTAAAACGTATGTCTCCATGTCACATACACTTGTAGTGCCTGCCCACTGCCATAAAACATCCTTCTTAAGGATTTAGTGTCCCACACGAAATACAGGGTGTCCTTAACCCCTTCAGTGCCAGCCTCCTAGTGCCAGAAGACAAACAAAAATTTATGCTTACCTGATAAATTTCTTTCTTTCTTGACACGATGAGTCCACGCATCATCTAATTACTATTGGGAAAATCACTCCTGCCCAGCAGGAGGCAGCAAAGAGCACCACAGCAAAGCTGTTAAATATCACCTCCCTTCCCTCCAACCCCAGTCATTCTACCGAAGTAAAGGAGAGAAAGGAAGCAACAAGGTGCAGAGGTGTCTGAAATTTATAACATACCAACAACCTGTCTAAAGAACAGGGCGGGCCATGGACTCATCTCAAGAAAGAAAGAAATTTATCAGGTAAGCATACATTTTGTTTTCTTTCTAATGACACGATGAGTACACGGATCATCTAATTACTATTGGGAATCAATACCCAAGCTAGAGGACACAGATGATAAGGGAGGGACAAGACAGGGAACCTAAACAGAAGGCACCACTGCTTGAAGAACCTTTCTCCCAAAAGCAGCCTCAGCCGAGGCAAAAGTGTCAAATTTATAGAATTTCGAAAAAGTGTGAAGAGAGGACCAAATTGCAGCCTTGCAAATCTGTTCCACAGAAGCTTCATTTTTGAATGCCCAGGAAGAGGAAACAGCCCTCGTAGAATGAGCCATAACTCTCTCAGGAGGCTGCTGTCCAGCAGTTTCATAGGCAAAGCGAATACTCCTCTTCAACCACAAAGAAAGAGAAGTAGCCGTAGCTTTCTGTCCCTTACGCTTCCCAGAGAATACCACAAACAGAGCAGAAGCCGTTCCTTCTGAGGAGGAGGATTAGGACACAAGGAAGGAACAACAATCTCCTGATTAATGTTCCGGTCAGAAACTACTTTAGGGAGAAATCCTAATTTGGTACGTAAAAATACCTTATCCGAATGAAAAATAAGGTAAGAAGACTCATACTGCAATGCCAAGAGCTCTGACACTCTACGAGCAGAGGAAATAGCAACAAGAAACAAAACTTTCCAAGATAACAGCTTAATATCTAAGGAATGCATAGGCTCAAACAGAGCCCCTTGAAGAACCTTAAGAACTAAATTAAGACTCCAGGGAGGAGTAACTGGTTTAAACACAGGCCTGATCCTGACCAAGGCCTGACAAAACGATTGCACGTCTGGTACGTCCGCCTGAAGTCTGTGTAACAAAAAAGACAAGGCAGATATTTGACCCATTAGGGAACATGCCGATAAGCCCTTCTTCAAACCTTCTTGGAGAAAGGACAGAATTATAGGAATCCTTACTCTACTCCAAGAGTAGCCCTTGGATTCACACCAATATAGATATTTACGCCATATCTTGTGGTAAATCTTTCTAGTCATAGGTTTATGAGCCTGAATCATGGTCTCAATTACCAATTCCGAAAATCCACGCTTGGATAAAATTAAGCATTCAATCTTTAAGCAGTCAGCTTCAGAGAAACTAGATTTGGATGAAGGAAGGGCCCTTGAAGTAGAAGGTCCTTCCTCAACGGAAGTCTCCAAGGTGGAAGAGATGACGTGTCCACCAGGTCTGCATACCAAATCCTGCGAGGCCACGCCAGTGCAATGAGGATCACCGACGCCTTCTCCTGCTTGATTCGAGCGATGACCAGAGGTAGCAGAGCGAACGGAGGGAATAGGTATGCAAGACTGAAATTCCAAGGTACCGCCAGGGCGTCTATCAGTACAGCCTGAGGGTCCCTTGACCTCGATCCGTACCTAGGAAGCTTGGCATTCTGCCAAGATACCATGAGATTCAATTCCGGCTGACCCCAATTGAGAATCAGGCTGGAAAACCCTTCCAGATAGAGTTTCCATTTCCCCGGGTGAAAGGTCTGTCTGCTCAGGAAGTCCGCCTCCCAGTTGTCCACTCCTGGAATGTGGCTCGCCGATAGACAGCAATTGTTGGTCTCCGCCCACTGAAATAGCCTGCCTACCTCTGTCATGGCCAAGGAACTCCGCGTTCCTCCCTGATGGTTGATGTAAGCCACTGAAGTTATGTTGTCCAACTGGAACCTGATAAACCGGGCCGAGGCTAACTGAGGGCCAGGCCAGAAGAGCATTGAAGATTGCTCTCAGCTCCAGAATGTTTATGGGCAGAAAAGACTCCGAGTCCAAGTTCCCTGAGCATTTAGAGAGCCCCAGACTGCTCCCCATCCCAGAAGGCTGGCGTCTATTGTCACAATCACCCAAGCGGGTCTGCAAAGCAAGTTCCCTGGGAAAGATGATCCTGAGACAACCACCAAAGAAGAGACTCCCTTGTCTCCTGCTCCAGCTGTATTCGTGGAGACAGATCCGCATAATCTCCGTTCCACTGACTGAGTATGTCTAATTGCAGGAGGTCTGAGGTGGAAACGGGCGAACTGGATGATGTCCATTGCTACCATCCGACCGATTACCTCCATGCACTGAGCCACTGATGGCCGAGGAGAGGACTGAAGCGCTAGGCAAGAATCAAAAATCTTTGATTTCCTGACTTCTTTCAGAAAAATCTTCATTGATAAGGAATCTATTACGGTTCCCAAGAAAATTTCTCTTGTACTTGGAACTAAGGAGCTCTTTTCCAAATTTACCTTCCACCCGTGAGCTCAGGGGTTAAACCGCCGGGAGCAGTGAAAACCCCCGAGAAACCTGAGCCTAAATTCTCCTATATCTATAGGATAATGTATGTGTCCCATTCTTTGTAAATGAGTCTCTTTTTATTTCCCCAGAAAATAAAGTTAGCACTTACCTCATAAATCTGCCAGACAGCAAGGCAGCTCACCAGGTTTGAGAGGTCCTCTCCCTCACATGGACTTGTGGAAAAAGAGATAAAGAGTAATGTTACTCAGGATTTCAGAGTTAGGGCAGCATAAACTACATGGGAGGCGCAGTGAGAATTATGTCCCACCAGTTCCCATTACTCTAAAGCCACCACTGCTCTACGGCTACACCCTATAACAGCAGCACAATCTCGCACTACTTAAAAAATAATAAAATCTTGCTTGAAGAATCTTTTACTAACACCTAACTTTACCACTTCCTTGCTCTAACATAGGCAAAGAGAATGACTAGGGTTGGAGGGAAGGGAGGAGCTATTTAACAGCTCTGCTGTGGTGCTCTTTGCCACCTCCTGCTGGGCAGGAGTGATATTCCCATTAGTAAATAGATGATCCGTGGACTCATCGTGTCATTAGAAAGAAAAGGCACTTACCTGCACCTCTAGCTGTCCAGCAGGAGGACAGCTCACACGGTATGAGAGGACGCCACTCATCACAGAGACCTGTGGAAGAAACCTACTCTGGCTTTCTGTACCAGGGCAGCAGCATGTTAGGAAAACGCCCACCTCACAAGTTCCTAACTGCTTTAAAGCCACCACTGCCCTATTGAAGAGACTGACGTTGAGTACAGCTATACCCAATCCATGAAAAGAGGGAAAGAACAGAGTAAACCTACTTTGGCTTTCTAAAATATTTAAAATCTTGCTTGAAGCGAAAAAATTTTTTTTTTTTCATCAGACACCAAAACTTCACCTCCTCCATGCACCAAGGCAAAGAGAATGAATGGGGGTTGTGGGAAGGGGAGTGTTACTTAACAGCTTTGCTGTAGTGCTCTTTGCCTCCTCCTGCTGGCCAGGAGTGATATTCCCACTAGTAAATGATGACGTTGTGGACTCATATCTTAGGAAAGAAAGAGCAACAGGAAACAAGGTGGGAGGGTAGGGGAGGTATGCAGGGAGAGTGACGACACAGAAGTTCCAGGACTGTGTTTCAGTATGCTCTGCAGGTAGAGAGGGGGCGACAGAAGTGGGTGGCAGTGTGCTCTGTGGGTAGAGAGGGGGTGACAGGAGTGGGTGACAGTGTGCTCTGCAGGTAGAGAGGGGGCGACAGAAGTGGGTGGCAGTGTGCTCTGTGGGTAGAGAGGGGTGATACAGAGGGGGTTACAGGAGTGTGTGACAGTATGCTCTGCAGGTAGAGAGGGGGCGACAGAAGTGGGTGGCAGTGTGCTCTGTGGGTAGAGAGGGGTGACAGGAGTGGGTGGCAGTGTGCTCTGCGGGTAGAGAGGGGGTGACAGTGTGCTCTGCAGGGAGAGAGGGGGTGACAGGAGTGTGTGACAGTGTGCTCTGCAGGTAGAGAGGGGGCGACAGAAGTGGGTGACAGTGTGCTCTGTGGGTAGAGAGGGGGTGACAGGAGTGGGTGACAGTGTGCTCTGCTGGTAGAGAGGGGGTGACAGGAGTGGGTGACAGTGTGCTCTGCGGGTAGAGAGGGGGTAACAGGAGTGGGTGACAGTGTGCTCTGCAGGTAGATAGGGGGTGACAGGAGTGGGTGGCAGTGTGCTCTGCAAGTAGAGATGGGTGATACAGAGGGGTTACAGGAGTGTGTGACAGTGTGCTCTGCAGGTAGAGAGGGGGCGACAGAAGTGGGTGACAGTGTGCTCTGTGGGTAGAGAGGGGGTGACAGGAGTGGGTGACAGTGTGCTCTGTGGGTAGAGAGGGGGTGACAGGAGTGGGTGACAGTGTGCTCTGCGGGTAGAGAGGGGGTGACAGGAGTGGGTGACAGTGTGCTCTGCGGGTAGAGAGGGGGTGACAGGAGTGAGTGACAGTGTGCTCTGCGGGTAGAGAGGGGGTGACAGGAGTGGATGACAGTGTGCTCTGCAGGTAGAGAGGGGTGACAGGAGTGGATGACAGTGTGCTCTGCGGGTAGAGAGGGGGTGACAGGAGTGGGTGACAGTGTGCTCTGCGGGTAGAGAGGGGGTGACAGGAGTGGGTGACAGTGTGCTCTGCGGGTAGAGAGGGGGTTACAGAAGTGTGTGACAGTATGCTCTGTGGGTAGAGAGGGGGTGGCAGTGTGCTCTGTGGGTAGAGAGGGGGTGACAGGAGTGGGTGACGGTGTGCTCTGTGGGTAGAGAGGGGGTGGCAGTGTGCTCTGTGGGTAGAGAGTGGGTGACAGTGTGCTCTGTGGGTAGAGAGGGGGTGGCAGTGTGCTCTGTGGGTAGAGAGGGGGTGACAGGAGTGGGTGACAGTGTGCTCTGTGGGTAGAGAGGGGGTGACAGTGTGCTCTGTGGGTAGAGAGGGGGTGGCAGTGTGCTCTGTGGGTAGAGAGGGGGTGACAGGAGTGGGTGACAGTGTGCTCTGTGGGTAGAGAGGGGGTGACAGGAGTGGGTTACAGTGTGCTCTGCGGGTAGAGAGGGGGTGACAGTGTGCTCTGCGGGTAGAGAGGGGGTGACAGAAGTGGGTGGCAGTGTGCTCTGCAAGTAGAGATGGGTGATACAGAGGGGTTACAGGAGTGTGTGACAGTGTGCTCTGTGGGTAGAGAGGGGGCGACAGGAGTGGGTGGCAGTGTGCTCTGCAGGGAGAGAGGGGGTGACAGAAGTGGGTGGCAGTGTGCTCTGCAAGTAGAGATGGGTGATACAGAGGGGTTACAGGAGTGTGTGACAGTGTGCTCTGTGGGTAGAGAGGGGGTGACAGGAGTGGGTGACAGTGTGCTCTGCAGGTAGAGAGGGGTGACCGGAGTGGATGACAGTGTGCTCTGCAGGTAGAGAGGGGTGACAGGAGTGGGTGACAGTGTGCTCTGCGGGTAGAGAGGGGGTTACAGAAGTGTGTGACAGTATGCTCTGTGGGTAGAGAGGGGGTGACAGTGTGCTCTGTGGGTAGAGAGGGGGTGACAGTGTGCTCTGTGGGTAGAGAGGGGGTGACAGGAGTGGGTTACAGTGTGCTCTGCGGGTAGAGAGGGGGTGACAGTGTGCTCTGCGGGTAGAGAGGGGGTGACAGGAGTGGGTGACAGTGTGCTCTGAGGGTAGAGAGGGGGTGACAGTGTGCTCTGAGGGTAGAGAGGGGGTGACAGGAGTGGGTGACAGTGTGCTCTGTGGGTAGAGAGGGGGTGACAGGAGTGGGTGACAGTGTGCTCTGTGGGTAGAGAGGGGGTGACAGGAGTGGGTGGCAGTGTGCTCTGTGGGTAGAGAGGGGTTACAGGAGTGTGTGACAGTGTGCTCTGCAGGTAGAGAGGGGTTACAGGACTGTGTGACAGTGTGCTCTGCAGGTAGAGAGGGGGTGACAGAAGTGGGTGGCAGTGTGCTCTGCAGGTAGAGAGGGGGTGACAGAAGTGGGTGGCAGTGTGCTCTGCAAGTAGAGAGGGGGCGACAGTGTGCTCTGTGGGTAGAGAGGGGGTGACAGTGTGCTCTGCGGGTAGAGAGGGGGTGACAGGAGTGGGTGACAGTGTGCTCTGCGGGTAGAGAGGGGGTTACAGAAGTGTGTGACAGTATGCTCTGTGGGTAGAGAGGGGGTGACAGGAGTGGGTGACAGTGTGCTCTGCGGGTAGAGAGGGGGTGACAGGAGTGGATGACAGTGTGCTCTGCGGGTAGAGAGGGGTGACAGGAGTGGGTGACAGTGTGCTCTGCGGGTAGAGAGGGGGTGACAGGAGTGGATGACAGTGTGCTCTGCGGGTAGAGAGGGGTGACAGGAGTGGGTGACAGTATGCTCTGTGGGTAGAGAGGGGGTGACAGTGTGCTCTGTGGGTAGAGAGGGGGTGACAGTGTGCTCTGTGGGTAGAGAGGGGGTGACAGAAGTGTGTGACAGTATGCTCTGTGGGTAGAGAGGGGGTGACAGTGTGCTCTGTGGGTAGAGAGGGGGTGACAGTGTGCTCTGTGGGTAGAGAGGGGGTGACAGTGTGCTCTGTGGGTAGAGAGGGGGTGACAGTGTGCTCTGTGGGTAGAGAGGGGGTGACAGTGTGCTCTGTGGGTAGAGAGGGGGTGACAGGAGTGGGTGACAGTGTGCTCTGTGGGTAGAGAGGGGGTGACAGTGTGCTCTGCGGGTAGAGCGGGGGTGACAGGAGTGGGTGACATTCTGCTCTGTGGGTAGAGAGGGGGTGACAGTGTGCTCTGTGGGTAGAGAGGGGGTGACAGAAGTGTGTGACAGTATGCTCTGTGGGTAGAGAGGGGGTGACAGTGTGCTCTGTGGGTAGAGAGGGGGTGACAGTGTGCTCTGTGGGTAGAGAGGGGGTGACAGTGTGCTCTGTGGGTAGAGAGGGGGTGACCGTGTGCTCTGTGGGTAGAGAGGGGGTGACAGTGTGCTCTGTGGGTAGAGAGGGGGTGACAGGAGTGGGTGACAGTGTGCTCTGTGGGTAGAGAGGGGGTGACAGTGTGCTCTGCGGGTAGAGAGGGGGTGACAGGAGTGGGTGACAGTGTGCTCTGTGGGTAGAGAGGGGGTGACAGTGTGCTCTGTGGGTAGAGAGGGGGTGACAGAAGTGTGTGACAGTATGCTCTGTGGGTAGAGAGGGGGTGACAGTGTGCTCTGTGGGTAGAGAGGGGGTGACAGTGTGCTCTGTGGGTAGAGAGGGGGTGACAGTGTGCTCTGTGGGTAGAGAGGGGGTGACAGTGTGCTCTGTGGGTAGAGAGGGGGTGACAGTGTGCTCTGTGGGTAGAGAGGGGGTGACAGGAGTGGGTGACAGTGTGCTCTGTGGGTAGAGAGGGGGTGACAGTGTGCTCTGTGGGTAGAGAGGGGTGACAGGAGTGGGTGGCCGTGTGTTCTGCAGGGAGAGCAGGGCAGCAGTGAGGGTTCTGCTGAATAAAGAAGAGAGGGATGGAAAGAGCTGCGTATATGGCCGGCACTATTTTACCTTTTGCATACTAAGGGTGATTTGTCCTCCTTGGAAACTTCCGGAGCTGCCTGAAACGTGATAGCCAGAATTTAGCTACGGGAAGAAAACAATACGTGAGTATCTCTCGGTGGCATCAGTGTGACAACTGCACTAACAATAAATGTGACATTATTATAACAGACCATGTGACCACAATATGCAGCACAACACCTGGGGACAACAGTGATGATTATACAGTAATACATGTGCACAGTGACTACCTGTTCCAGAGCCTCTGCAAGGTGCCGATTTAGCTTTTGTTCATGTTTGCGCAGTTTCTCGATGTCCCACTGCAAGTCCTCAATGCACCGCTCCATCTCCGACACTTTAGTCTCAGAAGATATGACGCGGTCCTGCAGTTCATGGTGCTAAGGAAGCAGAATGTTGACTAGATTAGAAAGAGAAGACTGTTCCTCACTCCAGGGGGATACACTCCCTATTGCCCTCTTTCCCCCTCAAACAGACAGCCGCTCCCTCCATCGCAGGCAGCAGCTCCCTCCTTCCCTCCCTCAATCCCTCACTCAATCGCAGGCAGCAGCTCCCTCCTTCCCTCACTCAATCGCAGGCATCAGCTCCCTCCTTCCCTCACTCAATCGCAGGCAGCAGCTCCCTCCTTCCCTCCCTCAATCCCTCACTCAATCGCAGGCAGCAGCTCCCTCCTTCCCTCCCTCAAGCGCAGGCAGCAGCTCCCTCCTTCCCTCCCTCAAGCGCAGGCAGCAGCTCCCTCCTTCCCTCCCTCAATCCCAGGCAGCAGCTCCCTCCTTCACTCCCTCAATCGCAGGCAGCAGCTCCCTCCTTCACTCCCTCAATCGCAGGCAGCAGCTCCCTCCTTCCCTCCCTCAATCGCAGGCAGCAGCTCCCTCCTTCCCTCCCTCAATCCCAGGCAGCAGCTCCCTCCTTCACTCCCTCAATCGCAGGCAGCAGCTCCCTCCTTCACTCCCTCAATCGCAGGCAGCAGCTCCCTCCTTCCCTCCCTCAATCGCAGGCAGCAGCTCCCTCCTTCCCTCCCTCAATCCCGGGCAGCAGCTCCCTCCTTCCCTCCCTCAATCCCAGGCAGCAGCTCCCTCCTTCCCTCCCTCAATCCCAGGCAGCAGCTCCCTCCTTCCCTCCCTCAATCCCAGGCAGCAGCTCCCTCCTTCCCTCCCTCAATCCCAGGCAGCAGCTCCCTCCTTCACTCCCTCAATCGCAGGCAGCAGCTCCCTCCTTCCCTCCCTCAATCGCAGGCAGCAGCTCCCTCCTTCCCTCCCTCAAGCGCAGGCAGCAGCTCCCTCCTTCCCTCCCTCAATCGCAGGCAGCAGCTCCCTCCTTCCCTCCCTCAAGCGCAGGCAGCAGCTCCCTCCTTCCCTCCCTCAAGCGCAGGCAGCAGCTCCCTCCTTCCCTCCCTCAATCCCAGGCAGCAGCTCCCTCCTTCCTTCCCTCCCTCAATCGCAGGCAGCAGCTCCCTCCTTCCCTCCCTCAATCGCAGGCAGCAGCTCCCTCCTTCCCTCCCTCAGGTAAACAGACACTCCATTCGTTCCTCCCTCACCCTCAGGTAAACAGACACTCTGTTCGTCCGTCCGTCCCTCCCTCCCTCCCTCAGGTAAACAGACACTCTGTTCGTCCGTCCGTCCCTCCCTCCCTCCCTCAGGTAAACAGACACTCTGTTCGTCCGTCCGTCCCTCCCTCAGGTAAACAGACAATCCGTCCCTCCCTCCCTCAGGTAAACAGACACTCCATTCGTTCCTCCCTCACCCTCAGGTAAACAGACACTCTGTTTGTTCGTCCGTCCGTCCCTCCCTCAGGTAAACACACAATCCGTCCCTCCCTCCCTCAGGTAAACAGACACTCCATTTGTTCCTCCCTCAGGTAAACAGACACTCTGTTCGTCCGTCCGTCCCTCCCTCCCTCCCTCAGGTAAACAGACACTCCATTCGTTCCTCCCTCACCCTCAGGTAAACAGACACTCTGTTCGTCCGTCCGTCCCTCCCTCAGGTAAACAGACAATCCGTCCCTCCCTCCCTCAGGTAAACAGACACTCCGTCCGTCCCTCCCTCCCTCCCTCCCTCAGGTAAACAGACACTATGTTGATCTCTCCCTCACCTGCAGGGAAATGCGGTGATGTTTCTCTTGCAGCACTATGGCAAGATCCTGCAATCTGTGGTTCTCGCTGATCAAATCTTTGTTTAAATTCCGAATCACTTCATCAAGCTGTTCAAAGTCTGCCAAATAGAGAAGACAAGATCAGTGCGTGAAATACACCCACCTGCTCTAATCTGGTCGTCCTGACACCAGCTCTTAATTGTGCCCCCCCCCCTTATCCGCAAGCCTTGGATCTCACCTCCACTCTGTAAGCGCTCGCAAAGCTCCTCCATGCGACGGTGCAACCTGCTGGATGTCTCTAATACACAGGACACGGCTCGTTTGCTGAACTCCATGCGTTCTTGCAGCTGGAGCTCAATCTCCTCTGAGGTACTGTGAGCCAGTGTGGCCAGGAATGTAAGCGAGGACTCAGGGAGGCTCCCAGGTGAAGCTGCTGGTGCAGGGGGTGGACCTGGGGAGGCTGCAAAATAAAGGGACCTGGCACAATAAGTAACAAACCATGACGTGTGCGCTAGGTATACAAGTCATACCGGGGAAGGGGAGGGGGGCGGGGGTGTTACTTATACAAGTCATACTAGGGGGGCCATGTGCTCGTTACGTATACAAGTCATACGGGGGGCGACGTGCGCGTTACGTATACAAGTCATACTGGGGGGGCGACGTGCACGTTACGTATACAAGTCATACGGGGGGCGACGTGCGCGTTACGTATACAAGTCATACGGGGGACAATGTGCACGTTACGTATACAAGTCATACGGGAGGGGCGACGTGCGCGTTACGTATACAAGTCATACTGGGGGGGCGATGTGCTCGTTACGTATACAAGTCATATGGGGGACGATGTGCACATTACATATACAAGTCATATGGGCGACGATGTGCACATTACATATACAAGTCATATGGGGGACGATGTGCACATTACGTATACAAGTCATATGGGGGACGATGTGCACATTACATATACAAGTCATATGGGGGACGATGTGCACATTACATATACAAGTCATATGGGGGACGATGTGCACATTACATATACAAGTCATATGGGGGACGATGTGCACATTACATATACAAGTCATATGGGGGACGATGTGCACATTACGTATACAAGTCATATGGGGGACGATGTGCACATTACATATACAAGTCATATGGGGGACGATGTGCACATTACGTATACAAGTCATATGGGGGACGATGTGCACATTACATATACAAGTCATATGGGGGACGATGTGCACATTACCTATACAAGTCATATGGGGGACGATGTGCACATTACGTATACAAGTCATATGGGGGACGATGTGCACATTACGTATACAAGTCATATGGGGGACGATGTGCACATTACATATACAAGTCATATGGGGGACGATGTGCACATTACATATACAAGTCATATGGGGGACGATGTGCACATTACGTATACAAGTCATATGGGGGACGATGTGCACATTACGTATACAAGTCATATGGGGGACGATGTGCACATTACGTATACAAGTCATATGGGGGACGATGTGCACATTACATATACAAGTCATATGGGGGACGATGTGCACATTACGTATACAAGTCATATGGGGGACGATGTGCACATTACATATACAAGTCATATGGGGGACGATGTGCACATTACGTATACAAGTCATATGGGGGACGATGTGCACATTACGTATACAAGTCATATGGGGGACGATGTGCACATTACATATACAAGTCATATGGGGGACGATGTGCACATTACGTATACAAGTCATATGGGGGACGATGTGCACATTACGTATACAAGTCATATGGGGGACGATGTGCACATTACGTATACAAGTCATATGGGGGACGATGTGCACATTACGTATACAAGTCATATGGGGGACGATGTGCACATTACGTATACAAGTCATATGGGGGACGATGTGCACATTACATATACAAGTCATATGGGGGACGATGTGCACATTACATATACAAGTCATATGGGGGACGATGTGCACATTACATATACAAGTCATATGGGGGACGATGTGCACATTACGTATACAAGTCATATGGGGGACGATGTGCACATTACGTATACAAGTCATATGGGGGACGATGTGCACATTACATATACAAGTCATATGGGGGACGATGTGCACATTACGTATACAAGTCATATGGGGGACGATGTGCACATTACGTATACAAGTCATATGGGGGACGATGTGCACATTACGTATACAAGTCATATGGGGGACGATGTGCACATTACGTATACAAGTCATATGGGGGACGATGTGCACATTACATATACAAGTCATATGGGGGACGATGTGCACATTACATATACAAGTCATATGGGGGACGATGTGCACGTTACGTATACAAGTCATATGGGGGACGATGTGCACATTACATATACAAGTCATATGGGGGACGATGTGCACATTACGTATACAAGTCATATGGGGGACGATGTGCACATTACATATACAAGTCATATGGGGGACGATGTGCACATTACGTATACAAGTCATATGGGGGACGATGTGCACATTACGTATACAAGTCATATGGGGGACGATGTGCACATTACATATACAAGTCATATGGGGGACGATGTGCACATTACGTATACAAGTCATATGGGGGACGATGTGCACATTACATATACAAGTCATATGGGGGACGATGTGCACATTACATATACAAGTCATATGGGGGACGATGTGCACATTACATATACAAGTCATATGGGGGACGATGTGCACATTACGTATACAAGTCATATGGGGGACGATGTGCACATTACGTATACAAGTCATATGGGGGACGATGTGCACATTACATATACAAGTCATATGGGGGACGATGTGCACATTACGTATACAAGTCATATGGGGGACGATGTGCACATTACGTATACAAGTCATATGGGGGACGATGTGCACATTACGTATACAAGTCATATGGGGGACGATGTGCACATTACGTATACAAGTCATATGGGGGACGATGTGCACATTACATATACAAGTCATATGGGGGACGATGTGCACATTACGTATACAAGTCATATGGGGGACGATGTGCACATTACGTATACAAGACATATGGGGGACGATGTGCACATTACGTATACAAGTCATATGGGGGACGATGTGCACATTACATATACAAGTCATATGGGGGACGATGTGCACATTACGTATACAAGTCATATAAGGGTGGGATGTAAATAAATATATAAGAGATGGGTTTAGTAACTAAGACTAAACAGTAGCTTTATAGAAATGTTACCCAGCGGGAACCAGCAGATTCTAGAAGGGTTACAGTGGTCTGCGCGATAATTCTGTGACCCTGCCAGATCTGTGCCTTGTTTTTATCGCTAGAGAGATTCGTATATAAACACTTTAGTTCTGTGTAATATAACATTTATTTTGTCCCTAATATAATGACCATGTGTAACCCTGCTACATATCTAACTAATTGTCTTTATCAGATAACTAATACACACTTTATACTAACATAATGACCGTGTGTAACCCTGCTACATATCTAACTAATTGTCTTTATCAGATAACTAATACACACTTTATACTAACATAATGACCGTGTGTAACCCTGCTACATATCTAACTAATTGTCTTTATCAGATAACTAATACACACTTTATACTAACATAATGACCGTGTGTAACCCTGCTACATATCTAACTAATTGTCTTTATCAGATAACTAATACACACTTTATACTAACATAATGACCGTGTGTAACCATGCTACATATCTGTACCTAATTGTCTTTATCAGATAACTAATACACACTTTATACTAACATAATGACCGTGTGCAACCATGCTACATATCTAACTAATTGTCTTTATCAGATAACTAATACACACTTTATACTAACATAATGACCGTGTGTAACCCTGCTACATATCTAACTAATTGTCTTTATCAGATAACTAATACACACTTTATACTAACATAATGACCGTGTGTAACCCTGCTACATATCTAACTAATTGTCTTTATCAGATAACTAATACACACTTTATACTAACATAATGACCGTGTGTAACCCTGCTACATATCTAACTAATTGTCTTTATCAGATAACTAATACACACTTTATACTAACATAATGACCGTGTGCAACCATGCTACATATCTAACTAATTGTCTTTATCAGATAACTAATACACACTTTATACTAACATAATGACCGTGTGTAACCCTGCTACATATCTAACTAATTGTCTTTATCAGATAACTAATACACACTTTATACTAACATAATGACTGTGTGTAACCTGCTACATATCTGTATCTAATTGTCTTTATCAGATAACTAATACACACTTTATACTAACATAATGACCGTGTGTAACCCTGCTACATATCTAACTAATTGTCTTTATCAGATAACTAATACACACTTTATACTAACATAATGACCGTGTGTAACCCTGCTACATATCTAACTAATTGTCTTTATCAGATAACTAATACACACTTTATACTAACATAATGACTGTGTGTAACCTGCTACATATCTGTATCTAATTGTCTTTATCAGATAACTAATACACACTTTATACTAACATAATGACCGTGTGTAACCCTGCTACATATCTAACTAATTGTCTTTATCAGATAACTAATACACACTTTATACTAACATAATGACCGTGTGTAACCCTGCTACATATCTAACTAATTGTCTTTATCAGATAACTAATACACACTTTATACTAACATAATGACTGTGTGTAACCTGCTACATATCTGTACCTAATTGTCTTTATCAGATAACTAATACACACTTTATACTAACATAATGACCGTGTGTAACCCTGCTACATATCTAATTGTCTTTATCAGATAACTAATACACACTTTATACTAACATAATGACCGTGTGTAACCCTGCTACATATCTGTACCTAATTGTCTTTATCAGATAACTAATACACACTTTATACTAACATAATGACAGTGTGTAACCCTGCTACATATCTGTATCTAATTGTCTTTATCAGATAACTAATACACACTTTATACTAACATAATGACCGTGTGTAACCCTGCTACATATCTAACTAATTGTCTTTATCAGATAACTAATACACACTTTATACTAACATAATGACCGTGTGTAACCCTGCTACATATCTAACTAATTGTCTTTATCAGATAACTAATACACACTTTATACTAACATAATGACCGTGTGTAACCCTGCTACATATCTAACTAATTGTCTTTATCAGATAACTAATACACACTTTATACTAACATAATGACCGTGTGTAACCCTGCTACATATCTAACTAATTGTCTTTATCAGATAACTAATACACACTTTATACTAACATAATGACCGTGTGTAACCCTGCTACATATCTAACTAATTGTCTTTATCAGATAACTAATACACACTTTATACTAACATAATGACCGTGTGTAACCCTGCTACATATCTAACTAATTGTCTTTATCAGATAACTAATACACACTTTATACTAACATAATGACCGTGTGTAACCCTGCTACATATCTAACTAATTGTCTTTATCAGATAACTAATACACACTTTATACTAACATAATGACCGTGTGTAACCCTGCTACATATCTGTACCTAATTGTCTTTATCAGATAACTAATACACACTTTATACTAACATAATGACCGTGTGTAACCCTGCTACATATCTAACTAATTGTCTTTATCAGATAACTAATACACACTTTATACTAACATAATGACCGTGTGTAACCCTGCTACATATCTAACTAATTGTCTTTATCAGATAACTAATACACACTTTATACTAACATAATGACCGTGTGTAACCCTGCTACATATCTAACTAATTGTCTTTATCAGATAACTAATACACACTTTATACTAACATAATGACCGTGTGTAACCCTGCTACATATCTAACTAATTGTCTTTATCAGATAACTAATACACACTTTATACTAACATAATGACCGTGTGCAACCCTGCTACATATCTAACTAATTGTCTTTATCAGATAACTAATACACACTTTATACTAACATAATGACCGTGTGTAACCCTGCTACATATCTGTACCTAATTGTCTTTATCAGATAACTAATACACACTTTATACTAACATAATGACCGTGTGTAACCCTGCTACATATCTAACTAATTGTCTTTATCAGATAACTAATACACACTTTATACTAACATAATGACCGTGTGTAACCCTGCTACATATCTAACTAATTGTCTTTATCAGATAACTAATACACACTTTATACTAACATAATGACCGTGTGTAACCCTGCTACATATCTAACTAATTGTCTTTATCAGATAACTAATACACACTTTATACTAACATAATGACCGTGTGTAACCCTGCTACATATCTAACTAATTGTCTTTATCAGATAACTAATACACACTTTATACTAACATAATGACCGTGTGTAACCCTGCTACATATCTAACTAATTGTCTTTATCAGATAACTAATACACACTTTATACCTAACAAATGACCGTGCTGTAACCCTGCTATCATATCTAACTAATTGTCTTTATCAGATAACTAATACCTCACTTTATACTAACATAGATGACCGTGGGTTAACCCTGCTACATATCTAACTATATTGTCTTTATCAGATAACTATACACACTTATATCTAACATATGACTCGTGTGTAAACTCTGCTACATACTCTGTACCTAATTGTCTTTATCAGACAAACTAATACACTCTTGATACTATCATAATGACCGTGTGTATCCCTGCTACATACTCTGTACCTAATTGTTCTTGTATCAGATAACTAATACACACTTTATACTAACATTATGACCGTGTGTAACCCTGCTACATAATCTATACTAATTGTCTTTTATCAGATAACTATTACACACTTTATACTAACATCAATGACCGTGTGTAACCCATGCTACATATCTTACCTAATTGTCTTTTTCAGATAACTATACACACTTTATACTAACATAATGACCCGTGTGTAAACCCTGCTACATATCTACCAATTGTCTTTATCAGATAACTAATACACACCCTTTATACTAACATAATGACCGTGTGTAACCCTGCTACATATCTAACTAATTGTCTTTATCAGCATAACTAATACACACTTTATACTAACATAATGACCGTGTGTAACCCTGCTACATATCTAACTAATTGTCTTTATCAGATAACTAATACACACTTTATACTAACATAATGACCGTGTGTAACCCTGCTACATATCTAACTAATTGTCTTTATCAGATAACTAATACACACTTTATACTAACATAATGACCGTGTGTAACCCTGCTACATATCTAACTAATTGTCTTTATCAGATAACTAATACACACTTTATACTAACATAATGACCGTGTGTAACCCTGCTACATATCTAACTAATTGTCTTTATCAGATAACTAATACACACTTTATACTAACATAATGACCGTGTGTAACCCTGCTACATATCTAACTAATTGTCTTTATCAGATAACTAATACACACTTTATACTAACATAATGACTGTGTGTAACCCTGCTACATATCTGTAACTAATTGTCTTTATCAGATAACTAATACACACTTTATACTAACATAATGACCGTGTGTAACCCTGCTACATATCTGAACCTAATTGTCTTTATCAGATAACTAATACACACTTTATACTAACATAATGACCGTGTGTA
Source organism: Bombina bombina (assembly GCF_027579735.1). Classification (NCBI taxonomy): domain Eukaryota; kingdom Metazoa; phylum Chordata; class Amphibia; order Anura; family Bombinatoridae; genus Bombina; species Bombina bombina. Next base: position 5,166,029 of record NC_069509.1, on the reverse strand, counting down.
ACCCTGCTACATATCTAACTAATTGTCTTTATCAGATAACTAATACACACTTTATACTAACATAATGACCGTGTGTAACCCTGCTACATATCTAACTAATTGTCTTTATCAGATAACTAATACACACTTTATACTAACATAATGACCGTGTGTAACCCTGCTACATATCTAACTAATTGTCTTTATCAGATAACTAATACACACTTTATACTAACATAATGACCGTGTGTAACCCTGCTACATATCTGTACCTAATTGTCTTTATCAGATAACTAATACACACTTTATACTAACATAATGACCGTGTGTAACCCTGCTACATATCTAACTAATTGTCTATCAGATAACTAATACACACTTTATACTAACATAATGACCGTGTGCAACCCTGCTACATATCTGTACCTAATTGTCTTTATCAGATAACTAATACACACTTTATACTAACATAATGACCGTGTGTAACCCTGCTACATATCTAACTAATTGTCTTTATCAGATAACTAATACACACTTTATACTAACATAATGACCGTGTGTAACCCTGCTACATATCTAACTAATTGTCTTTATCAGATAACTAATACACACTTTATACTAACATAATGACCGTGTGTAACCCTGCTACATATCTAACTAATTGTCTTTATCAGATAACTAATACACACTTTATACTAACATAATGACCGTGTGTAACCCTGCTACATATCTGAAACTAATTGTCTTTATCAGATAACTAATACACACTTTATACTAACATAATGACCGTGTGTAACCCTGCTACATATCTAACTAATTGTCTTTATCAGATAACTAATACACACTTTATACTAACATAATGACCGTGTGTAACCCTGCTACATATCTAACTAATTGTCTTTATCAGATAACTAATACACACTTATATACTAACATAATGACCGTGTGTAACCCTGCTACATATCTAACTAATTGTCTTTATCAGATAACTAATACACACTTTATACTAACATAATGACCGTGTGTAACCCTGCTACATATCTAATTGTCTTTATCAGATAACTAATACACACTTTATACTAACATAATGACCGTGTGTAACCCTGCTACATATCTAACTAATTGTCTTTATCAGATAACTAATACACACTTTATACTAACATAATGACCGTGTGTAACCCTGCTACATATATGTAACTAATTGTCTTTATCAGATAACTAATACACACTTTATACTAACATAATGACCGTGTGTAACCCTGCTACATATCTAACTAATTGTCTTTATCAGATAACTAATACACACTTTATACTAACATAATGACCGTGTGTAACCCTGCTACATATCTGTACCTAATTGTCTTTATCAGATAACTAATACACACTTTATACTAACATAATGACCGTGTGTAACCCTGCTACATATCTAACTAATTGTCTTTATCAGATAACTAATACACACTTTATACTAACATAATGACCGTGTGCAACCCTGCTACATATCTAACTAATTGTCTTTATCAGATAACTAATACACACTTTATACTAACATAATGACCGTGTGTAACCCTGCTACATATCTAACTAATTGTCTTTATCAGATAACTAATACACACTTTATACTAACATAATGACCGTGTGTAACCCTGCTACATATCTGTACCTAATTGTCTTTATCAGATAACTAATACACACTTTATACTAACATAATGACCGTGTGTAACCCTGCTACATATCTAACTAATTGTCTTTATCAGATAACTAATACACACTTTATACTAACATAATGACCGTGTGTAACCCTGCTACATATCTAACTAATTGTCTTTATCAGATAACTAATACACACTTTTATACTAACATAATGACCGTGTGTAACCCTGCTACATATCTAACTAATTGTCTTTATCAGATAACTAATACACACTTTATACTAACATAATGACCGTGTGTAACCCTGCTACATATCTACCTAATTGTCTTTATCAGATAACTAATACACACTTTATACTAACATAATGACCGTGTGTAACCCTGCTACATATCTAACTAATTGTCTTTATCAGATAACTAATACACACTTTATACTAACATAATGACCGTGTGTAACCCTGCTACATATCTAACTAATTGTCTTTATCAGATAACTAATACACACTTTATACTAACATAATGACCGTGTGTAACCCTGCTACATATCTAACTAATTGTCTTTATCAGATAACTAATACACACTTTATACTAACATAATGACCGTGTGTAACCCTGCTACATATCTAACTAATTGTCTTTATCAGATAACTAATACACACTTTATACTAACATAATGACCGTGTGTAACCCTGCTACATATCTAACTAATTGTCTTTATCAGATAACTAATACACACTTTATACTAACATAATGACCGTGTGTAACCATGCTACATATCTAACTAATTGTCTTTATCAGATAACTAATACACACTTTATACTAACATAATGACCGTGTGTAACCCTGCTACATATCTAACTAATTGTCTTTATCAGATAACTAATACACACTTTATACTAACATAATGACCGTGTGTAACCCTGCTACATATCTAACTAATTGTCTTTATCAGATAACTAATACACACTTTATACTAACATAATGACCGTGTGTAACCCTGCTACATATCTAACTAATTGTCTTTATCAGATAACTAATACACACTTTATACTAACATAATGACCGTGTGTAACCCTGCTACATATCTAACTAATTGTCTTTATCAGATAACTAATACACACTTTATACTAACATAATGACCGTGTGTAACCCTGCTACATATCTAACTAATTGTCTTTATCAGATAACTAATACACACTTTATACTAACATAATGACCGTGTGTAACCCTGCTACATATCTAACTAATTGTCTTTATCAGATAACTAATACACACTTTATACTAACATAATGACCGTGTGTAACCCTGCTACATATCTAACTAATTGTCTTTATCAGATAACTAATACACACTTTATACTAACATAATGACCGTGTGTAACCCTGCTACATATCTAACTAATTGTCTTTATCAGATAACTAATACACACTTTATACTAACATAATGACCGTGTGTAACCCTGCTACATATCTAACTAATTGTCTTTATCAGATAACTAATACACACTTTATACTAACATAATGACCGTGTGTAACCCTGCTACATATCTGTACCTAATTGTCTTTATCAGATAACTAATACACACTTTATACTAACATAATGACCGTGTGTAACCCTGCTACATATCTAACTAATTGTCTTTATCAGATAACTAATACACACTTTATACTAACATAATGACCGTGTGTAACCCTGCTACATATCTAACTAATTGTCTTTATCAGATAACTAATACACACTTTATACTAACATAATGACCGTGTGCAACCATGCTACATATCTAACTAATTGTCTTTATCAGATAACTAATACACACTTTATACTAACATAATGACCGTGTGTAACCCTGCTACATATCTAACTAATTGTCTTTATCAGATAACTAATACACACTTTATACTAACATAATGACCGTGTGTAACCCTGCTACATATCTAACTAATTGTCTTTATCAGATAACTAATACACACTTTATACTAACATAATGACCGTGTGTAACCCTGCTACATATCTAACTAATTGTCTTTATCAGATAACTAATACACACTTTATACTAACATAATGACCGTGTGTAACCCTGCTACATATCTAAATAATTGTCTTTATCAGATAACTAATACACACTTTATACTAACATAATGACCGTGTGTAACCCTGCTACATATCTAACTAATTGTCTTTATCAGATAACTAATACACACTTTATACTAACATAATGACCGTGTGTAACCCTGCTACATATCTGTAACTAATTGTCTTTATCAGATAACTAATACACACTTTATACTAACATAATGACCGTGTTAAACCCTGCTACATATCTAACTAATTGTCTTTATCAGATAACTAATACACACTTTATACTAACATAATGACCGTGTGTAACCCTGCTACATATCTAACTAATTGTCTTTATCAGATAACTAATACACACTTTATACTAACATAATGACCGTGTGCAACCCTGCTACATATCTAACTAATTGTCTTTATCAGATAACTAATACACACTTTATACTAACATAATGACCGTGTGTAACCCTGCTACATATCTAACTAATTGTCTTTATCAGATAACTAATACACACTTTATACTAACATAATGACCGTGTGTAACCCTGCTACATATCTAACTAATTGTCTTTATCAGATAACTAATACACACTTTATACTAACATAATGACCGTGTGTAACCCTGCTACATATCTGTACCTAATTGTCTTTATCAGATAACTAATACACACTTTATACTAACATAATGACCGTGTGTAACCCTGCTACATATCTAACTAATTGTCTTTATCAGATAACTAATACACACTTTATACTAACATAATGACCGTGTGTAACCCTGCTACATATCTGTACTAATTGTCTTTTATCAGATAACTAATACACACTTTTACTAACATAATGACCGTGTGTAAACCCTGCTACATATCTAACTAATTGTCTTTATCAGATAACTAATACACACTTTATACTAACATAATGACCGTGTGTAACCCTGCTACATATCTGTACCTAATTGTCTTTATCAGATAACTAATACACACTTTATACTAACATAATGACCGTGTGTAACCCTGCTACATATCTATAACAAATTGTCTTTATCAGAAAACAAATACACACTTTATACTAACATAATGACCGTGTGTAACCCTGCTACATATCTGTACTAATTGTCTTTATCAGATAACTAATACACACTTTATACTAACATAATGACCGTGTGTAACCCTGCTACATATCTAACTAATTGTCTATATAAGATAACTAATACACACTTTATACTAACATAATGACCGTTGTAACCCTGCTACATATCTGAACTAATTGTCTTTATCAGATAACTAATACACACTTTATACTAACATAATGACCGTGTGTAACCCTGCTACATATCTGTACCTAATTGTCTTTATCAGATAACTAATACACACTTTATACTAACATAATGACCGTGTGTAACCCTGCTACATATCTAATTGTCTTTATCAGATAACTAATACACACTTTATACTAACATAATGACCGTGTGTAACCCTGCTACATATCTAACTAATTGTCTTTATCAGATAACTAATACACACTTTATACTAACATAATGACCGTGTGTAACCCTGCTACATATCTAACTAATTGTCTTTATCAGATAACTAATACACACTTTATACTAACATAATGACCGTGTGTAACCCTGCTACATATCTAACTAATTGTCTTTATCAGATAACTAATACACACTTTATACTAACATAATGACCGTGTGTAACCCTGCTACATATCTAACTAATTGTCTTTATCAGATAACTAATACACACTTTATACTAACATAATGACCGTGTGTAACCCTGCTACATATCTAACTAATTGTCTTTATCAGATAACTAATACACACTTTATACTAACATAATGACCGTGTGTAACCCTGCTACATATCTAACTAATTGTCTTTATCAGATAACTAATACACACTTTATACTAACATAATGACCGTGTGTAACCCTGCTACATATCTAACTAATTGTCTTTATCAGATAACTAATACACACTTTATACTAACATAATGACCGTGTGTAACCCTGCTACATATCTAACTAATTGTCTTTATCAGATAACTAATACACACTTTATACTAACATAATGACCGTGTGTAACCCTGCTACATATCTAACTAATTGTCTTTATCAGATAACTAATACACACTTTATACTAACAAAATGACCGTGTGTAACCCTGCTACATATCTAACTAATTGTCTTTTATCAGATAACTAATACACACTTTATACTAACCATAATGACCGTGTGTAACCCTGCTACATATCTGTACCTAATTGTCTTTATCAGATAACTAATACACACTTTATACTAACATAATGACCGTGTGTAACCCTGCTACATATCTAACTAATTGTCTTTATCAGATAACTAATACACACTTTATACTAACATAATGACCGTGTGTAACCCTGCTACATATCTGTACCTAATTGTCTTTATCAGATAACTAATACACACTTTATACTAACATAATGACCGTGTGAAACCCTGCTACATATCTAACTAATTGTCTTTATCAGATAACTAATACACACTTTATACTAACATAATGACCGTGTGTAACCCTGCTACATATCTGTACCTAATTGTCTTTATCAGATAACTAATACACACTTTATACTAACATAATGACCGTGTGTAACCATGCTACATATCTGTACCTAATTGTCTTTATCAGATAACTAATACACACTTTATACTAACATAATGACCGTGTGTAACCCTGCTACATATCTGTACCTAATTGTCTTTATCAGATAACTAATACACACTTTATACTAACATAATGACCGTGTGTAACCCTGCTACATATCTAACTAATTGTCTTTATCAGATAACTAATACACACTTTATACTAACATAATGACCGTGTGTAACCCTGCTACATATCTGTACCTAATTGTCTTTATCAGATAACTAATACACACTTTATACTAACATAATGACCGTGTGTAACCATGCTACATATCTGTACCTAATTGTCTTTATCAGATAACTAATACACACTTTATACTAACATAATGACCGTGTGCAACCCTGCTACATATCTGTACCTAATTGTCTTTATCAGATAACTAATACACACTTTATACTAACATAATGACCGTGTGTAACCCTGCTACATATCTAACTAATTGGTCTTTATCAGATAACCTAATACACACTTTATACTAACATAATGACCGTGTGTAACCCTGCTACATATCTAACTAATTGTCTTTATCAGATAACTAATACACACTTTATACTAACATAATGACCGTGTGTAACCCTGCTTTCATATCTAACTAATTGTCTTTATCAGATAACTAATACACACTTTATACTAACATAATGACCGTGTGTAACCCTGCTACATATCTAACTATTGTCTTTATCAGATAACTAATACACACTTTATACTAACATAATGACCGTCGTGTAACCCTGCTACATATCTAACTAATTGTTCTTTATCAGATAACTAATACACACTTTATACTAACATAATGACCGTGTGTAACCCTGCTACATATCTAACTATTGTCTTTATCAGATACTAATACACACTTATACTAACATAATGACCGTGTGTAACCCTGCTACATATCTAACTAATTGTCTTTATCAGATAACTAATACACACTTTATACTAACATAATGACCGTGTGTAACCCTGCTACATATCTAACTAATTGTCTTTATCAGATAACTAATACACACTTTATACTAACATAATGACCGTGTGCAACCCTGCTACATATCTGTACCTAATTGTCTTTATCAGATAACTAATACACACTTTATACTAACATAATGACCGTGTGTAACCCTGCTACATATCTAACTAATTGTCTTTATCAGATAACTAATACACACTTTATACTAACATAATGACCGTGTGCTAACCCTGCTACATATCTGACCTAATTGTCTTTATCAGATAAATAATACACACTTTATACTAACATAATGACCGTGTGCAACCCTGCTACATATCTAACTAATTGTCTTTATCAGATAACTAATACACACTTTATACTAACATAATGACCGTGTGTAAGCCCTGCTACATATCTAACTAATTGTCTTTATCAGATAACTAATACACAGCTTTATACTAACATAATGGACCGTGTGTAACCCTGCTACATATCTAACTAGTTGTGTCGTTTAGTCAGAGTAACTTATACACACTTTATACTAACATAATGACCGTGTGTAACCACTGCTGACCGTATCGAACTGAAGTTGTCTTTAGTCGATAAAGCTATGATACACGACTTTTACTAACATAATGACCGTGTTTAACCCTGCTACATATCTGTACCTAATTGTCTTTATGCAGATAACTAATACACACTTTAATACTAACATAATGACCGTGTGTAACGCCCTGCTACATATCTAACTAATTGTCTTTATCAGATAACTAATACACACTTTATACTAACATAATGACCGTGTGTCAACCCTGCTACAATATCTGTACTAATTGTTCCTTTATCAGATAACTAATACACACTTTATACTAACATAATGACCGTGTGAACCCTGCTACATATCTAACTAATTTCTTATCAGATAACAATACACACTTTATACTAACATAATGACCGTGTTGTAACCCTGCTACTATATCGTAACAAATTGTCTTAATCAGATAAAGCTAATACACACTTTATACTAACATAATGACGTGTGTAACCCTGCTACATATCTAAACTAATTGTCTTTAATCAGATAACTAATACACACTTTATACTAACCTAATGACCGTGTGTGTAACCTGCTACATATCTAACTAATTGTCTTTATCAGATAACTAATACACACTTTATACTAACATAATGACCGTGTGTAACATGTACATATCTACTACTACATGGTCATTACTAGATAACTACTACCCACATCTTTATACTAAACATAATGACGTGTGTAAACCCAGCTCACCAAACTGAACCTAATTGTCTTTCTCGATAACTAAAGCACACTTGTCATACTACACATAATGACCAGTGTGTAACCTGCTACATATCTGTACCTAATCGACTTATCTAGATAAACTACTAACACTTTATACCTAAATAATGACCGGCTCGTGTAACCCCTGGCCAACATATCAGTACTAATTCGTCATATCTCAGATAACTACATACAACTTTATACTACCATAATGACCGAGTGTGTCAACCTGCAACATATCTAACTAATTGTCTTTTATCAGATAACTAATACACACTTTTAATACAACATAATGACGTGTGATAACCTGCTACATATCTTTACCTACTTGTCTTTATCTGATAACTAATCCACACTTTATACTAACATAATGACCGTGTGTAACCCTGCTACATATCTAACTAATTGTCTTTATCAGATAACTAATACACACTTTATACTAACATAATGACCGTGTGTAACCCTGCTACATATCTAATTGTCTTTATCAGATAACTAATACACACTTTATACTAACATAATGACCGTGTGTAACCCTGCTACATATCTGTACCTAATTGTCTTTATCAGATAACTAATACACACTTTATACTAACATAATGACCGTGTGTAACCCTGCTACATATCTAACTAATTGTCTTTATCAGATAACTAATACACATTTTATACTAACATAATGACCGTGTGTAACCATGCTACATATCTGTACCTAATTGTCTTTATCAGATAACTAATACACACTTTATACTAACATAATGACCGTGTGTAACCCTGCTACATATCTGTACCTAATTGTCTTTATCAGATAACTAATACACACTTTATACTAACATAATGACCGTGTGTAACCCTGCTACATATCTAACTAATTGTCTTTATCAGATAACTAATACACACTTTATACTAACATAATGACCGTGTGTAACCCTGCTACATATCTAACTAATTGTCTTTATCAGATAACTAATACACACTTTATACTAACATAATGACCGTGTGTAACCCTGCTACATATCTAAAATAATTGTCTTTATCAGATAACTAATACACACTTTATACTTAACATAATGACCGTGTGTAACCCTGCTACATATCTAACTAATTGTCTTTATCAGATAACTAATACACACTTTATACTAACATAATGACCGTGTGTAACCCTGCTACATATCTGTACCTAATTGTCTTTATCAATAACTAATACACACTTTATACTAACATAATGACCGTGTGTAACCCTGCTACATATCTGTAACTAATTGTCTTTATCAGATAACTAATACACACTTTATACTAACATAATGACCGTGTGTAACCCTGCTACATATCTAACTAATTGTCTTTATCAGATAACTAATACACACTTTATACTAACATAATGACCGTGTGTAACCCTGCTACATATCTGTACCTAATTGTCTTTATCAGATAACTAATACACACTTTATACTAACATAATGACCGTGTGTAACCCTGCTACATATCTAACTAATTGTCTTTATCAGATAACTAATACACACTTTATACTAACATAATGACCGTGTGGTAACCCTGCTACATATCTAACTAATTGTCTTTATCAGATAACTAATAAACACGTTTATACTAACATAATGACCGTGTGTAACCCTGCTACATATCTGAACTAATTGTCTTTATATCAGATAACTAATACACACTTTATACTAACATAATGACCGTGTGGTAACCCCGCTACATATCTAACTAATTGTCTTTATCAGATATCTAATACACACTTTATACTAACATAAGACCGTGTGGTAACCCTGCTACATATCTAACTAATTGTCTTTATCAGATAACTAATAACACACTTTATACTAACATAATGACCGTGTGTAACCCTGCTACATATCTAACTAATTGTCTTTTATCAGATAACTAATACACACTTTATACTAGACATAATGACGTGTGTAACCCTGCTACATATCTAACTAATTGTCTTATCAGATAACTAATACACACTTTATACTAACATAATGACCGTGTGTAACCCTGCTACATATCTAATTAATTGTCTTTATCAGATAACTAAACACACTTTATACTAACATAATGACCGTGTGTAACCCTGCAACATACTAACTAATTGTCTTTATCATATAACTAATACACACTTTATACTAACATAATGACCGTGTGTAACCCTGCTACATATCTAACTAATTGTCTTTATCAGATAACTAATACACACTTTATACTAACAATAATGACCCGTGTGTAACCCTGCTACATATCTGTACCTAATTGTCTTTATCAGATAACTAATACACACTTTATACTAACATAATGACCGTGTGTAACCATGCTACATATCTAACTAATTGTCTTTATCAGATAACTAATACACACTTTATACTAACATAATGACCGTGTGTAAACCCTGCTACATATCTAACTAATTGTCTTTATCAGATAACTGTAATACACACTTTATACTAACATAATGACCCGTGTGTAACCCTGCTACATATCTAACTAATTGTCTTTATCAGATAACTAATACACACTTTAACTAACATAATGACCGTGTGTAACCCTGCTACATATCTGTACCTAATTGTCTTTATCAGATAACTAATACACACTTTATACTAACATAATGACCGTGTGTAACCCTGCTACATATCTTAACTAATGTGTCTTTATCAGATAACTAATACACACTTTATACTAACATAATGACCGTGTGTAACCCTGCTACATATCTAACTAATTGTCTTTATCAATAACTAATACACACTTTATACTAACATAATGACCGTGTGTCAACCCTGCTACATATCTAACTAATTGTCTTTATCAGATAACTAATACACACTTTATACTAACATAATGACCGTGTGTAACCCTGCTACATATCTAACTAATT